>NC_091152.1:26355490-26685490 GCF_040958095.1 Procambarus clarkii | reverse complement strand
GGCGGTGCATGTATCCGGCTGTCACATTTGTGTGTGTTGGTGCAGCGGTGCATGTATCCGGCTGTCACATTTGTGTGTGTTGGAGCGGCGGTGCATGTATCCGGCTGTCACATTTGTGTGTGTTGGAGCGGCGGTGCATGTATCCGGCTGTCACATTTGTGTGTGTTGGTGCAGCGGTGCATGTATCCGGCTGTCACATTTGTGTGTGTTGGAGCAGCGGTGCATGTATCCGGCTGTCACATTTGTGTGTGTTGGTGCAGCGGTACATGTATCCGGCTGTCACATTTGTGTGTGTTGGTGCAGCGGTGCATGTATCCGGCTGTCACATTTGTGTGTGTTGGTGTAGCGGTGCATGTATCCGGCTGTCACATTTGTGTGTGTTGGAGCGGCGGTGCATGTATCCGGCTGTCACATTTGTGTGTGTTGGTGCAGCGGTACATGTATCCGGCTGTCACATTTGTGTGTGTTGGAGCAGCGGTGCATGTATCCGGCTGTCACATTTGTGTGTGTTGGTGCAGCGGTACATGTATCCGGCTGTCACATTTGTGTGTGTTGGTGCAGCGGTACATGTATCCGGCTGTCACATTTGTGTGTGTTGGTGTAGCGGTGCATGTATCCGGCTGTCACATTTGTGTGTTGGTTGTGTTGCTCCCTGAACCCATCAACATGGGTTCAGGGAGAGTAAATCTTGCCTTACAGGCTTGATAGAATTCTACGATCAGGTGACAAAGATTAAGCAAGAAAGAGAAGGATGGGCGGACTGCATTTTTTTGGACTGTCGGAAAGCCTTTGACACAGTATCCCATAAAAGGTTGATGCATAAGCTGGAGAAACAGGCAGGAGTAACTGGTAGGGCGCTCCAGTGGATAAGAGAGTACCTAAGCAATAGGAAGCAGAGAGTTACAGTGAGGGGTGAGACCTCAGATTGGCGTGAAGTCACCAGTGGAGTCCCACAGGGCTCTGTACTCGGACCTATCCTGTTTCTGATATACGTAAATGATCTCCCAGAGGGTATAGACTCATTCCTCTCAATGTTTGCTGACGACGCCAAAATTATGAGAAGGATTAAGACAGAGGAGGACAGCTTGAGGCTTCAAGAAGACCTGGACAAGCTGCAGGAATGGTCAAACAGATGGCCAAGCAAATGTAATGTAATAAAGATAGGGTAGGAAGCAGGAGACCAGATACAAGGTATCATTTGGGAGATGAGATACTTCAAGAGTCAGAGAGAGAGAAAGACCTGGGGGTTAATATCACGCCAGACCTGTCCCCTGAAGCTCATATCAAGAGGATAACATCAGCAGCATATGCCAGGTTGGCTAACATAAGAACGGCCATTAGAAACTTGTGTAAGGAATCTTTCAGAACATTATATACCACATATGTCAGAAAAATCCTGGAGTATGCGGCTCCAGCATGGAGTCCATATCTAGTCTAGTCCATATCTACTGCTAGAATCCACACAGTAAAACATTTAAACTATTGGGACCGACTAAAGAGCCTAAATCTGTACTCCCTTGAGCGCAGGCGGGAGAGATACATAATAATTTACACGTGGAAAATAATTGAGGGGCTGGTCCCAAACCTGCACACAGAAATAACATCACATGAGACCAGAAGACATGGTAGGATGTGCAGAATACCCCCGTTGAAAAGCAGAGGTGCAACTGGTACTCTGAGAGAGAACTCTATCAACATCAGAGGCCCGAGACTGTTCAACACGCTTCCACTACACATAAGGGGCATAACTGGCCGACCCCTCAGTGTTCAACAGAGAACTGGATAAGCACCTAAAAAGGATACCTGATCAACCAGGCTGTGACTCATACGTCAGGCTGTGAGCAGCCGCGTCTTAACAGCCTGGTTGATCAGTCCAGCAACCAGGAGGCCTGGTCGACAACCGGGCCGCGGGGACACTGAGCCCCGGAAGCACCTCAAGGTAACCTCAAGGTAACCAAGGTAGTCAAGCATAAGACTAAACTGGAAAAGGTTCAAAGGTTTGCCACCAGACTAGTACCCGAGCTGAGAGGTATGAGCTACGAGGAGAGACTACGGGAATTAAACCTCACTTCGTTGGAAGACAGAAGAGTTAGGGGGGACATGATCACCACATTCAAGATTCTCAAGGGAATCGACAGGGTTGATAAAGACAAACTATTTAACACAAGGGACACACGTACAAGGGGACACAGGTGGAAACTGAGTGCCCAAATGAGCCACAGAGATATTAGAAAGAACTTTTTTAGTGTCAGAGTGGTTGACAAATGGAATGCATTAGGAAGTAATGTGGTGGAGGCTGACTCCATACACAGTTTCAAGTGTGGATATGATAGAGCCCAATAGGCTCAGGAACCTGTACACCTGTTGATTGACGGTTGAGAGGCGGGACCAAAGAGCCAGAACTCAACCCCCGCAAGTACAACTAGGTGAGTACAGCTCGATGAGTACACACACACACATACACACACACACACACACACACACACACACACACACACATACACACACACACACACACACACACACACACACACACACACACACACACACACACACACACACACACACACACACACACACACACACCAGTCACATCTCTACTGTGTGAGGAAGGGAAGGGAACAATCAAGAGAAAGCGCCAAGCCATTACGACTATACAGCACTGGGAAGGGGTCAGGAGAAGGATTTAGGATGGGACGGGGGAAAGGAATGGTGAGAAGAGACTCTGAAAGTATATGTTATGGGGTCAAACACATTAACGATGCCTCTAACCAGATGAACAACTCTATCATGAACTATGAACAACCAACTTTCAATAACACTGAGGCAGGATTTCGAAACTAGTGGTTGTGGTGTTGTATTAAAAAATTGGTTTGTTGCAGAGTATTATACATTTAGGTGATGCATTACTCTCCTTAGACAAGCCAGAGTTTCCTAGTGCCTTTGGAGGCAACATGTTTGTCAATTACCACAATTACCATTGTGGTAATTGACGGGTTGCATATTTAGCGTTTTTTTGTCTAGTCTTATGAGATATGATATATTTGGCGTCTCCTTGAAGTAGTCTTCAGTTGGGTCTTAACTTGAGGCAACAATAGCTGGCCTCCCTCGTCCTCACGATCAAGAGTTTTAAGTTTATTATCAATGTGATTCTCGTCATATTGTCTCCAGAGGCGTCAGCGTTCACACATTAACATGGGCGCCGGCTTCGGGTAGGAACTATGGTGTCACTGAAGCAGATGTTCCACAGGAGCAGTTCCCTTACAATGCTCAAGGGTGCCCTCGTCTTCATGGTGTACTCCACAGGAGCACTCCAGTCACACTACACGGGTAAATAATTGACATCTGGCGTGACCAATTCATTATCTGCCGCGGAGGAAAACTAATGTTTTTATGGTACAGGAGGAAACATTTTCCGCTGGAGATATAAAGCTTGTTAAGTCTCGTCTACGACCTAGAGAGAACCAGCAACTGCAAGAGGACCTTTGGCAGTGAGAGAGGACACACCTGCATATGTGGGATACATCCAAGAACCAGGACACATAGGTGGCTGACCACACACACACACACGTGCCATACACACACACACACACACACACACCTGCCACACACACACACACACGTGCCATACACACACACACACACATACACACACACACACACATACACACCTGCCATACACACATGAGGTACAGACCTGGAGAGCTATTCCGCCTCTCGGAGCATCGTAGTCCAGTCTGCGGGCGCCCTGGTACCACACCACGGCGTGAGGACCCTTCATGTGGTGGTGGGCGACGGTACAGGTCACCGCCAGCACGCTGCCCTCCTGGATGTACCGTTCCTCAGCCCCCGAGATGTGTACCTGGGTACCTGCAAGTATTAGTTCACATGTACTTCAGTTCCCCTTGTACCTGTAACGTTACATCATATGTACATCACCAATTATACTTTCTATAAGTCCTGATTTGTTGTAGTGTAATTATCAGTTCGGATCACAGAGTTTACCTTTAGTGATGAATGTGAATGATACATTTAATAATTTCTTGATTTTAAATAAATGGATTTGTTGTATGCAAATATTTATCAAACATACCTCATTAACTAAACAATATAATGAGGACAGAGTAAAAAATTTTACGCCATAACCAAACATTCAGTTAGATTGACAATCTCGACTGGACTCCTTAAACGAAGAGTCAAACCAGAGGGGATAGGGCTTTGCGGAGTAAGATTACCTCAGGGATCACATACACTCATGACTCGCTGTGTACAACATAAGCACACTCGCAAACACACACACACACACATGCACACACACACACTGACGCGCTCATACATGTAAATGTGATTCTCATTTGTTCACGAGCGAGAACACAAAAGAGGACCTGTTAGCAAGGAAGAGTGGACTAGTAAATGTACTGAAGTTCAACAAAATTATTCCTGCCGAGGGATAAGACAAGGTGAATGAGTGCAGCAGCCGTGAGGAAGGAGCGCAGGGAGAAAGAAAGGAATCAGGGAGGCACAACCCCGAACCCTACAATCCCAGAGGGGAGTGGGGAACCCTCCACAAGCAGTTCAACACAGTGAGAGGAGCACCACCTGCACCTTCCACACAATAGACGTACTACCTGCCCCAACCCTTGCCATCACCTCACTAAGTGCCCATCTTGGGCACCCTCCCCCAACCCCCCCTCTTCCCAGGACCTCCCATCTTCCCCCCCCCCCAAGCCCTCCCTTCTTCCCCACCCCCCTAGGCCTTCCTTTCCACCTCCCCACTCACCCAAGCCTTCTCTTCTCCCCCACCCAAGCCCTCTCTTCTCCCCCACCCCTAAGACCTCCCTTCTCCCCGACTCCACCTAAGCCCTCCATTTTTCCTTTCCCGCTAAGCCCTCCCTTCCCCCACAGCCCAACCCCTCCCTCCTCTTCTGCCTCCCCAAGCCCTCCCTCGTCTCCCGCCCCATCAAGCTCTCCCTTCTCCCCCATCCGCCAAGCCTCGCCCTCTCACCCCCTCAAGCATCCCCCTCCCCCCCCCCAAGCCCTTCCTCCTCCACCACCCTCCCCATGCCAGATCCTCCCAGCACCCTCACACCCCAGATACCCCAGGTCCTCCTTCCTAGGCCCTCCCATCCCGGTGTCTCCCTGTTTCCCTGCTTTAGGGGAATGAACAGAAACTGAGGAAGGACAGAAGAGTCAGTTTTAAGGTGATGTACTCGGACATAGATGGGATTACAGCAAGGCAAGTGAACTAAAAGAAAGAGCACAAGAAGTGAACCCAGATGTAATCGGACTCACAGAAACAAAACTCGCAGGAATCATAATGAATGTTATGCTACCCCAGGACTACACTGTAATAAGGAATGAGAGGGAAGGAAGGGGAGGAGGCAGAGTGGCCCTACAAATAAGAAAGGAATGGAGTTTCAAGGAGATGGTTATCCCGGGCTGCAAGGGATTCAGAGACTACATAACAGGCACAAAGACGATGGGAGGACCAAGAATAGTAGTAGCAGTGTTATATAACCCTCCACCAAATGACAGAAGACCCAGGCAAGAGTATGACAACAATAACATGGCAGTTAACACTATAAATGAGAGGGCAGCCTCTGTTGCTTGTAGAAATAGATCCCATCTGCTCATTGTAGAGGACTTCAATCAGGGAAGGATCGACTGGGAGAACAAGGAACTGCATGGAGGTGAGGATACATGGAGAGCTAAACTATTGGAGGTAGAGACAACAAACTTCTTAAGCCAGCATGTCAGGGAACCTCTGGCATTCCGAAAAGGGAAGGCTGGCATTCCGAAAGGGAAACTATGAGGAGATAAGAAAATTCCTAACAGATATAACATGGGAAACAGAGTTCAGGGGAAACCCGGCCCAAGACATGATGGACTACATCACGCAGAAGTGTAAGGAGGCAGCAGACAAGTTTGTCCCAGTCCAAAAGGAAAATAACGAAATGCAGATGAGAAACCCATGGTTTAACCAGAGATGTAGGCTAGCTTAGTGGCAAAGTAAAAGGCCGTGGAGAAACTATAGAAATAACAGGACTCTTGAGAGCAGAGAAATACCAGAGCGCTAGAAATGATTGTCAGGTTGAGAAGAGAGGCAGAAGGGTAATACGAAAATGACATCGCAAGCAAGGCAAAGACTCAACCTAAATTGCTGCACAGTCACATCAGGAGAAAAACAACAGGTAATGACATTGAGGATAGAAGCAGATTCATTATAAACGATAAGGAAGTGTGCGAGGAACTGAATAAGAAATTCCAGGAGGTTTTCACCTTAGAGCAATGAGGAGTTCCAGAAATAATAGAGGGAATAGAACAAATCCACAAGGACCGTGGAGTTGTGTAGAGGGAATAGTTAATCAGGCACCACTAGAAGAGTTTGAGATTACCAGTGGGGATGTAAGAAAGCTTTTGCTAGCGTTGGATGTGACAAAGTCTATAGGCCCAGATGGAATCTCCCCATAGATACTGAAGGAAAGAGCAGAAGAACTGTGCCTACCACTCTCCATAGTGTATAACAAATCACTTGCAACAGGGGAACTGCCAAAAATTTGGAAGACGGCTAATGTAGTCCCGATATACAAGCAGGGGAATAGGCAAGAGGCACTGAACTACAGGCCAGTGTTCCTAACCTGCATACCATGCAAGCTGATGGAGAAGATTGTGCGAAAAAAGCTAGTGGAACATCTGGAGTGGAAGAACTTTGTAACACAGCATCAACATGGGTTCAGGGATGGCAAGTCCTGCCTCACAGGATTAACTGAATTCTACGACCAGGCAACAAAACTCAGGCATGAAAGAAAGGGGTGAGCAGACTGCATATTTTTGGATTGCCAGAAAGCCTTTGACAGAGTACCACACACGAAGCTAGAGCAAAAGCTGGAGATGCAGGCTGGAGTGAAATGGAAGGTACTTCATTGGATAAGAGAGTACCTAAGCAATAGAAGACAGTGAGTCACTGTGAAAGGTGAAGTCTCAGATTGGCGAGACGTTACAAGTGGAGTCCCGCAGGGGTCAGTCCTTGGACCTATACTGTTTCTGATATATTTAAAAGATCTCCCAGAGGGTATAGAATCGTTCCTCTCATTGTTTGCTGATAATGCGAAAATTATGAAGAGGATTAAAACAGATGAAGACAGTAAGAGGCTACAAGAAGACCTAGACAGACTGAATGAATGGTCCAACAAATAGCTATTAAAGTTCAACCCGAGTAAATGTAAGTAATGAAACTAGGCGGTGGAAACAGGAGGCCAGACACAGGATACTGAATAGGAGATGAAGTCCTTCATGAAATGGACAGAGAGAAAGATCTAGGAGTTGATATCACACCAAACCTGTCTCCTGAAGCCCACATAAACAGAATTACATCTGCGGCATATACAAGACTGGCTAACATCAGAACAGCCTTCAGGAACCTGTGTCAGGAATAATTCAGAAACTTGTATACCGCATATGTAAGACCAATCCTGGAGTATGCGGCCCCAGCATAGAGCCCGTACCTTGTCAAGCACAAGACGAAGCTGGAAAAAGTTCAGAGGTATGCCACTAGACTAGTCCCAGAACTAAGTGGCACGAGTTACGAGGAAAGGCTGCGTGAAATGCACCTCACGACACTGTAGATCTGAGGCAAAGTGAAATCGACACCAGTAATTCCATCTATCATCATACTATCATGCAAGAGGAGCCACACATCCATGGATCATCCAATAAAATTAGCAGACTTCTAGATGTTACTACTGCTCGGCTTAGACTCGGTTACAAGTATCTCTGGGAGTTCTCATTATCTGCTGATGTAGACCTGACCAAATGTAAACTGTGTCAACAAAATTATTCGCACACCCTCTGTCACTATGTAATGGAGTGCGAAAAGATACGTGAATTTAGAGACAATTCTATAACCAATGTTCCAGCGATGTGTCAATATTTCATTCAAAATTATCTGCTACCAGAAATTTTAGCGAAATATCCCCAGTTTGCTAACTGTAGGTAGTAACTAAGTGATTGTAACCTATCCACCGCTGCCCACTGGATAGGGGGCGGTGTGCAGGACAAACATATCAATTGTGACACTAGCTCTCCACATATGTCAGTTGCTTAATTTAGAACCTGTACTTAAGGTCGATCTCGAACCCATTGTTGATGTGACGACATATATTGAATTTTGTAACTAGCTCATCAAGATTGTAACTTGCTTAGCTAAATGAATTGTGGGGTTCAGTCCCTGAGCCCATTATGTGCCTCTGTAACCCTTTCCACTACCGCCCACAAGATGGGTATGGGGTGCATAATAAATGAACTAAACTAACTAACGACACTGGAAAACAGAAAAGTAAGGGGAGACATGATCACTACCTACAAAATTATCAGAAGTGCACCTCACGACACTGGAAGGCAGAAAAGTAAGGGGAGACATGATCACTACCTACAAAATTATCAGAGGAATTGACATGTTTAACACTGGTGGTACGCGAACAAGGGGACACAGGTGGAGACTGAGTACCCAAAAGAGCCACAGGGACGTCATAAAGAATTTTTCAGTGTCTGAGTAGTTAACAGGTGGAATGCATTAGGCAGTGATGTGGTGGAGGTTGACTCCATACACAGTTTTAAATGTAGATATGACAGAGCCCAGTATGCTCAGGAATCTGAACACTAGTTGATTGACGGTAGAGAGGCGGGACCAAAGAGCCAGAGCTCAACCCCCGCAAGCACAACTAAGTGAGTACACACACACACACACACACACACACACACACACACACACACACACACACACACACACACACACACACACACACACACACACACACACACACACAAACACACACACACACACACACACATCTGGAGAGAAGGGACTTCGTGACAAATCGCCAACATGGGTTCAAGGAGGGTAAATCTTGCCTTACAGGCTTGATAGAATTCTACGATCAGGTGACACAGAATAAGCAAGAAAGAGAGGGCTGGGCGGACTGCATTTTCTTGGATTGTCGGAAAGCCTTTGACACAGTACCGCATAAGAGGCTGGTACATAAGCTGGAGAGACAGGCAGGTGTAGCTGGTAAGGTGGTCCAGTGGATAAGGGAGTACCTAAGCAATAGGAAGCAGAGAGTTACGGTGAGGGGTGAGACCTCCGATTGGCGTGAAGTCACCAGTGGAGTCCCACAGGGCTCTGTACTTGGTCCTATCTTGTTTCTGATATATGTAAATGATCTCCCAGAGGGTATCGATTCATTTCTCTCAATGTTTGCGGACGATGCTAAAATTATGAGAAGGATTAAAACAGAAGAGGACTGTTTGAGGCTTCAAGAAGACCTAGACAAGCTGAAGGAATGGTTGAACAAATGGTAGTTAGAGTTTAACCCAACGAAATGTAATGTAATGAAGATAGGTGTAGGGAGCAGGAGGCCAGATACAAGGTATCATCTGGGAGAGGAAATTCTTCAGGAGTCAGAGAGGAAAAAGACTTGGGGTTGATAACACGCCAGATCTGTCTCCTGCAGCACATATCAAGCGGATAACATCAGCGGCATATGCCAGGCTGGCCAACATACGAACGGCATTCAGAAACTTGTGTAAAGAATCATTGAGAACTTTGTATACCACATATGTCAGGCCAATCCTGGAGTATGCAGCCCCAGCATGGAGTCCATATCTAGTCAAAGATAAGACTAAACTGAAAAAGGTTCAAAGGTTTGCCACCAGACTAGTACCCGAGCTGAGAGGTATGAGCTACGAGGAGAAACTACGGAAATTAAACCTCACTTCGCTGGAAGACAGAAGAGTTTGGGGGGACATGATCACCACATTCAAGATTCTGAAGGGAATTGATAGGGTAGATAAAGACAGTCTATTTAACACAAGGGGAACACGCACAAGGGGACACGGGTGGAAACTGAGTGCCCAAATGAGCCACAGAGATATTAGAAAGAACTTTTTTAGTGTCAGAGTGGTTGACAAATGGAATGCATTAGGGGGTGATGTGGTGGAGGCTCACTCCATACACAGTTTCAAGTGTAGATATGACAGAGCCCGATAGGCTCAGGAATCTGTACACCAGTTGATTGACGGTTGAGAGGCGGGACCAAAGAGCCAGAGCTCAACCCCCGCAAACACAACTAGGTGAGTATAAATAGGTGAGTACACACACAGATGGGACAGGAGTGATTGCTGTAAACAACCGATGGCAGGAAAGGCGGGATCCAAGAGTCAATGCTCGATCCAGCAAGCACAAATAGGTGAGTACAAATAGGTGAGTACACACACACAGGTGAGCTGAGCCACAGATTAGCAAGGACACAGGTGAGCTAGGGTGAGCTAGGACACAGGTGAGCTAGGGTGAGCAAGGGCACAGGTGAGCTAGGATGAGCAAGGACACAGGTGAGCTAGGACACAGGTGAGCCAGGGTGATCTAGGACACAGGTGAGCTAGGGTGAGCTGGGACACAGGTGAGCTAGGACACAGGAGAGCTAGGATGAGCTAGTACACAGGTGAGCTAGGACACAGGTGAGCCAGGGTGATCTAGGACACAGGTGAGCCAGGGTGATCTAGGACACAGGAGAGCTAGGACACAGGTGAGCTAGGGTGAAATAGTACACAGGTGAGCTAGGGTGAGCTAGGACACAGGTGAGCTAGGGTGAGCTAGGACATAGGTGAGCCAGGGTGATCTAGGACACAGGTGAGCTAGGACACAGGTGAGCTAAGGTGAACTAGGACATAGATGAGTTAGGGTGAGCTAGGACACAGGCGAGCTAGGGTGAGCTAGGACACAGGTGAGCTAGGGTGAGGTAGGACACAGGTGAGCTAGGGTGAGCTAGGCCACAGGTGAGCTAGGCTGAGCTAGGACACAGGCGAGCTAGGTTGAGCTAGAACACAGGTGAGCTAGGGTGATCTAGGACACAGGTGAACAAGGGTGTGCTAGGACACAGGTGAGCAAGGGTGAGCTAGGACACAGGTGAGCTAGGATGAGCTAAGACACAGGTGAGCAAGGGTGAGCTAGGATGAGCTAAGACACAGGTGAGCTAGGACACGGGTTAGCTAGGATGAGCTAGGAAATAGGTGAGCTAGGGTGATCTAGGACACAGGTGAACAAGGGTGTGCTAGGACACAGGTGAGCAAGGGTGAGCTAGGACACAGGTGAGCTAGGATGAGCTAAGACACAGGTGAGCCAGGGTGATCTAGGACACAGGTGAGCTAGGGTGAGCTGGGACAGAGGTGAGCTAGGACACAGGAGAGCTAGGATGAGCTAGGACACAGGTGAGCTAGGACACAGGTGAGCCAGGGTGATCTAGGACACAGGTGAGCCAGGGTGATCTTTGACACAGGTGAGCTAGGGTGAGCTAGGACACAGGAGAGCTAGGACACAGGTGAGCTAGGGTGAAATAGGACACAGGTGAGCTAGGGTGAGCTAGGACACAGGTGAGCTAGGGTGAGCTAGGACATAGGTGAGCCAGGGTGATCTAGGACACAGGTGAGCTAGGACACAGGTGAGCTAGGGTGAACTAGGACATAGATGAGTTAGGGTGAGCTAGGACACAGGCGAGCTAGGGTGAGCTAGGACACAGGTGAGCTAGGGTGAGGTAGGACACAGGTGAGCTAGGGTGAGCTAGGACACAGGTGAGCTAGGGTGAGCTAGGACACAGGCGAGCTAGGTTGAGCTAGAACACAGGTGAGCTAGGGTGATCTAGGACACAGGTGAACAAGGGTGTGCTAGGACACAGGTGAGCAAGGGTGAGCTAGGACACAGGTGAGCTAGGATGAGCTAAGACACAGGTGAGCAAGGGTGAGCTAGGATGAGCTAAGACACAGGTGAGCTAGGACAGGGGTTAGCTAGGGTGAGCTAGGAAATAGGTGAGCTAGGGTGATCTAGGACACAGGTGAACAAGGGTATGCTAGGACACAGGTGAGCAAGGGTGAGCTAGGACGCAGGTGAGCTAGGATGAGCTAAGACACAGGTGAGCTAAGACACAGGTGAGCAAGGGTGAGCTAGGATGAGCTAAGACACAGGTGAGCTAGGACACGGGTTAGCTAGGGTGAGCTAGGAAATAGGTGAGCTAGGGTGAGCTAGGACACAGGTGAACAAGGTTGAGCTAAGACACAGGTGAGCTAGGGTGAGCTAGGGCACAGGTGAGCCAGGGTGAGTTAGGACACAGGTGAGCCAGCGTGAGCTAGGACACAGGTGAGCAAGGGTGAGCTAGGACACAGGTGAGCAAGGGTGAGCTAGGGTGAACTAGGACACAGGTGAGCTAGGGTGAGCTAGGACACAGGTGAGCAAGGGTGAGCTAGGACACAGGCGAGCAAGGGTGAGGTAGGACACAGGTGAGCAAGGGTGAGCTAGGACACAGGCGAGGTAGAATGAGCTAGAACACAGGTGAGCTAGGGTGAGCTAGGACACAGGTGAGCCAGGGTGAGCTAGGACACAGGCGAGGTAGAATGAGCTAGAACACAGGTGAGCTAGGGTGAGCTAGGACACAGGTGAGTTAGGGTGAGCTAGGACACAGGTGAGCCAGGGTGAGATAGGACACAGGTGAGCTAGGGTGAGCTAGGACACGGGTGACCTAGGGTGAGCTGGGACACGGGTAAGCTAGGGTGAGCTATGACACGGGTGAGCTAGGGTAAGCTAGGACAAAGATGAGCTAGGGTGAGCTGGGACACGGGAGAGCTAGGGTAAGCTAGGACATAGGTGACCTAGGGTGAGGTGGGACACGGGTGAGCTAGGGTGAGCTAGGACACGGGTGAGCTAGGACATAGGTGACCTAGGGTGAGGTGGGACACGGGTGAGCTAGGGTGAGCTAGGGTAAGCTAGGACATGGGTGAGCTAGGACACATGTGAGCTAGGGTGAGCTACGACACAGGTGAGCTAGGGTGAGCTAGGACACAATTGAGCTAGGACACAGCTGAGCTAGGGTGAGCTACGACACAGGTGAGCTAGGGTGATCTACGACACAATTGAGCTAGGACACAGGATAGCTAGGATGAGCTGGACACAGGTGAGCTAGGACACAGGTGAGCAAGGGTGAGCTAGGACACAGGTGAGCTAGGATGAGCTAGGACGCTGGTGAGCTAGGACACAGGTGAGCTAGGGTGAGCTACAACACAGGTGAGCTAGGGTGAGCTAGGACACAAGTGAGCTAGGGTGAGGTACGACACGGGTGAACTAGGGTGAGCTAGGACACAAGTGAGCTAGGGTGAGCTAGGAGACGGGTGAACTAGGGTGAGCTAGGGCACAGGTGAGCTAGGGTGACCTAGGACACGGGTGAGCTAGGACACAGGTGAGCTAGGGTGAGCTAGGACACGGGTGACCTAGGGTGAGCTAGGGTGAGCTAGGACACGGGTGAGGTAGGACACAGGTGAGCTAGGGTGAGCTAGGACACGGGTGAGCTAGGACACAGGTGAGCTAGGGTGAGCTAGTACACGGGTGAGCTAGGACACAGGTGACCTAGGGTGAGCTGGGACACAGGTGAGCTAGGACACGGGTGAGCTAGGACACACATGAGCTAGGGTGAGCTAGGACACAGGTGAGCTAGGGTGAGCTAGGACACAGGTGATACAGGGTGAGCTAGGATACAGGTGACCTAGGGTGAGCTAAGACACGGGTGAGCTAAGACACAGGTGAGCTAAGGTGAGCTAGGACACGGGTGAGCTAGGACACAGGTGAGCTAGGGTGAGCTACGACACAGGTGAGCTAGGGTGAGCTACGACACAGGTGAGCTAGGGTGAGCTAGGACACAGGTGAGCTAGGGTGAGCTAGGACACAGGAGAGCTAGGACACAGGTGAGCTAGTGTGAGCTAGGCCACAGGTGAGCTAGGGTTAGCTAGGGTGAACTAGGGTGAGCTAGGTTGAGCTAGGACACAGGTGAGCTAGGGTGAGCTGGGACACAGGTGAGCTAGGACACAGATGAGCTAGGGTGAGCTAGGACACAGGTCAGCTAGGGTGAGCTAGAACACAGGTAAGCCAGGGTGAGCTAGGACACAGGTGAGCTAGGGTGAGTTAGGACACAGGTGAACTAGGGTGAGCTAGGACACAGGTGAGCTAGGGGTGAGTTAGGGTGAGGTAGGACACAGTGAGCTAGGGTGAGCTAGAACACAGGTGTGCTAAGGTTAGATAGGATATAGGTGAGCTTGGACACAGGTGAGCTAGGGTGAACTAGGACACAGGTGAGCTAGGGTGAGCCAGGACACAGGTGAGCTAGGGTGAGCTAGGACACAGGTAAGTTAGGGTGAACTAGGACACAGGTGAGCTAGGGTGAGCTAGGACACAGGTGAGCTAGGGTTAGCTAGGACACAGGTGAGCCAGGGTGAGCTAGGACATAGGTGAGTCAGGGTGAGCTAGGACACAGGTGAGCTAGGGTGAGCTAGGACACAGGTGAGCCAGGACACATGTGAGCCAGGGTGAGCTAGGACACAGGTGAGCCAGGGTGAGCTAGGACACAGGTGAGCTAGAGTGAGCTAGGACACAGGTGAGCCAGGGTGAGCTGGGCCACAGGAGACCTAGGGTGAGCTAGGACACAGGAGAGCTAGGGTGAATTAGGACACAGGTGAGCTAGAGTGAGCTAGGACACAGATGAGCCAGGGTGAACTAGGACACTGGTGAGCTAGAGTGAGCTAGGACACAGGTGAGCTAGAGTGAGCTAGGACACAGGTGAGCTAAGGTGAGCTAGGACACAGGTGAGCTAGGGTGAGCTAGGACACAGGTGAGCTAGAGTGAGCTAGGACACAGGTGAGCTGGGGTGAGCTAGGACACAGGTGAGCTAGAGTGAGCTAGGACACAGGTGAGCTAGGGTGAGCTAGGACACAGGTGAGCTAGAGTGAGGTAGGACACAGGTGAGCTAGGGTGAGCTAGGACACATGTGAGCTAGGGTGAGGTAGGACACAGGTGAGCCAGGGTGAGGTAGGACACAGGTGAGCTAGAGTGAGCTAGGACACAGGTGAGCTAGGGTGAGCTAGGACACAGGTGAGCAAGGGTGAGCTAGGACACAGGTGAGCCAGGGTGAGCTAGGACACAGGTGAGCTAGGGTGAGCTAGGACACAGGTTAGCTAGGGTGAGCTAGGACATGGGTGAGCTAGGACACAGGTGAGCTAGAGTGAGCTAGGATACAGGTGAGCTATGGTTAGCTAGGATACAGGTGAGCAAGGGTGAGCTAGGACACAGGTGAGCTAGGGTGAGCTAGGAGACAGGTGAGCTAGGGTGAGCTAGGACACGGGTGAGCTAGGACACGGGTGAGCTAGGACACGGGTGAGCTAGGGTGAGCTAGGACACAGGGGAGCTAGGACACAGGTGAGCTAGAACACAGGTGAGCTAGGACACAGGTGAGCTAGGGTGAGCTAGGACACGGGTGAGCTAGGGTGAGCTGGGACACAGGTGAGCTAGGATACAGGTGAGCTAGGGTGAGCTAGGACACAGGTTAGCTAGGGTGAGCTAGGACACGGGTGAGCAAGGACACAGGTGAGCCAGGGTGAGCTAGGACACAGGTGAGCTAGGGTGAGCTAGGACACAGGTGAGCTAGGGTGAGCTAGGACACAGGTGAGCTAGGGTAAGCTAGGATACAGTTGAGCTAGTGTGAACTAGGACACGGGTGAACTAGGGTGAGCTAGGACACAGGTGAGCTAGGGTGAGCCAGGGTGAGCTAGGGTGAGCTAGGACACAGGTGAGCTAGGGTGAGCTAGGACACAGGTGAGCTACGGTGAGCTAGGACACAGGTGAGCTAGGGTGAGCTAGGACACAGGTGAGCTAGGGTGAGCTAGGGCACAGGTGAGCTAGGGTGAGCTAGGACACAGGTGAGCTAGGGTGAGCTAGGACACAGGTGAGCCAGGGTGAGCTAGGACACAGGTGAGCTAGGGTGAGCTAGGACACAGGTGAGCTAGGGTGAGCCAGGGTGAGCTAGGACACAGGTGAGCTAGGGTGAGCTAGGACACAGGTGAGCTAGGGTGAGCTAGGACACAGGTGAGCTAGGGTGAGCTAGGACACAGGTGAGCTAGGACACAGGTGAGCCAGGGTGAGCTAGGACACAGGTGAGCTAGGGTGAGCTAGGACACAGGTGAGCTAGGGTGAGCCAGGACACAGGTGAGCTAGGGTGAGCCAGGACACAGGTGAGCTAGGGTGAGCCAGGACACAGGTGAGCTAGGGTGAGCCAGGACACAGGTGAGCTAGGACACGGGTGAGCTAGGACACAGGTGAGCTAGGGTGAGCTAGGACACAGGTGAGCTAGGGTGAGCTAGGACACAGGTGAGCTAGGGTGAGCTAGGACACAGGTTAGCCAGGGTGAGCTAGGACACAGGTGAGCTAGGGTGAGCTAGGACACGGGTGAGCTAGGACACAGGTGAGCCAGGGTGAACTAGGACACAGGTGAGCTAGGGTGAGCTAGGACACAGGTGAGCTAGGGTGAGCTAGGACACAGGTGAGCTAGGGTGAGCCAGGACACAGGTGAGCTAGGGAGAGCCAGGACACGGGTGAGCTAGGACACAGGTGAGCTAGGGTGAGCTAGGACACAGGTGAGCTAGGGTGAGCTAGGACACAGGGGTAACATACTTACCATTGTCAGAGGCCTCCAGCTGGTAGAACGGGTCGTCCATATTCTTGTCTGGAAAAGATAACACCATAAATATGTTTCTATAACAATTGATGAATATACAATCAATACAGATTATGTCTCTTTACCTGCAATGTTGCAGCGTGTATGGCGTTATTTAGAGATTTAGTCTCTTATACATCCATACACACACACGCGCATACATGTACTCATGTATACACACACCCACACTCCTACAGGGACCAAAGAGTCAGAGTTCAACCCCCGCAAGCACAACTAGGTGAGTACAGTGGTAGTCTCCAAGCTAAAGTACTTCCCACCCTCAATCACACCCTCCCACAGTACCTCACACTATCCCAGAGTACCTCACACCCTCCCACAGTACCTCCCACTCTCCCACAGTACCTCACACTCTCCCACAGTACCTCACACTCTCCCACAGTACCTCACACCCTCCCACAGTACCTCACACTCTCCCACAGTACCTCACACTATCCCAGAGTACCTCACACCCTCCCACAGTACCTCCCACTCTCCCACAGTACCTCACACTCTCCCACAGTACCTCACACTCTCCCACAGTACCTCACACCCTCCCACAGTACCTCACACTCTCCCACAGTACCTCACACTCTCCCACAGTACCTCCCACTCTCCCACAGTACCTCACACCCTCCCACAGTACCTCCCACTCTCCCACAGTACCTCACACTCTCCCACAGTACCTCACACTATCCCAGAGTACCTCACACCCTACCACAGTACCTCCCACTCTCCCACAGTACCTCACACTCTCCCACAGTACCTCACACTCTCCCACAGTACCTCACACCCTCCCACAGTACCTCACACTCTCCCACAGTACCTCACACCCTCCCACAGTACCTCACACTCTCCCACAGTACCTCACACTCTCCCACAGTACCTCACACTATCCCAGAGTACCTCACACCCTACCACAGTACCTCACACTCTCCCACAGTACCTCACACTCTCCCACAGTACCTCACACTCTCCCACAGTACCTCACACCCTCCCACAGTACCTCACACCCTCCCACAGTACCTCACACCCTCCCACAGTACCTCACACTCCCCCCACAGTACCTCACACCCTCCCACAGTACCTCACACTCCCCCACACCTTCCCACAGTACCTCACACTCTCCCACAGTACCTCACACCCTCCCACAGTACCTCACACCCTCCCACAGTACCTCACACTCCCCCCACAGTACCTCACACCCTCCCACAGTACCTCACACTCCCACAGTACCTCACACCCTCCCACAGTACCTCCCACCCTCCACAGTACCTCACACTCTCCCACAGTACCTCACACTCTCCCACAGTACCTCACACCCTCCCACAGTACCTCCCACTCTCCCACAGTACCTCACACTCTCCCATAGTACCTCACACCCTCCCATAGTACCTCACACCCTCCCACAGTACCTCACACCCTCCCACAGTACCTCACACTCTCCCACAGTACCTCACACTCTCCCACAGTACCTCACACCCTCCCACAGTACCTCACACTCTCCTACAGTACCTCACACTCTCCCACAGTACCTCACACTCTCCCACAGTACCTCACACTCTCCCACAGTACCTCACACTCTCCCACAGTACCTCACACTCTCCCACAGTACCTCACACTCTCCCACAGTACCTCACACTCTCCCACAGTACCTCACACCCTCCCGCAGTACCTCACACCCTCCCACAGTACCTCCCACTCTCCCACAGTACCTCACACTCTCCTACAGTACCTCACACTCTCCCACACTACCTCACACCCTCCCACAGTACCTCACACTCTCCTACAATACCTCACACTCTCCCACAGTACCTCACACTCTCCCACAGTACCTCACACTCTCCTACAGTACCTCACACTCTCCTACAATACCTCACACCCTCCCACAGTACCTCACACTCTCCTACAATACCTCACACCCTCCCACAGTACCTCACACTCTCCCACAGTACCTCACACTCTCCCATAGTACCTCACACCCTCCCATAGTACCTCACACCCTCCCACAGTACCTCACACTCTCCCACAGTACCTCACACCCTCCCACAGTACCTCACCCTCTCCCACAGTAACCAACAGCCTCACTGGGAAGAGTTAAACAGAGCAGAGAGGGTAAAACTCTGATGTAAACTTTAAAAACAAAAATATCTTGCCGGAAGGTGTGAGGAAAACTGTAAACTTTACCTCTGACGTATTTTTGTGGTCTACGGCGACCGGTCACGATACTCGGATTTACATCACCCTTCTCTAAGTTTTCCTTACCTTTTTACATTTTAGGTACAAGGGAAGTTTTTCTGTAAATATTGGATTCCAAAATATAATTTGTGTAATTTTTCGTTTTTAAGAATTTGGATGAACTTGTTCATAGTGATAATTTAGTGATTATTCTTTGAAAAAATATTTATATAAGGTAATAAATATTAAAATATATAATAATCATACTGAGACTGGTGTATGATGTGCTCAAACTTTATAGTGATGGTGTTGTAATCCACAAGTTAGTGGGGATTATTAGCTAGAGGATCATTACTACAACACTTAACGAATGATGATTGGAAGTACATGTTAAGTAGACAGACTATGGATCACATATCTAAGAAAGGTCAATGGATTAAGACCGCAGCTGCTTAGCCAAATTAATAATTCCTGGAAAGAGAACTCAGGCTTCTAGGAACAAGGTTACCGCCCTAGGGATAAGGTTAATCGGATTATACCTTCCTTGAGAGGCGGGGTGAAATGGTTGAGGTAGATGGCTGACTGGAAGCAGTCTTGTTGTGGGAGTGGAACTGGAAAGTCATCCGAGGTCTCCGTTTGTGGCAGCAGCGAAGTGTAGCAGACAGCTATGCGAGAGCCTGATGTGATCTTAGTGACAAAGTTAAGTCTGCAGTATGTGAGTATTGAATGAAAGACTAACCGGGTGTGGAGCGTTGTAGTAATCATTCCGTATTAGGGACTTAGGCAGAAGTTACGAGTGCAAGTGGTGACCGCGGAGGTCAAGTGGTCTATAGGTATTGGAAGTGTATTTACCTAATAGAGTATGTTAATATGTTATTATTTGTCAGAGTCTATTCTTTGTAATTAAATGACAAAACCCGACGGCCTTTAAATACCTTCCATATGTTCACTCATTGTGTTCCAGTACAAACCTAGTGGTACGCCTCAAGGGTGTGGTGTGTGTAGAAGTACACGGTAGTAGTGTAATATGTGACTACGACGACGCGCGCCATCTGCCCAGGTGGCTCTCTTGAGAGCCAGTTGGGCAGATGGTGCGCGTCGTCGTAGTCACAAAGGGTTTGGGAGGATTTTCCCGGAAGTTTGGCGCGTGTCGGACGCGTGTGAGCGTCCGGTGTTTGGGTATGTGGTCAGGAAAGATGGGAGGTCATGTTGTTGGGGATGTAGGAGAGTATGTGGTAGAGTAAGAAATACAAGGATAAGAGTGGAGTATGTGGAAAGAGTAAATGAATATGTATGTGTGTATGGCGTAGACTTAATCCTGTGTGTAGATAATAGTTTTTGATGATAGTAAGTAAGCTATGTAGAGGCTGAGTGTAGGTGAGAGGGGTCCCAACATAGTCTGTTATGTTGTTTGGGGTGGGGGGAGGGGTGAGGGAGGGATGGAAGGGTGAGGGGAGGTCTCCCTCGGCGTGAGACTGCTCAGGGGGTCATTTGCGGTTTTGACAACCATTAGCTCCCCCTACAGGAAGCCGTAAGTGGGAGAGGATGAGAGAGTAGAGTCCAGCAGGAGGGATGTGGTCCATTTGCCTTAATCGTTTTTTCAAGTCTATTTTCTTCGAGTTATGCAGCTGTGTTTGGAGATGCTCCATGAGGGTAATAGTTGGGCCATACATGGTAGGAAGTGTGGAGAAGAAGGAGGAAGAGAAAGAGAGAGCAGTCACTCTTAAGTTGTGAATGAGATGAGGCAACAGTTGGTGGCGAAGGATTGTTTTATGTAACAATGTATGGGAGTGTATAGGTGACAGAGCTGGACGGATGTGAACCATTACCCTTAAGCGTTTTTCAATGTCCGCGGAGGGGTGTGCGTACTGCCCACTGGTCAGAGGGTAACTGAAGAGCCTTTCCAAGTAGTTTGGTTATATCTTCTCCTCCCGGAGGGTACGCAATGACTGCCATTACTTCCTCAGACACGGCGGAAGTGGTTGGGTATCCATTACCCAGCAAACACAAATCATCTAGAAAACGTTTGTCTATCTCTTCCTATAGGCGTGGGAATGATTTGCATTGAGAATGGTGCAGGAGAGCCTTTGAGAAACTTTTAATCAAAAAATCCAAACACAAAGGTTTTATAATAAATTGTTTTTCTACAACTATTTTGTTCCTAATGTATTACAAATAGTTTTTACATGTTAAAATATTAAATTTATGGTGTTTTTTGTAAAATTCATTAATAAATTGTGAATGATATTTATTGGCTCAGTGAAACGTTCAAAATCCATTTAGTTATAATATGATCAGAAAAAAGTAGTTTTCCAAATTTTCTAAAAATCGCTCTTTTTAACACAATTTGACTCCTTATGCATTCCATTAAACACTAATATCATGTTTAAATATATAATTTTTGTATTATTCCCTAAGATAATTTATATAAATTATAAAAGTTGCTGGAAAGTGGTGTGAAAGAATCTGAAAACGTTTTGTTGTCTTATATTGGCGAGTTCTTATTAACTAGAGTGAGTAAGAGTGAGCGAGAGTGGGTAAGAGTGAGTAAGAGTGACTGAAGGTGAGTGAGAGTGCCAGAGAGTGTGTAAGTGTGAGTAAGAGTGAGTGAGTAAAAGTAAGAGTGACTGAGAGTGAGTAAGAGTGATTGAGAGTAATTGTGACAGAGTGAGTCAGAGTGAGAGTAAAAGTGATTGAGAGTAAGAGTGAGTATGAGAGTAAGAGTGATTGAGAGTAAGAATGAGAGTAAGAGTGATTGAGAGTAAGAGTGATTGGGAGTAGGAGTGAGAGTAAGAGTGATTGAGAGTAAGAGTGAGTAAGAGTAAGAATGAGAGTAAGAGTGATTGAGAGTTAGAGTGAGAGTAAGTGATTGAGAGTAAGAGTGATTGAGAGTAAGAGTGATTGGGAGTAGGAGTGAGAGTAAGAGTGATTGAGAGTAAGAGTGAGATTAAGAGTGAGTAAGAGTAAGAATGAGAGTAAGAGTGATTGAGAGTAAGAGTGATTGGGAGTAAGAGTAAGAGTGAGAGTAAGAGTGATTGGGAGTAAGAGTAAGAGTGAGAGTAAGAGTGAGAATAAGAGTGAATGAGAGTAAGAGTGATTGGGAGTAAGAGTGAGAGTAAGAGTAAGAGTAAGAATGAGAGTAAGAGTGATTGAGAGTAAGAGTGATTGGGAGTAGGAGTGATTGGGAGTAAGAATGAGAGTAAGAGTGATTGAGAGTAAGAGTGATTGAGAGTAAGAGTGTGAGAGTAAGAGTGAGAGAGTGAGTATGAATGGGTAAGGGTGACTGAGAGTGAGTAAGAGTGACAGAGTAAGAGTGACAGAGTAAGAGTGACAGAGAGTAAGAGTGACAGAGAGTAAGAGTGACAGAGAGTAAGAGTGACAGAGAGTAAGAGTGAGTATGAGAGTGAGTAAGAGTGAGTATGAGAGTGAGTAAGAGTGAGTATGAGAGTGAGTAAGAGTGAGTAAGGATGACTGAGAGTAAGAGTGAGTAATAGTGCGTAAGAGTGATTGAGAGTAAGAGTGAGTAATAGTGTGTAAGAGTGATTGAGAGTAAGAGTGATTATGAGAGTGAGTTAAGAGTGTGAGGTGTGAGAGGGTAACTGGCCAGGGAAGCAGGATGTGGGGTCACAGATAGGCCTAGGCCTAGGCCTCGTGATCTCTAATGTTGGTTTTTATATATATGTTGGATTTTTTGTCCTGTTTCAAATTATAATTATTTAGCAAGAACGTAATAAGATATTGCACAGTATTAATGTGACAATAATATTTGCATTATTTCCTTGATAATCAAACTTGTTGTTCAAAGATAATATACAATCTTTGAAGGAAAAGCGCGAGCTGGCAACACTAGGCTGGTGGTGAGAGAGACATGGTTAGTTGTGCTCAGACCTTCAGTGGTGGAGCATGTGTCCCAGCTGGCCGCCACCAGCCACCACCTGCCACCACCCGCCGCCACCACCCGCCACCACCCACCACCACCAGCCGCCACCAGCCGCCACCACCCACCACCGCCACCGCCGCCCGCCACCACCAGCCGCCACCACCCACCACCACCAGCCGCCACCCGCCACCACCACAGCCACCGCCACCACCACCCACCACCACCACCCATCACCACCACCCATCACCACCGCCACCACCCATCACCGCCGCCACCGCCACCACCCACCACAGCCACCACCAACCATCACCGCCGCCGCCACCACCGCCACCACCGCCACCACCCACCACAGCCACCACCACCCATCACCGCCACCACCACCACCCACCACCACCGCCACCACCCACCACAGCCGCCACCACCACCCACCACCACCGCCACCACCCACCACAGCCGCCACCACCACCCACCACCGCCGCCACCACCACCCACCACCGCCGCCACCACCACCACCCACCACCGCCGCCACCACCACCCACCACCGCCGCCACCACCCACCACCGCCGCCACCACCACCCACCACCACCACCCACCACCACCGCCGCCACCACCAGCCGCCACCGCCCGCCACCAGCCGCCATCACCACCACCACCACCACCAGCCGCCATCACCGCCACCACCAGCCACCATCAGCTGCCACCGCCACCAGCCGCCACTGCCCGCCACCAGCTGCCATCACCACCAGCCGCCACCACCGCCCCGCCATCAGCCGCCACCACCAGCCGCCACCACCGCCACCACCTGCCACCAGCCGCCACCACCGCCCGCTATCAGCCGTCACCGCCCGTTGCCACAGTCGCCACCGCAAGCCGCCACCGCCAGCCGCCACTAGCCCCCACCACCGCCGATCGCCACCACCCACCACAGCCGCCACCACCCACCGCCACCGCCGCCACTGTCCGCCACCGCCAGACACAGCCGCCAGTGTCCGCCACCGCTGCCACTGTCCGCCCGCTGCCACTGTCCAACCGCCGCCACTGACCGCCCGCCGCCACTGTCCGCCACCGCCACCACTCTCCGCCACCGCCACCACTGTCCGCCACCGCCACCACTGTCCGCCACCGCCACCGCCACCACTGTCTGCCACCGCCACTGCCACCACTGTCCGCCACCGCCACCACTGTCCGCCCGCCGCCGCCACTGTTTGCATGCCGCCACTGTCCACCACCGCCGCCACTGTCCACCACCGCCGCCACTGTCCGCCACAGCCGCCACTGTCCGCCACAGCCGCCACTGTCCGCCTGCCTCCACTATCCGCCACCGCCACCACTGTCCGCCCGCCGCCACTGTCCACCACCGCCGCCACAGCTGCCACTGTCCGCCCGCCACCACTGTCTGCCACCGCCACCACTGTCCGCCACCGCCACCACTGTCCGCCACCGCCACCACTCTCCGCCACCGCCACCACTGTCCGCCACCACCACCACTGTCCGTCACCGCCACCACTGTCCGCCCGCCGCCACTGTCCGCCTGCCGTCACTGTCCACCACTGCCGCCACTGTCCGCCCGCCGCCACTATCCGCCACCGCCACCACTATCCGCCACCGCCGCCACTATCCGCCACCGCCGCCACTGTCCACCACCGCCCCCACTGTCCGCCACCGCGGACAGATTTTTTTTACCCTTAAATTGGTCTTAATATTTAAATTGAAAATAATAATATAATATAAAATAAAATATAATAAAAATAATAATATAATATAAAATAATATAATTTAATTTCAAGAAATTTAACTTTAAACAGAAAGATGTGAAAAGGGTTCAGATTATAGGCTCAAACCTTTCATAAGAGATTCATATTGGTATATGAATGGATTATGAATGACTCATGTTAGGATTGTAAAGTTGCCACAACATCTCAAGTTAGTGTTAGATACGTAGGTTTTGGTTCTAAGTTTTGGAAACCTATTTAAGTCCACACACTAATTCGTATCTGATACGCTAAAACAAACGTTTCCAATCCTTTCAAATACTTTCCAGATATGTTGTGGCAACCTAAAATTGTTTGCTGGGTACCCACTGCGTTTCGTTAAGGAAGGGGAGATGTAGCTACGGTCAGCGACTCCGTCTCTCTCTCTCTGTCTCTCTGTCTCTCTGTCTCTCTCTCTCTCTCTCTCTCTCTCTCTCTCTCTCTGTCTCTCTGTCTCTCTCTCTCTCTCTCTGTCTCTCTCTCTGTCTCTCTCTCTCTCTCTCTCTCTCTCTCTCTCTCTCTCTCTCTCTCTCTCTCTCTCTCTCTCTCTCTGTCTCTCTCTCTCTGTCTCTCTCTCTCTCTCTCTGTCTCTCTCTCTCTCTCTCTCTCTCTCTCTCTCTCTCTCTCTCTCTCTCTCTCTCTCTCTCTCTCTCTCTCTCTCTCTCTCTCTCTCTCTCTCGCTCTCTCTCTCTCGCTCTCTCTCTCTCTCGCTCTCTCTCTATCCCTTAGGTGCGCAATGTTCCACACATACAAAGTAAAACATATATATATAGAAGACAATGCGGAAAACATAGTTTTGAGACTAATATTAAATTGCCTTGTTCAGTATCCTCGAGTTCAACACACACTCTCTTTCTCTCTCTAAGACCTACATTATCCAATGTAAACAGACCGGATGAGACGATAGTGAAATAGTTCTGGGTTATGTCTGTTTTCAGTTCTTATAATATTTGAAAATGTATGCGTGTTTACTCATTCCGTCTCGTCGCATCTCATTAGGGTCTGACCTTGTGTCTTTCCATAGTGCGAGTTTTCACTCAACATCAACCATTAGCGATCGTTCGATCATAAGCTGGTCTTCAATCTTATTATTATAACAAATCATAATTTGTTGTAAACACATCTGCATGGGATATACTTAGCAGTCAGTCAGTCAGTCAGTCAGTCATCCACTCGGTGAGTGTTTACTGAACGTCGAAATCATTTCCTGTGTGGCCATTTTTTACTTGAACCCGTCTCCACTCCAAACCGGACCTGCGGTCCGAGTCGGGACCCCAGGTCCTGACTGGTTTGGAGTGGAGACGGGTTGAAGTAAAAAATGGCCACACAGGAAATGATTTCGACGTTCAGTAAACACTCACCGAGTGGATAACTGAATGTCCGACAGCCCAATACGGGGTTGATGATAGTATTTAATTGATTGTGAAACTTAAAACTAAACTAAATGCTCACACGTGTTAATTTCCACGTTCAGTTAACACTCACTGAGTTGTAAACTGAAAGATTAAGCAAGCCAATGCATAGTTGATGATGATAGTAATATTTTAAGATTGAGAAACTTTAAACTAAATGACCACACATGTAGCGATTTGCATTCAGTAAACACTTATTGAGTTGTAAGCTGAATGCTGGAGCCGGCCAATACAAGGTTTGTGATAGTAATATTTTATTTTTTATTTACGATGGAGAAACTTTAAACTAAAAAATGAGGTCACATGGAGGGATATCTATGTTCAGTAAACTGTTACTGAGTTGTAAACTGGATGGTTGAGCCATCCAATACATGGCTGGTGATAGTAATATTTTATTTTTTTACGATGGAGAAACTTTAAACTAAAAAATGAGGTCGCATGGAGGGATAACAATGTTCAGTAAACAGTTACTGATTTGTAAACTGAATGGTAGAGCCACCCAATACCTGGTTAATGATAATAGTATTTCACGATGGAAAAACCTTATCCTAAACTAAAAATGAGCTCACATGAAGTGATTTTCACTTACTGAGTTGTTAACTGAATGTCTGAGCTATCCAATACATAGTTGGTGATAGTAGTATTAATTCAAGATGGAAAACTTTAAACTAAACTAAAATGAGCGCACATGAAGTGATTCTCACGTTCATTAAACACTTACTACGTTGTTAACTGAATGACTGAGACATCCAATACATGGTTGATGATAGCAGTATTAATGACATTGATAATAAGAGGTCTTGAACTAGATACTGGCAGGGGGGCAACAAAGCTGTGATATTGAAAAGAAACTGAACTGAATTTGAAAATTGATTAATATATGTAATGTGAAGCCAATCTACTGGAAAACAGTAAGCAAACTTTATTTGAAAAAGAATAAGAGAAGATTGAAAAGCTGGGGGGGCAAGGAAAATGTTAAAAATAAGAACTAATGATCTTCATAAACATAACATAAGATATCCATGACCGTAATTAATACAGTGTGAACTCTCTTAAACTATGCTCACCGTGAAATCTCGTCACTAAGCATAACTTGTCACTCTGCGAAACAAATTATTGACTATAGTGCGACAGTGAGAACAAAAATGACCACTTATGTTTTGGAGTGCTATTCTAGTCAAGAAATACTGTAAAGGATGATTATTGACTAACCCTTAAACTGCGCAACGCGCCTGCAGGCTCGCGTCTGGTTTGCGCAACGCGCCTCCAGGTATTTTGATTTTTCACGTTCCATTCAAAACTGGCGCGCGGTGACGCGGGTATGGTATGGGTGGGTGGGGGCCCCAGTGATCGTCCGCCATCTTAAAAAAAAATCCCAGCATGCCCTGCGGCCGTGGGGAGCCTCAGTTTCACGGCAGCAACCATGTCTGACGCATCCTCTACGAGCTCCCGCTCCACGGTGACCCGCGGTCATGGAAAACGACTCTCTGAGGAGGAAATACGCGATATTTTGTATGATGACGGTGCTCTGGATGATGACCTGGACTATGATCCAGATAAAGACCTAACTCAGAGATCTGATACGAGTGAGGAAGAGACAGAATTGGAAGATGTGGCGAGTGTGTGGGGTACTCGTGCCTCGCCCGGCCTGCCTCGCCGCCCTGGGTCAACACCGTTATCATCACCACCATCATGTATGTCCCCAGACGCTAGTAGTTTATTCAGTGATAGTACATGTGACGAATCTTTCTCGGGCTTCAGTGACATTGGCTCCGATACGAGTAGTGTGGACGACCCGAGTACGAGCAGTGGTGGTGTTACCAGGCGGGGTTTTGCTACCTCAGCAACACGCCGCGGCAGGCGGCAGCGTGCCTCACAGCATGTGGACAACGACAGTGGCCCCTCAACATCATTTATTCGTGGTAGGTCTACAGTACGTAAATCTGCCTCAGCGCCTAGCATACCCTCACGCAGCTCCAGCAGAAGCAGCGGACGACGTAGCCGTAGTTTTGGTGCTTGTGGTGGTGTTGGCCGTGGTGTTGGCGCCAACACCAAACCCCCTGGTGTACTTGTGTGGGAGGATTGCACCACATTTGCCCCTCAAATACCAACATTTGATGATAGCGATTTTGGTGTTACACCATTATTCCCATATACTGGTGATGATATGGCAGACATGGAATATTTTCAGGCATATTTTGACAATGTATTCATGGCGCATCTTGTGACTGAGACAAACAGGTTCGCTCACAGCCTCATAGACGAAGGCATTTTACCTGCCTCACGGCTCACACGATGGAAGGACACGACAATCGACGAAATGTACGTGTTTCTGGCACTCTGTATGATGATGAAGCACTCTGAGAAAGCTGTCATCCAGGATTATTGGAGCAAAGACAGCCTTGTTCCATCGCCTGTGTTCAACCGGTACATGTCGCGTGATAGGTATCTCTTGATTCTCAGGTGCCTGCATTTCGAGAATAATGCAAATGAGGACAGACACGACAGACTGTGGGAAGTACGGAAGATGTTCAGTGACATGAGAGGGAAGTTCAGGGATTATTTTGTACCTGGACAGAATGTGGTTATTGACGAGTCGCTTGTACTGTTCAAGGGGCGACTGGCATTCAAACAGTACATTCCATCAAAGCGGCACCGATTTGGACTGAAGTTTTTTGTGCTATGCGACTGTGAGACTGGTATTGTCTTGGACATGATATTATATTCTGGTACAGACGTCGACATACCGGCTCAAGATGAACACGGGTTCTCTGGCAGTGTTGTAAAAACCCTGATGGAACCGTTGCTGAACAAGGGGCATGTACTGTACACCGACAACTATTACACCAGCCCCTTATTGACCAGATACCTCCTTGCCCACAACACCGGCGTATGTGGCACTGTGAAGAGCCATAGGAAGGAAATGCCAGTGTTCGGTATAGCTATAGCCGTGGGCGAGTGCCAGCTGCGCAAGTGTGACAATACGCTGTCAGTGCGGTGGAAGGACAGACGCGAGGTGAATATGCTGAGTACGATTCACACCGGTGCCATGTTGGACAGTAGGAAAGTCCACTTTCAGACACGCAACACCGTGTATAAGCCAGACTGTGTCATAGACTATAACGTGAACATGCGCCTCGTCGATAAGTGTGACATGATGCTTGGTGGAGTGGAGTGCGTGCGCAAGTCTGTGAAGTGGACTAAAAAGTTCTTCTTCCACCTGATGGATGTTGCAGTGCTCAACTGCTTCAATATGTACTTAGTAAAATCTGGCAGGAGACCGTCTATACGTACATTCAGTGCTGGTGTTGTGTCACAGCTGCTAGTAAAGTATGGCAAGGAGGGTTCTGTTGTACCGCACGGAGTGCAAGCAACAATGCCACATGCAGCTCCAGACAGATTGAGGGGTAATGAGAACTTCAGAGTACATATGCTCGAGTATATGCCAGGCACAGCATCACGGGAGAAGGGTAAACGTGCGTGTATAGTATGCAGGAACACTACCCGCAGAGAACAGAAACGAAGATGTATCAGCACCTGGTGCGTGGAGTGCAAGGTGCCACTCTGCCCCGTTGGCTGTTTCGCAGCATATCACACACTCGCGGAGTACTGAGTGTGTTTATGGTGTGTGTATATAGTGTGTGATACTGTACAGTGTGTATATAAAGTGTAAATATAAATTTATTTGGCATGATACATTGGAAATTGTGCAGGATAAGTGAAGTTGTTTGTGATGCACGTAACACAGTGTCTACGGACAGTACGGATGTTGTACTGCGATATTATAGTGTACGTGTTCATTATACATTGGATTGGCACATAAAAACAATGAAAATGTATTGGGAAATGTGCGCAATAAATGAACAAAAATATATTCGCGGCAACTCGCGCGCCCCGCCCCGAGCGCCCCACCGCCTCTGAGAGCTTACACCACGGGCGCACGGGGAATGATGACGTCACGCCCCAACTTCCGGACCCCATAGCACCCAAAGTAAGTACAATTTCGAATTTTTTTTTACATACCCATACTCAGGGAAGGGTTTTTGACACTTTAAAAAGAAAAAAGAATTTTTTCCAGAGAATTTATTTCCTGCGCACTGCGGGGGTGTCACATTTGGAGGCAACGCAGTTAGGGGGCTAAAGGGAATTTCGCGGACTGCTGGTGTTTGATGTGTTGAACTGCTTAAAGGAAGCATATTTGCTAGAAAAAATTCCTGTGAAATAATGCTTGTTATATGTTTTGACTATCTAGCTAATAGCATATTGCCTAGCTAATAATGAAATGAAATGTCACATTTTGTCTGACTCACTTAGCACAAGTGAAGAGAAAACATTGAAAAACTGGCAAAGGTTGAAAACTCTGTGAAATCATATCTGTTATGATAAGTTTTGACTAGCTGCAAGCTATGTTTGCCTTCTCTCTCTAATCTACACACGCTATATGAAATGTGAAAAAAATCTTACATTATGCTATGTTAACAGTGCTTGAATAAAAATTATTAAGAGTGCTAGGGTACTGTTGAGCGCAGTCATTTCGCTAAGGCGTGTCGGCGACAGAATTGTCAAAAATGATGTACCTTGCATACATCAAATCTTTAGTGGTTTATGCGGCACCTCTGCTTGTTTTTGTTGACTGAAAGGAGTTTGATGATACGAATAGTAATTGCTGACATTGAGCATATTCTCAAAACATAGTTTCTGCAAAAAAAAATAACATTAAATTAGATGGAGCTGTGATTTGAAAACAGAAGATGAGTGATGTGTGGCTTATTGTGTGGACTCTGGAGATATGATCTCCACATATAAGTTTCTCAAGAAAAGCGGTAATATTTTTCTTTGTGTTTGGATGTAATGGCTAAACATGGATGTCATTTTCAATAATGTTATTTGGTCATCCGACAAAGTTGATTTTCCACGTTACGTTACATTGTGTTACAGAGGGCTAAAACTGGTAGACCATAATATTCATATGGTAGGAGATGTAATGGAGATGGACTAAGTCATACTTTCATTTAAAAATGACATTTTGGACTGCAAAAGTTGATTTGCGTTACGTTACGTTACGTTACATATCTCTCGTAGGCAGGCTTCTCCTGCCACAAAATTTGAACCATTATCAGATATCATTAGTTTGGGACAGGATCTGCGAGCTGCAAATCTACGAAAAGCTTTAATGAAGGCTTCGGCACTCATATCAGAAGTCACTTCTAGATGTACTCCTCGTGTGGTAGCACATGTGAAGAGGCAAATATAAGCTTTCACTAGTATCTTATCTGGATTGCCAGTGAGAAGCAAGGCTCCTGTGTAATCGACACCAGTGGTCTCAAAGGGACGAAGATGAACTACTCTCTCCTTAGGGAGTGGTGGAGGTCCTGGGTAAGGACACACTCGAGCGCCGTATCTTTTGCAGATCACACAGAACTTAATGATTGATTTGACAGTTTGACGACTTTGAGGAAGCCAATATTTCTGTCTGAGGTCGGTGAGAGTGTCTAACACTCCGCCATGCAAAGTACCATATTGATGGTGATGTAAAACTAGAAGTTTTGTAATAATGTGGTGACGTGGTAGAAGGATCGGATTCTTTAAGTCAGCTGCCAGCTGACTTAAAAAGTATGGCTCTTGAAGGAAAAAAGAACCAAACTACTCCTCATCTGCTTAGTAATATTGCACAGATGAATATATTTGCAACCTTGGCATCTGACAGCTTCACATACTTCACAGATGGATCAGTAGACCAACAGGGACAAGAAACCGGAGCTGCAGTTAAGGCAGGAAACTCTGTAAATAGTTGGAGAATCTCAAACAGGTGTTCGACTTTACAAACAGAGATGCTAGCCATTCAAAAGGCTCTGGAACATGCTCTTGGATACCCCAAATTTTAGAAATAAGAAAGAATTTTTTCAATGTCAGAATCGTTAACAAATGGCATGCATTGTATGTGGTAAAGGCAGACGCCATACACAGTTTTAAGTGTAGATATGATAGAGTTCAGTAAACTCAGGGACCTGAACACCAATAGATTGACAAGTGAGAGGTGGGATCAAAGAGCCGAAGCTCAACCCGAACAAGTACAAATAGGTGAGTACATATACATACTCTCAGTTGCTTTATTAAAAATTCATGTACGTAGTAAAGTTCCTGAGAGTTTCAAGTTGCATCTGCTATGTCACTTCTTTGACTAAACATGAAATACTGAAAACTTTGACCAAGCTTGAAATACTGAAAACTTTAACCAAGCTTGAAATTCTGAAAACTTTGACCAAGCTTGAAATACTGAAAACTTTGACCAAGCTTGAAATACTGAAAACTTTGACCAAGCTTGAAATACTGAAAACTTTGACCAAGCTTGAAGCTCTGATATCTTTAAGTTTGATAAGAGATTCATTGTTCGTAAGCAATACATTTGAATATTGAGACACAACAATCATGTATATATATATATATATATATATATATATATATATATATATATATATATATATATATATATATATATATATATATATATATATATATATATATATATATATATATGTCGTACCTAGTAGCCAGAACTCACTTCTCAGCCTACTATTCAAGGCCCGATTTGCCTAGTAAGCCAAGTTTTCCTGAATTAATATATTTACTATAATTTTTTTCTTATGAAATGATAAAGCAACCCTTTTCTCTATGTATGAGGTCAATGTTTTTTTTATTGGAGTTAAAATTAACGTAGATATATGACCGAACCTAACCAACCCTACCTAACCTAACCTAACCTATATTTATAGGTAAGGTTAGGTTAGGTAGCCAAAAAAATCTAGGTTAGGTTAGGTTAGGTAGGTTAGGTAGACGAAAAAACATTAATTCATGAAAACTTGGCTTATTAGGCAAATCGGGCCTTGCATAGTAGGCTGAGAAGTGAGTTCTGGCTACTAGGTACGACATATATATATATATATATATATATATATATATATATATATATATATATATATATATATATATATATATAAAGAAAAGGGAAGGGAGTACCACCTCTGGCTGGAAGAAGGGGGACCCATAGCCTCGGAGGAAACCACGCATAACGCATTGGAGGGAATGTAGGTCCCCTCCAATACAGTTTCTGTGTGCTTTTCTCCTACCACCCCCTTCCCTTTTTTTTTCCTTTATTGTGTATTTAAAGGTTACAAAACATACAAGACAAATGCCTCAAGGTTATGGATCTCTTGAAGCTCCTCCGCTTCTGGACAGGAACCGAGGACGCAGCAAGCATTTCCCCTCTGGATCACCACACTGAGACGCTGAAACAAAAAACTGGAAGCCCTTGGGTCTCTGGTGACGTCAATGAGCTTGGAACCCAATTCCTTGAGAAATCCCAAGGCACTCTTGCCCCAGGGGCCATGCGTCTCAGACGCTATGGGAACAAAGAGGTATTGACCTTCCAGTCGCCTGTACTTGAGTGATTTTGCTGTTTCCCTGTGGTTGGCCGCCCCACCTGCTTGATCAGCTCCGAAGTGTACATAGGTGTCAGCCAGAGTGGATACACATATGTAGTCCCACACCAACTGTCTACCCTCCTTCCATGAGTATATGGTGTTGCCATCAGGGCGAAGTGCGGGGAAATCCGGGTTTTGGACCTCTAGGATGCGAGGTTCTCTCTTCTGCTGGGCACCTAGCTGAGACGATATATATATATATATATATATATATATATATATATATATATATATATATATATATATATATATATATATATATATATATATATATATATATATATATATATATATATATATATATATATTTATATATATATATATTATTAAATATGACCGAAAAAGTAAGATTAATAATTCTAACACGAATTTTCTCAATCTTTCGTACATTTCTTTTCACTGTTGGTGGTAATTCAAAAATCAATTCTCCTAACCTAACCTAACCACCTAACCTAACCTAACCTAACCTCCCTCCCTCCCTCCCTCCCTCCCTCCCTCACCCCTCCCCCCACCCCAAACAACATAACAGACTATGTTGGGACCCCTCTCACCTACACTCAGCCTCTACATAGCTTACTTACTATCATCAAAAACTATTATCTACACACAGGATTAAGTCTACGCCAAACACACATACATATTCATTTACTCTTTCCACATATTCCACTCTTATCCTTGTATTTCTTACTCTACCACATACTCTCCTACATCCCCAACAACATGACCTCCCATCTTTCCTGACCACATACCCAAACACCGGACGCTCACGCGCGTCCGACACGCGCCAAACTTCCGGGAAAATCCCCCCAAACCCTTTGTGACTACGATGACGCGCACCATCTGCCCAACTGGCTCTCAAGAGAGCCACCTGGGCAGATGGCGCGCGTCGTCGTAGTCACATATTACACTACTCACGGTGGTAGTAACGGTTGCTGAGGCAAGGTGTTATGTGTTGTGTAATCGCTGTGTTCGGAATGAACCGGGGTTCAGCGTCACGACATATTTGGTGGCAGCGCAAACAGGTTTTGGAACACTTTGAGAGATGAAGGAAGTGTGTTACTGGTTTAGATGGTGAGGGAATGTTCGGGAATTGGTAGATGTCGGGTTGTGTTCAGGACGGTGGATATTGGAGTGAGGAAGGGAAGGTGTGTGGGCCAGTGAGTGGCCATAGTGGGGTGTGGGGCCAAGGTGTGTGGCCAAGTGGAGTGGCCATACCCTGCAGCCGTGGAGGGAAGGTAAACAGGTCGTGTGGGACTACACGTGTGCATCCACATTGGCTGATACCTATCTACCTTACAGCGCAGCTGAGGGAGGCGGGGCGGCCACCTTCAGGGAGACCCAGAAAACTAACAAGTACAGGGACCTAGAACGTTGTTACAGGTTCGTGCCAATAGGCTCTGAGACTCTGGGCGCCTGGGGTAAATGTGCACTTAAGTTCCTGAAGGAGCTGGGCGAGGAACTCATTGGGAAGACTAGAGACCCAAGAGCGGCCAGTTTTATGTTCCAGCGCCTCAGTGTCGCTGTTCAGAGGGGAAATGCGTGTTGTATCTTGGGTACGCACCCGACCCCCGAGGAACTGGACGAGGTCTTCGAACACTGATTGTTACATTGTTATATAAGTGTGTGTTTTCTGTGAACTGTAACATTGCAATAAAATCACATAAAAGCAACAACAAAAAATAATAGGGGTGGTAGGAGAGGAAAAGATTAAAGTATTCAGTGAGAACCCACAAGGTCTTCTCTGAACACTATTTATTTTCTTCTTCGAGGATGTGGGTCCCTTTAATTAAACCAGTGGTGGTACCCCTATATATATATATATATATATATATATATATATATATATATATATATATATATATATATATATATATATATATATATATATATATATATATATATATATATATATATATATATATATATACATATATATATATATATATATATATATATATATATATATATATATATATATATATATATATATATATATATATATATATATATATATATATATATATATATATATATATGTTGTACCTAGTAGCCAGAACGTCGTACTCGGCCTGCTATGCAAGACCCGATTTGCCTAATAAGCCAAGTTTTCCTGAATTATTATATTTTCTCTAATTTTTTTATGAAATGATAAAGCTACCCATTTCATTATGTATGAGGTCAATTTTTTTATTGGAGTTAAAATTAACGTAGATATATGACCGAACCTAACCAACCCTACCTAACCTAACCTAACCTATCTTTATAGGTTAGGTTAGGTTAGGTAGCCGAAAAAGTTAGGTTAGGTTAGGTAGTCGAAAAACAATTAATTCATGAAAATTTGGCTTATTAGGCAAATCGGGCCTTGCATAGTAGGCTGAGAAGTGCGTTCTGGCTACTAGGTAGCCAGAACGATATATATATATATATACGACATATATATATATATATATATATATATATATATATATATATATATATATATATATATATATATATATATATATATATATATATATATGCAGTTTCCAGACTTGTTTTGATCTTGCCCAGTTGTTGAGAAGTTGGATAAAGTAATAGTGTGTGAGTTGGTAGATTTATATTAATTATGTTGTTATGTGGATTTATATTAATGGACAGTAAACTGGAAGATTTTTTGCTAGCCTTTGACTCCCCTAGAATATTGATTGATATTTGGCCAGGTTGGTTTCCAGTGATGCTGGAGGTTACTTCCTCAGTTATCATTTTTTCCCCACATACATAAACACACACACCCCAGGAAGCAACCCGTATCAGCTGTCAAACTACCAGGTACCTATTTACTGCTAGGTAACAGGGGCATCAGGGTGAAAGAAACTCTCCCCATTTCATTTCCACCTCCACCGGGGATCGAACCCGGAACCTCAGGACAACGAATACGAAGTGCTGCCCACTCAGCTGTCAGCCCCCCCCCCCAGGCATTTATACACACCCCAGTGTACTCACCTAATTGTGCTTGCGGGGGTTGAGCTCTGGCTCTTTGGTCCCGCCTCTCAACCGTCAATCAACAGGTGTACAGGTTCGTGTGTGTGTCTCATAACTCACAAACATATGCCACAGTCTTAACAAGCCAGGTGTTATCCTCACAATGAGCGAGGCCACCAACCAGAGTGAGATACTGACCCTTGACAATGAGGAGGACAGGCCTGGTGATCTTGGGGTCAGAGTTGACCTGACACTCGTACCAGCCACCGTCCCCTGGCTGGGCGTACTTGATGTGTAGCGTCCACTCGTCCGTGTTCCCCGGGTGCAGCACCTGCCACACAACCTTACCATTATTATATATAACAATATTATCACAGGTAATAATGTGTAGCGTCCACTGGTCCGTGTTCCCCGGGTGGAGCACCTGCCACACAACCTTACCATTATTATATATAACAATATTATCACAGGTAATAATGTGTAGCGTCCCCGAGGCGCGAGCCTGCGACTTTGGCATTGTCAAGTCGCATACTCCACCACTGGACCACCGAGTCTTATCATTGATATATATCACGTTAATGTAATTACTGTGTAAAAATATATTATTTATATTAAATCATACATATAATAATAATAGTTATAGGAAGAATGATAATATTACACCCATGATTCTGGTGCTTTATTCCTCTCAATACGTCAGCGTTCATGTTGCCGTTCGCGAAGCCGGATCACAGCCTCGGCGCTCAAGAACGCCACATGTGTGTGATGTATGGCGGAGGAAGATCTTGTACCCCTGAAAGACGGCTTGTAATTACTGTATCCTCCTCTTAATTAACTTACCTCACCTTGCAGCCTTCTTGCACGCTTACACTCATCACCAAACTTATGAGAACACGTGAGTATGTGAGGAAGCAAGTAGTGAGTGTGAGGACCGCGGACAATAGTTATGCTGGCCAAACACCTTTAACGTTTAACCTCTTAGACCTTTAACACGCGGCTAGAGAACAATTCTAGAAAATTCGAATATTCTAGAAATTTCGACCCGAATCGAGAGGAAGAAAGAAGCGGGTATATAGAGAGCCCCACCACCTGCCACAGTCAGTATAAGTGTAGACGTGGACCAGTAAGCATGCTGCTCCTCCACGTCATATATAAAGCTTATTTATAGAGTCTGGGAAACCTTTGTGAAGTTTCAACAAATTGTAAGAAATGAAAATATGAAGAAGAAAACAGAAATGTTGAGCCAGAGTGGAAGGAAGAGTTTATCCTGAACCCTTCCCAGTACTATATAGTGGTAATGACTTGGCGCGTTCCCCTAATAGTTCTCTACCCTTGCAATCAGCATAGCACTTGACGAATCAACACAACACCACTGATAATATTTGGCCACTATTTATGACCAAAGCTTGATGGACTGTACAGTTGGTATTTTGAAGCTGTGGATTGCTGGAGTAGTGTGGTAGTTGTTCCCGCGGAAGAATGGCACACAGTGCGATTGCGTGCGTGTGTGTGCGCGCGTGTGTGTTCAGCAGCACACTATTAAGAGGTTCACTATGCCTCCCTCGGCTCCCTTCACCAATCGATTCAGATCTAATTATTAGTGTCGGAAGCGGATGGGGGAGGGAAGTCTTTTATAATTATCCTGGCAATTAATATTGTAGCAATTATTAGTATTAAGTTTTCCTTCCTAATTATGTGCGTTTAGGGATGGTTGGTGCAGCTCGACATATTTGAAGACCTTCTTCATCAAATGGGTAATATTTATTTAATATGTACAACGTATATCTAATTAGTTCATCAAAGTATTAATCTATACTATGTGAATGTTTGTCTGTCTGTCTGTAAAACTGGAGGCCAGAGGGTTGAGAGCTGCCTTACTCAAATTGGCATAGGGAAGTGTCTGGGGTATGGGTTGAACATAGGTCCCAAACAGGATACCCATCCAGGGATTAACATCCTGGTTGTAAAGCTCCAGTACCGCCCAGTGTAGTCAGTAGAGTTCTGGGTTGGTTAGCTTTTTGTACCCTCATGGCTGAGTCGGTTAAGGCAGGTGTTTGGGATCCACCAGAATGCTGGTTCGAGTCCCTCCTCTGCCTCACTGCCATATATCTATCTATCTATATATCTATCTATCTATATATATATATATATGTATATATATATATATATATATATATATATATATATATATATATATATATATATATATATATTAGTATATTTTGGTAGCAGTCTTTCCTGTAGACATATATTATTAAATATGACCGAAAAAGTAAGATTAATAATTCTAACACGAATTTTCTCAATCTTTCGTACATTTCTTTTCACTGTTGGTGGTAATTCAAAAATCAATTCTCCAAAATTCATTTTTATTTCTAGTCTGACGCGACACTTGAGCGTGTTTCGTAAAACTTATTACATTTTCAAAGACTTTAGTTTAAAGATACACAACTGAATAGAACTTACACATCTCCGATTTGTTTATATCTACATTTGAGTGAGGTGGATGGGGTGAGGTGGTATTTAATAAGGTATTAATTTCATCAACACAAGACAGAACACGACACAATGGGTATTGAATAGAAGTGATTGTAGAAAGCCTATTGGTCCATATTTCTTGATGCTTCTATACTGGAGCGGAGTCTTGAGGTGGGTAGAATATAGTTGTGCATTAATTGGCTGTTGATTTCTGGTGTTGACTTCTTGATGTGTAGTGCCTCGCAAACGTCAAGCCGCCTGCTATCGCTGTATCTATCGATGATTTCTGTGTTGTTTACTAGGATTTCTCTGGCGATGGTTTGGTTGTGGGAAGAGATTATATGTTCCTTAATGGAGCCCTGTTGCTTATGCATCGTTAAACGATACATAAGCAACGATGTCTTGTCTTGTGTTGATGAAATTAATACCTTATTAAATACCACCTCACCCCATCCACCTCACTCAAATGTAGATATAAACAAATCGGAGATGTGTAAGTTCTATTCAGTTGTGTATCTTTAAATTAAAGTCTTTGAAAATGTAATAAGTTTTACGAAACGCGCTCAAGTGTCGCGTCAGACTAGAAATAAAAACGAATTTTGGAGAATTGATTTTTGAATTACCACCAACAGTGAAAAGAAATGTACGAAAGATTGAGAAAATTCGTGTTAGAATTATTAATCTTACTTTATCGGTCATATTTAATAATATATATATATATATATATATATATATATATATATATATATATATATATATATATATATATATATTGGTGTATACTGGCAGCAGGTTTTCTTTCAAACATGTTTCATTGAATATGACCGCATATTCTGTATTTATTATTTTCTGGTTTAGGGCTTCTATCCCTCTAACTATTTTCTTAGCATCAGGGCTTAATTGGAATAGGAGTTCTCCAAAACTCATTTTCGTACTTTTAAGGTGAAGAAAAGAAGTGATTTACTATAGAGTGTATTACACTTATTTGTATAATTTGCACGACGTTTCGAACCTCCATGGTTCATTCTCAAGTGAACAATCTTACAATACTAGTTGATTTTATACCCGCATTAGGTCAGGCGATAATACAATGAAGGTGAAAAACATGGGGGGATACATAAGGGATAAACATAGGGGCTGCAGAAGGCTTATTGGCCCATACGAGGCATCTCCTATCTAAACACAAAGATTAATCCAGTGTAATTGGCCTGTTATGTTGGACATTGTCTTCTGTGTTGGCATCGATATGTTCTTGTCTTGTCCTTACTCTCATGGTGGGTAGAGTAACTCTACCCACCATGAGAGTAAGGACAAGACAAGAACATATCGATGCCAACACAGAAGACAATGTCCAACATAACAGGCCAATTACACTGGATTAATCTTTGTGTTTAGATAGGAGATGCCTCGTATGGGCCAATAAGCCTTCTGCAGCCCCTATGTTTATCCCTTATGTATCCCCCCATGTTTTTCACCTTCATTGTATTATCGCCTGACCTAATGCGGGTATAAAATCAACTAGTATTGTAAGATTGTTCACTTGAGAATGAACCATGGAGGTTCGAAACGTCGTGCAAATTATACAAATAAGTGTAATACACTCTATAGTAAATCACTTCTTTTCTTCACCTTAAAAGTACGAAAATGAGTTTTGGAGAACTCCTATTCCAATTAAGCCCTGATGCTAAGAAAATAGTTAGAGGGATAGAAGCCCTAAACCAGAAAATAATAAATACAGAATATGCGGTCATATTCAATGAAATATATATATATATATATTATTTGCCATTCTTGCTCAGAATGGAAGCAAGTCGACGAAGAACTCTGTAGGGTAAGGCAGGTCCTAGTCAATAACGGCTTCTCCAATGGTTTCGTCGAAGACATCATAAGAAGGAAAGTGAAAAGCCATGCAACCTCTGAAGACACAACTAACACAACACCTATACCCCCTATTAGACTATTTTACAGGAACTTCTTTTCCACAGCTCATAAAACGGAGGAAAGGGTCCTGAAAGATATTGTTAATAGAAACGTTATCCCTACAGACAAAAATCAGAGGATGCAACTGACGATTTACTATAAAACCAGAAAAACGGCCAGCCTACTCATGAGAAACTCTCCAGACACAAAACAGAACGCTTTAAAAGAGACTAACGTCGTCTATGCCTTCAAATGCCCTCTTGGGGACTGTAAGCTCCAAAAAACCCAGTATATAGGCAAGACAACAACATCTCTTTCTAGGCGTTTAACGATGCATAAGCAACAGGGCTCCATTAAGGAACATATAATCTCTTCCCACAACCAAACCATCGCCAGAGAAATCCTAGTAAACAACACAGAAATCATCGATAGATACAGCGATAGCAGGCGGCTTGACGTTTGCGAGGCACTACACATCAAGAAGTCAACACCAGCAATCAACAGCCAATTATTGCACAACTATATTCTACCCACCTCAAGACTCCGCTCCAATATAGAAGCATCAAGAAATATGGACCAATAGGCTTTCTACAAACACTTCTATTCAATATCCATTGTTTCGTGTTCTGTCTTGTGTTGATGAAATTAATACCCTATTAATACTCTTGTTCTGTCTTGTGTTGATGAAATTAATACCCTATTAATACCACATCTTGTTCTGTCTTGTGTTAATGCCACATCACCCCTTCCACCTCACTCAAATGTAGATATAAAATCGGAGATGCGTAAGTTCTATTCAGTTGTGTATTTGTGAACTAAAGTCTTTGAAAATGTAATAAGTTTTACGAAACGCGCTCGTGTCGCGTCAGACTAGAAATAAAAATGAATTTTGGAGAATTGATTTTTGATTTACCTCCAACAGTGAAACGAAATGTACGAAAGATTGAGAAAATTCGTGTTAGAATTATTAATCTTACTTTTTCGGTCATATTTAATAATATATATATATATATATATATATGTATATATATATATATATATATATATATATATATATATATATATATATATATATATATATATATATATATATATATATATATATATATATATATCGTCTTAGCTAGGTGCCCAGCAGAAGAGAGAACCTCGCATCCTAGAGGTCCAAAACCCGGATTTCCCTGCACTTCGCCCTGATGGCATCACCATATACTCATGGAAGGAGGGTAGACAGTTGGTGTGGGACTACATATGTGTATCCACCCTGGCTGACACCTATGTACACTTCAGAGCTGATCAAGCAGGTGGGACGGCCAACCACAGGGAAACAGCAAAATCACTCAAGTACAGGCGACTGGAAGGTCAATACCTCTTTGTTCCCATAGCGTCTGAGATGCATGGCCCCTGGGGCAAGAGTGCCTTGGGATTTCTCAAGGAATTGGGTTCCAAGCTCATTGACGTCACCAGAGACCCAAGGGCTTCCAGTTTTTTGTTTCAGCGTCTCAGTGTGGTGATCCAGAGGGGAAATGCTTGCTGCGTCCTCGGTTCCTGTCCAGAAGCGGAGGAGCTTCAAGAGATCCATAACCTTGAGGCATTTGTCTTGTATGTTTTGTAACCTTTAAATACACAATAAAGGAAAAAAAGGGAAGGGGGTGGTAGGAGAAAAGCACACAGAAACTGTATTGGAGGGGACCTACATTCCCTCCAATGTGTTATGCGTGGTTTCCTCCGAGGCTATGGGTCCCCCTTCTTCCAGCCAGAGGTGGTACTCCCTTCCCTTTTCTTTATATATATATATATATATATATATATATATATATATATATATATATATATATATATATATATATATATATATATATATATATATATATATATATATATATATACATGATTGTTGTGTCTCAATATTCAAATGTATTGCTTATGAACAATGAATCTCTTATCAAACTTAAAGATATCAGAGCTTCAAGCTTGGTCAAAGTTTTCAGTATTTCAAGCTTGGTCAAAGTTTTCAGTATTTCAAGCTTGGTCAAAGTTTTCAGTATTTCAAGCTTGGTCAAAGTTTTCAGAATTTCAAGCTTGGTCAAAGTTTTCAGTATTTCAAGCTTGGTCAAAGTTTTCAGTATTTCATGTTTAGTCAAAGAAGTGACATAGCAGATGCAACTTGAAACTCTCAGGAACTTTACTACGTACATGAATTTTTAAGAAAGCAACTGAGAGTATGTATATGTACTCACCTATTTGTACTTGTTCGGGTTGAGCTTCGGCTCTTTGATCCCACCTCTCACTTGTCAATCTATTGGTGTTCAGGTCCCTGAGTTTACTGAACTCTATCATATCTACACTTAAAACTGTGTATGGCGTCTGCCTTTACCACATACAATGCATGCCATTTGTTAACGATTCTGACATTGAAAAAATTCTTTCTTATTTCTAAAATTTGGGGTATCCAAGAGCATGTTCCAGAGCCTTTTGAATGGCTAGCATCTCTGTTTGTAAAGTCGAACACCTGTTTGAGATTCTCCAACTATTTACAGAGTTTCCTGCCTTAACTGCAGCTCCGGTTTCTTGTCCCTGTTGGTCTACTGATCCATCTGTGAAGTATGTGAAGCTGTCAGATGCCAAGGTTGCAAATATATTCATCTGTGCAATATTACTAAGCAGATGAGGAGTAGTTTGGTTCTTTTTTCCTTCAAGAGCCATACTTTTTAAGTCAGCTGGCAGCTGACTTAAAGAATCCGATCCTTCTACCACGTCACCACATTATTACAAAACTTCTAGTTTTACATCACCATCAATATGGTACTTTGCATGGCGGAGTGTTAGACACTCTCACCGACCTCAGACAGAAATATTGGCTTCCTCAAAGTCGTCAAACTGTCAAATCAATCATTAAGTTCTGTGTGATCTGCAAAAGATACGACGCTCGAGTGTGTCCTTACCCAGGACCTCCACCACTCCCTAAGGAGAGAGTAGTTCATCTTCGTCCCTTTGAGACCACTGGTGTCGATTACACAGGAGCCTTGCTTCTCACTGGCAATCCAGATAAGATACTAGTGAAAGCTTATATTTGCCTCTTCACATGTGCTACCACACGAGGAGTACATCTAGAAGTGACTTCTGATATGAGTGCCGAAGCCTTCATTAAAGCTTTTCGTAGATTTGCAGCTCGCAGATCCTGTCCCAAAGTAATGATATCTGATAATGGTTCAAATTTTGTGGCAGGAGAAGCCTGCCTACGAGAGATATGGAATCATCCAGAAGTGCAGTCTGTCCTGCAGAGACGACAATGCCACTGGAAATTTATTGCTCCCAGAGCCCCCTGGCAAGGTGGGTTTTACGAACGTATGATAGGAACTGTCAAGAAATGTTTAAGGAAGACCTTACATCGACAGAAAATTAGTTACTCCGAACTCCAAACACTCGTCGTGGAAATTGAGGCGCGAGCCAACAATCACCCATTAACTTACCTGTCAGATGATTTCTCACAGAGAGAGTCTCTGAGTCCCTTGCATTTAATACATGGAGGCCTGCTGAGCCCTCTGATAACTTTGGCAGAAGAGGACCCCGTCGACCCTTCCCATGTAACCAGGAGTGACTTAGTAGAAAGTTACCAACATCTCTCGAGAGTAATTGAAAGGTGGAATGAGGTGTGGACTCGAGAGTACCTCACCGCTCTACGAGAGTACCACTATGGAGCTTTGAGCCCCTATAATAAAGTTCAACTCAAACCAGGAGACCTAGTATTGGTTGACATTGATGGACCAAGGTCAGAATGGCCTATAGGCACAATTGTTGCTATCCACCCAGATCACCAAGGCATCCTGAGAGTAGTACGGGTATTGTACCGAGGTACTACTACCCTAAAGACATTAGAGAAGTTGGTACATCCCGAATTAGCAGAACGAGAGTGTTTATCAGAACCAGCTTCACCAACAGTTTCCGAGGACAACAATTCTGATCCACCAAGCACCCGCCCAACTAGAGCAGCTGCTCAACAATGCAAACGGAAACTACAAGCCTATTATATGCTAATGCTAAGCTAAGAATGCTAAGCTTGCAATTAGGATAGCCAGAGATCCCCATTACAATGATATTGCTAAGAAAAAACTGAGCTCTGTGCTACTTTCAGGGGGAAACAGGAGAAGCAAAAAATGGCATCACAGATCAGTCTGCTACCTCGAAGAACTTCACCTACTTGAGCAAGCCCGTGAGCTCCTGCCTGTAGAGAGGTTACCTCCCTGGGAGGATGACTCATGCAAGATCATCATCAATGAAATGATGATGATCTCTATTGCAAGAAAATCTTGCAATAGTCGCTGAAATTAAGAGAGCTGTGAGAGTACTTACCAATCAGGGAAGAGTCATCAAGTTTCTGTTGATCCCCTCCCATGTTGGAATATGTGGAAATGAACGAGCAGATGTGCTGGCTGCTGAAGGAGACCATAGTGAATACTTCATACCCAAGACTCTACTACAAATTAGAGGTATTGTCAGGCAACATCACCGTGACAAGGTAACTGAGGAAAGGAGGATAGAAGCACAAACTAGTGAATCTATACGATGGTACAACATGGTTGCAGCTGGCAATCCCAATCGTTATGGCCGAAGAGGAGGAGGACGAGGGAGGGAATCAGTAATAGCAAAAATCCGTCTTGGATACAAATATCCTTGGAGGATATTTGTATCCAAGACGGATACAAATATCCGTCTTCCATTCTAGTTGGATAGTTGCTTCCATTCATATTTGAATGGAAGCAACAGTTGATCAGCGAAGTTGCAGAATCTGTGGGGAGAGTGACGGGCACCGCCTTGACCACTATCTATGTGAATGTGAACACCTGAGAGATATCAGAAATATGTGTAGAATAATAAACCCCACATTGTTTGAGTTAGGAAAACACTATTTGTCAAATATTGATGCTGTTCTTAAAAGATTTCCCCATTTTGCACCCGCAAGATAACATAAGCTTTCAAGGGTTGATAGATGTTAATCTTCTTGTTTGAGGAGCTGTTCACTTGAGACAGTTAAGCAAGTCCCAGCTGTGTCTGGGTACAAGTGACAGGATGAACAACCCAGCGGGTTTTCTTCCTATTGGGGAGTGTTGTACATGCTGCTATGGCGGTGTGTCCACTCACAGGATGAGTAACTCTAGTAGCAAGTTATTACTACTGTGGATAGTTTATTTTGGGGGCCGGGCCTTTTAGCTCTCCCATATTTGATACTCTGTCTTCTAACTACCCTTACCCCTTAATAGTACCAGTTCCCCATAGAAGCCCCACAACACATTATTTATAACAAGTGGGGGCCTGTCCGGGAGAATGACGTCCGTCATTTGACTCAATGACGTGGCCGAGGACATTGTGGAGAGCCAGCCACAGCCATCTACCGAGAGTAGTGGGGAGGTGGAGGAGAACACTGTTGAGCCTCGGCCAATAGCATCTGACCAAGGCCTAGATGCCTCCTTGAGTGAGTTACAGAAAGCTGACCCCACTCTTGCAGATTGTCATGAGACAGCTGTCTCTATGGAGGAAATTGTAGACGCAGCAACTGGGTACTACTACAATAATCGGATTTTGATGAGAAAATGGAGACCACAGAGTGGTCTTGACCCTTGTCAAATGAGTGGGAGGTAGTCCACCAGGTTATGTTGCCGACCTGCTATAAAGAAAGAGTTTTGGCAGCTGCTCATGATGATCCTATGGGGGGACATCAAGGTATAAATATTACGTATCACAAAATTTTAAAGTATTTTTTCTGGCCCAAGCTGAAAAGCGATGTGGCAAAATTTTGTAATGCGTGTATTGTTTGTCAACTGGTTGGGAAACCAAACCAGACTCCACCTAAAGCTCCTCTAAAGCCTATTGTCGTGCCAGAGGAACCATTTTCTCATGTGGTAATGGACTGTGTTGGACCATTACCTAGAACTAAGTCTGGTAATATTTACCTAATCACAATGATGTGTATCACTACCCGTTACCCAGAGGCTTTTGCTGTAAGGAACATCCGAGCAAAAACTGTTGTTGCTCGTATGTTGCAATTTTTTTCCACTTTTGGACTGCCTCGGGTCGTGCAAACTGACAATGGTACTAATTTTAAGTCTGATATTTTTGAGCAATTTGTAAGGAACATGGAATAACTCATAAGGTTTCCAGCCCATACCATCCACAGAGTCAGGGGGTAATTGAACGTTTCCATCTAACTCTGAAGCAGATGTTGAAGACATCGTGCGAGAGTTCCCACACCTTCTGGGATGAGAATTTACCGTATGTTTTGTTTGCGGCTAGAGAGGGATTACAAAGTTCACTGGGTTGTTCTCCTTTTGAGTTAGTCTTTGGCCATAAAGTTCGTAGACCCTTGCAAATGTTACAGGAGAATCTGTTAGGGAACGTAACGTTAACCGAAGGTTCGGCTTTCTTTGCGCAACACCACCAGAGACTCAAGGACTGCAAGGCGGCTGCATTAAAGTATCTTGGCAAGGCCCAAGAAAAGATGAAAGAATGTAACGATGCTAAATCTAAGTTACGGGTATTTCAGCCTGGTGACCCTGTCCTGGTATTAAAGCCTCGACTAGGGAACACTATGTCCCACAAGTACGAAGGCCCCTACATTGTGACAGAAAAGACTGGGGACCTCACGTACAAAGTGAGGCACTCTGACAAACGTAACCAGGTAATGCTCATACATGTAAATCGACTGAAGAAGTTCCAGGGCCCCAGGCCCATTGCACTAACCAATGTTTCCATTTCCAGTGAGAGAGAGGATGATTGTTCTGGGGACCCAACTAATCTCATTTTCAATAATTCTAGTTCTGTGAATGCTGTGGAGGAAGGACTGTCCCATTTGTAGATGGCCCAACGTGAAGAGGTGCAGTCGTTGGTTGATGAATTCTCCAGTCTGTTCGGGGAGGTCCCGACCCAGACTGATGCCATTCACCATGATGTCGAGTTGACGGACTACACTCCCATTCGCCTTCAACCCTATCGGATGAGTCCAGAAAAGAAGGCCATTGTACGGAAGGAGGTCGACTTCTTGCTCCAGCATGGCCTCATTCGGCCGAGCCAGGGCTCTTGGTGCTCGCCCTGCCTTTTGGTCCCCAAACCAGACGGCTCCTGGCGATTATGCACCGACTATCGGCAGCTCAACAAGGTGACCATTGTGGATGCCTATCCGCTGCCTCTCCTCGAGGACTGTACCGGAGGACTACCTCTATATTTTCCAGCTAAGATGTTGGGCTGGTCTCGGGGAGAGGTAAGATGTTTGACCTCTCCCAGCTGCTTCCGTGACCACACTGATCTCTTCCTTGTCTGGTCTACCCCAGACAAGAACATTGTAACCTTCCGCCTAGTCAAAGTTTCACCAAGTTACTAGCAAGGTTTAAGTTATAACAATTAAACTCTGTTGTACTTAATTGATCCCGACTGGTTGAATTATTTTACTGAAATAAATTACACAAGCCTCTAACGGCAGAGCTGTTCCCGATCACAAAAATGGTTAATTGAACTTTGAGAAATACTAGACATGTCAACCCTGCTGACCTATGACCGCCGGTCACTCCGCCTTAAAAGTTAGATCTGATTCGTGACGTCACTGATGGTGACTTAAACTCAATAATTAGAATACTCTTGATATTGTATCCAGTACTATTATACAATACAATTTTAATACAAAATGAATAAAGGCTAATTTCTCTAAATTACTGAATACTATAGGATGATTCATTATACGCAGCTATGAACAAAGCGTCGGTTATTTCCACCGCGAATTCCCCTGGGGGTCAGGTCACCATGCGGCTCAGCTTCCCATTCTCTTTTGTCGATAAACCACTCTGGATAATTCTTACAACAGCCTAGTTTGTTACATTACCACTCCTCTCACAGACTTGTTGCGGAAAGCCGTTAAATTTAAGTGGTCATCAGACTGTGCAGAGGCATTTAAAAATTTGAAATTGATCTTAGCTTCCGCCCCAGTGCTTGCTAGTCCAAGGTTCGACCGACCGTTTAAAATTCATGTTGACGCGTCTGACTCGGGTGCTGGTGCAGTGTTGTTGCAAACTGGGGATGATCAGGTGGAACACCCAGTATATTATTACTCTGTGAAATTTGACAAGGCGCAACGCAATTATTCAGTGGTAGAAAAAGAGGCGTTGGCGCTAGTGTTAACATGTAAAAAGTTCGAAGTTTACCTCACAGGTAATATAGTGGAAGTGTACACGGACCATAACCCACTAGTCTTCCTGACTCAGATGAAGGGTAAGAATAAACGCATCATCAGGTGGGCGTTGTACCTACAGGACTTCAATCTTTACATTACCCACCTACCGGGCAGACTCAACGTGATAGCCGACGCTCTGTCCCGGTTGCCTGAATAACATTCATCTGAGCCACAGAAAGCCATTTACCAACCGTCATGCTTTAGTTAATTTTTTTTTTAGGTTCTCCTGTGACATTAAATATTCCGTGTCCAATTTATTTACTTCCCTGTTCTTTTATTTTTTTTGTGTATGTTTTTTTTTTTTCTTTCAGAGAACTCCTTTGTATTTTTTTGCAGAGAAATTGTTTTTGATTGATTTTTTGTTTTTGTCATATGTTTTTTCTTTTTATTCTCTGTATACTCTTACAAAAAAATATGACTACTATTCTAGTAGTCACATTTTTTTTTCTCTGAAGGGGGGGAGGAGTGTTACGACCCTGGGTTCTCCAGTGGAAACCAGAGGTCAAAATTGAGCTATTAAACTTTCTGGTAGTACAGTTGAGTGCATCTCAAGCGGCAATTGTTTGTATCTTCCCTGCCAGACGTAAGACTATTATTGTTTCTCAAAGAGCATTTAAAGACTGAGCTGGGGGTTGATTATTAAATAATAACATAGTCACCAACTTTGCTTACTAATACTTTCTAATCATTTGTAAAGTAACAATACGTTGCATAGGGGAAGATCTTTAATGTGCTTAGCTGCACGATCAATTAGGCTCCTTCCGGCACCACGACATGGGAGGCCTAGCTGGTCGCTAGGAGGTTCTTCTCTGGCTGGCGTTCGTGCGGACGAGACCTACTCTGTGGCTGCACCCCCTAATCTCCTCCCTTCTCCTCTTACTTATTTCCCTTACCTTAAGTTCCTGTACCATTAAGTTAAGTATTGTATGATTTCTAAGTGTACCTACTCTGGTAGTAACGATTGGTGAGACCTGGGGGTAGTAGTTGCCAGTGTTTGGGGTAACCCTAAGTGTTGTGTTTTGTGTTAGGGTACCACATGGTCTCACTACCCTAAGCTGCATCCAGCTTCAGTGCTTATCCAGTAGTACTTTACCCTAGCTTGTTATTAGTGTAAACCTTGTATCCTGCCTATGTGGACCAAGGCTTTTAACGTAAGATAGTGTGGTAAAGTTATTATTATTATTGTTATTGGTGTGAGTGTATATGGGGGGTTGTTAAGGGGTTAATAAATAAGTACATGAATTACAGAGTATTCCTTCTTCCTGAGTGGGAGTGCATTGATCAACCCTTAGACTAACATATTTGGTCTAGTAGCAAGTTATTACTATTGTGGATAGTTTATTTTAGGGGCCGGGCCTTTTAGCTCTCCCATATTTGATACTCTGTCTTCTAACTACCCTTACCCCTTAATAATACCAAGTCCCTCATAGCAAGCCACCACACACCATTATTTATAACAGTAGGCTATCAACTATAACATTATTTCATCTAGAGCATCTATGAGTTTGCAAAACTTTAAGACTTAGTAACATAACCGTTACATGTCATCGCAACACTAGTCAAGGAGTATATTGTAGGCTTTAGTAGTCATTAACTTTAGATGATTCACAATTCCATGTTTTCCATTTAACATGAGTTCCTTTACAAGACTTAAATTCTTGTATGTCCTTGACAATTACTGGACATCCGTTATGTGTGTACTAATGTACTAACTTACTAACATTAATATTAACTTTGGGATAGGTACGTCAGTGCTCAACATTGCACTGCGACCCGAGTTTTCTCCCCCTGGAGTTATGTTGGAAATTTCCAACACTAATAAACTACTATTGTATTACAATAAATCATCATTATACACTAACTACAGTAGTTATTAATTTCACTAATGGTAGTGTAAACATAAATTAAACCATTTCATCTGCATATTAGTGCTAGAATTCTCATGAAATCGAGTAGCAACATTGCGTCAGATAATGTCTAGTTAGACACGTTTATTACCAATGTGTTAGAGAATTTAATGTGGTTCTCTAAAATTATCAGTATTCCGTGTAATAATTACCTACGGATAATATGACTTCCAATAATCTAAAACCGAGAGTTATTAACTGAAATTGTTATTAAGTAACAGTTTTATCTGTTACGTGCGAATGCTGACCCTATCAAGGGTGGGATTCAAACTTTATGGTAACTCTGATTAGAGTATATCCATATTAATTATTTGTGTGTATGCGTTTTGAGTGCTGCTGAATGATCACCATTACATCTAATGGTGATAAAGATGAGCTAGCCGGAAGAAAGTTAATGGTGAAATTCAAGCACTGCTCAAAATCCTTAGCTACTTATTGTTAGGTAGGTACATTTAACCTCGAGTGAGGTAGAGTGTAATTTAGCCAGATTAATTTAGGCTATACTCAATATTACTTGTCAACTAATGCGCAAGTACCCAAGCTTCATTAGTAATACTTATTCAAGTCCTATGAAATTTGGACTTAAAGCCACCATGGCTACTCCTGAACAATTAAGGAGAACCTATATTGGCCTTAAAGGTCATTTAACCAGACTAATTAATAAGTCTGATACCTTGTCTAAAGCAACTCCCATTGATTACTATCAACTAGAAAGATCATTGACAGTAGCTGATCTAAAATTTGATCAAGTTAGATCTACAAGCCAGTCTTATCTCAACCTACAACTGAAACTGATCCTGAGGAAATAGATCAAATTATAGCAGATATTTCTCAGTATGAAGATGAGACTCAAGATAAACTTGACATACTATCCAATATAGTAACACAATCTAAATCTAATGCAAATAATACTATGTCTCAATCCAGTAATCAGATTCAGATGTTTCAGATTCAGATTCAGATGTTTATTCAGGTAAGGTATATACATACAAGTGATGTTACATTAATGGATTGATATATAGATAGAGCTAGTACATACAATGCCTAAAGCCACTATTACGCAATGCGTTTAGGGCAAGAAAAACATTAATATCTAGAACTTAATACTAATTGAGCATAAAGAATAAAAAGTGTTGAGAACAAATACAAATAAAGATAAAAAAAAAGGGGGAAACATAACTGAATAAGCAGCACAAATACAATAGGTTGACAAACAGTGTTGATTAAAAAAAAAGAAAATAACAGACATGGGTTGACAATAGAGGAGTGAGGTAGGTTACAGGGAATTTATTAGGTAGTGTTTAGTTTTTATCTTAAACTGGTTGAGAGAGGTACAGTCTTTAACATGGTTGGGAAGGTCATTCCACATTCTGGGCCCCTTGATTTGCAGAGCATTTCTAGTTTGATTAAGTCGTACTCTAGGAATATCAAAACTGTATTTATTTCCGGTGTGGTGCTCATGGGTTCTGCTACAACCTTCTATGAAGCTTTTGAGATCAGGATTGGCATTATAGTTTAGCGTTTTATATATGTATAATACACATGAGAGAATGTGCAGTGACTTAATATCTAACATATTCAAAGATTTGAGTAGGGGTACCGAGTGATGTCTGGGGCCAGAGTTGGATATTGTTCTAATAGCAGCTTTGTGTTGGGTAATTAGAGGACGTAAGTGATTTTGGGTAGTAGAACCCCAAGCACAAATACCATAGTTGAGATATGGATAGATAAGGGAGTAATAGAGAGTCACCAGGGCAGGGCGTGGTACATAATATCTGATCTTAGAAAGAATGCCCACAGTTTTTGAAACTTTTTTTGATATATTTAGAATGTGTCCCTGGAAATTCAGCTTGTGGTCAATGAGAATGCCAAGGAATTTGCCATCTAATTTGTTACAAATTTGGGTATTGTTTATTATGAGATTTATTTGACTAGAGGATTTATTGCCAAACAGAATATAGAAAGTTTTGTCAATGTTAAGGGTGAGTTTGTTGGCAGTTAGCCAAAGATGGACTTTATTTAGCTCAGTATTTACTGTGGCATTTAGAGCAAGAGGGTCAGGACTGGAGTAAACGAAGTTTGTGTCGTCAGCAAATAGAATTGGTTTGAGGTGTTGGGAGGCATTTGGAAGGTCATTAATGTAGATGAGAAAGAGGAGAGGGCCAAGTATGCTGCCCTGAGGAACACCAATGTTGATGGGTAGGGTGGGAGAAATTGTATTATTCACAGAAACATATTGGAGCCTGTCAGTAAGGTAGGACTCGAGGTATTGTAGGGAGTGTCCTCTGACTCCATAATGATGTAATTTAAGAAGAAGGTTATGGTGGTTGACAGTATCAAAAGCTTTACGCAGGTCCACAAATAACCCAACAGGGAACTCATTTTTATCAAGAGCTGTATGAATCGAGTTAAGCATATTAATAAGTGCATCGTTAGTGTTTTTTTTGGGTCTGAAGCCATATTGGCAAGGGCTAAGTATATTGAGTTTGGCTAGATATGAGTAAAGCTGCTTATAGATTAGTTTTTCAAAAATTTTTGACAAGTTTGGCAGGATTGATATAGGTCTGTAGTTGTTAACATCTGTGGGATCACCACATTTGTGGACAGGCGTTACTCTCGCTTTTTTTAGAATATCTGGAAAGGTTTGGAGTTCAAGTGACTTGTTGAAGAGCAAAGCAATAGCAGGGGCTAAAGATCTGGAGGCTTTTTTGTAAATTAAAGTTGGTATCTCCTCAAGGGCACCAGACTTGGTTTTAAGGGAAAGGATTATCTCATTGACGTCAGTGGAGTTAATAGGCTTTAGGTACAGAGACTGTGGATAGTTACCTGTAAGATAGTCCTTAATGTCAGTACTGGAAGATGGAATATCATTTGCAAGGGATGAACCAATGGAAGAGAAGAACCTATTGAACTCAAAAGCAGAATCAGAGGCTGAAAGCTGACCATCGTTATTAGACAGGAGAGTCGGTTTGTTATTTAAAGATTTCTTTGATCCCAATATTTGTGAAATTGTGCTCCAAGTTTGTTTAATGTTGCTCTTTATTTGGGTAAATTTATCTTCGTAGTATTTAGTTTTGGCTCGTCTAATTATCTTTGATAGCAATAATGAGTAATTCTTTGAGAATTCTTTGGAGACAATTCCTAACCTATACTTCTTCTCAAGGTCGTGTTTTTTGTTAATGGATTTAAGTATTCCCTTTGTAAGCCAAGGATTGTTAAGCCTTTTGCTTGTGACTTGTTTTGTAAGCCTAGGACAGTGGGTGTTATAAAGGCTAAGAGTTGTTTGTAGAAAAGATTGCACTGCTAGGTTGATGTCCCCTATGTTACCTAACTCGGACTCCCAATTGACATTATCAGCAGCAGTTATAAAATTGTTTATAGCAGTTTCATTGTGCAGCCTAAAGCTTAACTCCCTTGTTTCTAGAGGTGGTTTGCTAATGTTAGTTAAGAGAAATGTGGGGTAATGGTCTGTAGTGCTATCGGTGATTATACCTGAAGTAAGCGGAGAGGTTATGATGGTCCAGATGTGATCTAGAGTCGTGGCAGTGCTATCAGTGATTCTAGTAGGTCTAGTGATTAAGGGTATGAGGAAGCAGGAATTCATATAGTTGAGGAAGCTAACAGCAGTAGGGTGTTCTGGCTCGCAGAGGTCAATATTAAAGTCCCCTGCGATAATTAGGTGGTTTTTGTTCAGTCTGTTATCAAGTATTAGATTTCTAAGGTTTGAGTTGAATTCAGACACATCAGTGTTGGGAATTCTATAGACTGCACCCACAGACAGGACAGACTCGGCACCCTTGACTCTGAAGCTGGCGAAGATATACTCCCCATAGCAGTCTCTAGTTCTAATTTCTTTTAAGCATGTTAGTTCTTGGTGGTAGTAAAGAGCAGTGCCACCACCTCTCTGAAGTTGACGACAGTTGTGAATTGCTGAGTAGTTAGGCATGTTAAAGAGTTGAGTAGTATCCTCTTTCAACCATGTTTCAGTAAGTATAATAAAAGAGAATTTGTTGCCAATAGTTTCAATCAAGGCACTAACATCATCGAAGTGTTTACCTAGGGATCTAACGTTCAAATTGATTACAGAGATATTGTGATTATGAGTTAATACATTGTTTACATCATGTGCTGCAAAATATCTGCAATTTAGATCATTAAAGTGATTATTGTCATAGATAGTGGATAAGAGGTTAAGTTCTGGGTCTATACTTGTCTGCATAAAAAAAGCTGATTGCAGGAAAAACAAGGAAAGAAAGGCAAATTACAAGGTAGAAATAAGCTATAAAATAGGGAAAAATATATACACAATACTGTACAAAACAAGCACAAAAGGGGCTTACAGGGGTACAATGGAGTAAGGGAGTATGGCTAGGCTAGGCAACCTAGGTAATAAAAGAGATTAAAGAAAAAACATATAAACATGGACTATACAAAACACAAGATATAGAAATACAAAACAAAAAAATATAAGCAAGACTAAGCAATACAAAAAACAAATTGAGCAAAAATGAAAAAAATGAGGTAGATTGCTTACGAGTACTCTCAGGTACACTGTAAGTAACAATTTGCAATTCGAGATGCAGGCAAAGCCAGGGGTACAATGGAGTAAGGGAGCATGGCGAGGCTAGGCAACCTAGGTAATAAATGAAATCAAAGAAAAGTTGAATAATAAACATAGGCAAATTTAAGCTAATGATTAATAACTATAGATAGTTCAGTTATGACTGTATAATTAAAAAGACCTGAAGAACTACTTAATGCACTCAATTAAATAATTTCGGTAAATGACTAGGTAAGAGTAAGTTAAAAATTAAGTCAGAAAATGAAACAAGGAGACTTAGGATACCTAGCCCCACTAGTTGACAAGGGGGTTAATTAAGTTAATTCATTGGGAGTGATAATATGGTGAGGCAAACCACATTGGGAGAGGAAAGTGTTGAGGTTTTCTTCTCTAGTAATTGTGAACATTTTGCCCTCTGCGGTTTTTCTCACCTTTATCAGACCATCTCTAACGAAGCACTGATGAATCGCATCTGGGTTTTGTTGACGGATTTGACGCAGGCGGTAGAGGAGTTGCTGTCTGTTCCTGGTCAAGCACTCGTTGATGTATAATCCCTTCCGTTGGGATGCAGCTGTCCGGACTAGATGGGATTTCGTGAACTGGGAAGACAGCTTCAGGCGAATTTTCCGTTGGTTTTGACCTGATGGATTCTTTTTGCCTACTCTGTAGGCAGCAATAACGTCAGTTTTGTTTAGACTGAGCTGCAATTTGTTTCTTAAGAGATCCTGAGCTATTTCGACACAATTTTCACCTTCATGTTCCACAGGTATATCTTGGGACGACACGATAACAGAGTCTAGCAGCTTTTGCTGGTCTTGTTCCTCCTGGGAGACGGAACGTTGGGCTGAAAATGTACTGATACATGCAGTCATTTTGCTGAGAGCTTCCTCCTGTTTTTTTATGGCTTCATCAGTTTTCAGAAGGTTGTTTTCCTCACGGAGATCATTCAAATCATGCTGTAGTTGGTCTTGGCTAGCCTTGCAGTTTTTAATATCCTCGCGGAGGAGGGTTATTTCTTGTTGTTGTTGTTGGAGATTAGCGCGGTTCGCTAGATTCTCATTGAGAAGACTCAAGATGATAGTATTTTGTGACTCGAGGACTAGGCACAACTTTTTGAACCACTGATTCTCGGTCCAGTTAGTGAATTCCGGTGAGGGACCGGAAGCTCGCTTGAGTTGCTTATACTGGGATGCTAGCATGTTCATAGGAGAGGGTTGAGAGGACTCTGCTCTCTTGCTCAATGGGGTGGAGGGGAGGGAAGCCCCACCACCCCGGACCCCAGAGCTTCCAGACGGAGAAACACGGATATTGTTAGAGTTGGCCGGGATGGATGCCTTGTTAAGGGGTTTGTTGCCCTTATTTCCCTGCACAGTCACATTTTTAGGAGACATGATTGGTTAGAATGGACTGGGGGTATATGTTGTGAAGAAACTTGCGTCAGGCAGCGCGGTGGCGGCAGCATGCACTGGTACTCACAGCCGTAGAGGATTGTTTTGAAACTTATTTGAGATGGAATGAGTTGATTTTGGTCGGTTACTTTGGTTTTGCTATAACATGCTTGGACTCCATGTACTTAGCTGCCTGTGGGTGGCGGTCTACATCATCTGGCGTAAGTTTAAGAGCTGATATACAGCTTAGAGTGAGGAGCGTAGCGTGCACGTATACTACGTAGCGTATGACGTAGCATATCAATTACCTGAGGTTCGTCTACCTACTTTAGACTTACATTTGCAGGGCTGCATGAAGAAAATTGGGACACATTTTGGACTTCATTTGAAGTTCATATACACAGAACTTCTCTTGACAGAATTTCTAAATTCTCATACCTGATTAGTCTTCTCAAAGGGGAGGCTAAAAAGGTCATAAATAACCTAGCTCTCACTGAGAGTAATTATGAGGAAGCTATAAAACTGCTAAAGTTGAACTATTGCAACAAGGAGTTGAGTACAGCTAACCTTTATTACCAGTTGCTGGATCTGAATGCACCAAGTAACAGACCAGACTCACTACAAAGCTTCAGGCTAGAAGTAGAGTCTCTAGTGAAGGCCTTAGGTACTAAAGTTGATGTACCCGCCTCAGAATGGTCAATCAAGTTACTTTTGCAGAGGAAATTGCCTCGAAATATCTTAGCAGAAATCTGCTCACACTATAAAACCGAGTTTCTCACTCTCGAGCAAATGTTCGAGGGATTGAGAGTAACGGTTAACAGGTTGAAGACTCATGATAAGATTAAACCTGAGTCTAAACCACCTAACATTGACAACTCAGTCAAAACCAAATCGACTTTGAATAAGTCCAATATTTTCAAACCTAAGACTACTCCATCCACTGGAAAAAGGAGTGGTAGTGTAGGTATTTATTCTGTTTCTCCCTCTGACGTTACAACTGATATGTTTACTAAAAGGACAAATTCAGCCAGAGAGAGAAAGTGTCTGGTCTGTGATCAAGAACATGTCACCTACAAGTGCACTGTTTATCCTAACCTTAATACCAGGATTAAACGGCTACAAGAATTACACAGGTGCACCAAGTGCATGGGTTCTCATGATCCCAGTAAATGTGTAGTGCAGCTACGGTTATGCAGTAGATGCAACAAAGGTGTACATCATTATGCCTTATGTAGAAACACTTCTGCACAATCTATGACACCTGGGGAGAATTCTATGAATTCTACCACAGTACAATATTGCAAGGTACATCAAGAAATAAATGTACTTGCTACTGAGTCAAGCAATAATACCACTCTGCCTACAGCTCAACTCAAACTAATTGACAGGAAATCTAGAGTTAACACTAGAGGTGTCTTTGATCAAGGATCACAGAAAACCTTCATCACACAACAATTAGTCGAGCAGTTAAAATTAAAACCTGCCAAAAGTGAGACTGAATATTTCTGGATTCTTGACTAATAGTGGACCTCGTGAATACCAAGTAGTCAAGGTGTTAGTGAGACTTGGATCTTCCACTAGTCCAATACAAGCGGTAGTAATAGATAAACTTCCTTCAGACCTGCAGGTCACAGGACTAGCTCGCACTGTGAGATATCTTAAACGAAACCGCATGAGGCTAGCAGATTACAAAATAAATTCTGACTGCCTCACAGATGTTGGTATACTTATAGGCGCTGACCATTATTATAAATTTATAACGGGATGCACCAGACAACATGGAATGAATTTGTTGTCATCTGCTGGAGGCAAGTTGCTTACTGGACCGGTTGCAGCTGGCAATCCCAATTGTTATGGCCGAAGAGGAGGAGGACGAGGGAGGGAATCAGTAATAGCAAAAATCCGTCTTGGATACAAATATCCTTGGAGGTATGGAACGGAAACAACAGTTGATCAGTGAAGTTGCAGAATCTGTGGGGAGAGTGACGGACACCACCTTGACCACTATCTACGTGAATGTGAACACCTGAGAGATATCAGAAATATGTGTAGAATAATAAACCCCACATTGTTTGTGTTAGGAAAACACTATTTGTCAAATATTGATGCTGTTCTTAAAAGATTTCCCCATTTTGTACCCGCAAGATAACGTAAGCTTTTAAGGGTTGATAGATGTTAATCTTCTTGTTTGAGGAGCTGTTCACTTGAGACAGTTAAGCAAGTCCCAGCTGTGTCTGGGTACAAGTGACAGGATGAACAACCCAGCGGGTTTTCTTCCTATTGGGGAGTGTTGTACATGCTGCTATGGCGGTGTGTCCACTCACAAGATGAGTGGCGCTGCCCAATAAACTCGCCCCTCAGGGCAAAATTTAAAATTTAAAAATTAAGCCTATTATAGCTCTGACTAAGAGCAAATAATTTCCCATCCAATTTGAGTAGTCATGATGATGCTATGTTGTGATGTCAAGTAACAAATCAATTACAAGTCACAATGACCCAAGACATTCACCTCACAGTGGATTCTCAGTTACTTTAAATTGTATGATATAATTCTTAATTTGTGTAGGGTATCAACTATAACATTATTTCATCTAGAGCATCTATGAGTTTGCAAAACTTTAAGACTAAGTAACATAATCGTTACATGTCATCGCAACACTAGTCAAGGAGTATATTGTAGGCTTTAGTAGTCATTAACTTTAGATGATTCACAATTCCATGTTTTCCATTTAACATGAGTTCCTTTACAAGACTTAAATTCTTGTATGTCCTTGACAATTACTGGACGTCCGTTATGTGTGTACTAATGTACTAACATACTAACATTATTATTAACTTTGGGATAGGTACGTCAGTGCTCAGCATTGCACTGCGACCCGAGTTTTCTCCCCCCAGAGTTATGTTGGAAATTTCCAACACTAATAAACTACTATTGTATTACAATAAATCATCATTATATACTAACTACAGTAGTTATTAATTTCACTAATGGTAGTGTAAACATAAATTAAACCATTTCATCTGCATATTAGTGCTAGAATTCTCATGAAATCGAGTAGCAACATTGCGTCAGATAATGTCTAGTTAGACACGTTTATTACCAATGTGTTAGAGAATTTAATGTGGTTCTCTAAAATTATCAGTATTCCGTGTAATAATTACCTACGGATAATATGAGTTCCAATAATCTAAAACCGAGAGTTATTAACTGAAATTGTTATCAAGTAACAGTTTTATCTGTTACGTGCGAATGCTGACCCTATCAAGGGTGGGATTCAAACTTTATGGTAACTCTGATTTGAGTATATCCATATTAATTATTTGTGTGTATGCATTTTGAGTGCTGCTGAATGATCACCATTACATCTAATGGTGATAAAGATGAGCTAGCCAGAAGAAAGTTAATGGTGAAATTCAAGCACTGCTCAAAATCCTTAGCTACTTATTGTTAGGTAGGTACATTTAACCTCGAGTGAGGTAGAGTGTAATTTAGCCAGATTAATTTAGGCTATACTCAATATTACTTGTCAACTAATGAGCAAGTACCCAAGCTTCATTAGTAATACTTATTCAAGTCCTATGAAATTTGGACTTAAAGCCACCATGGCTACTCCTGAACAATTAAGGAGAACCTATATTGGCCTTAAAGGTCATTTAACCAGACTAATTAATAAGTCTGATACCTTGTCTAAAGCAACTCCCATTGATTACTATCAACTAGAAAGATCATTGACAGTAGCTGATCTAAAATTTGATCAAGTTAGATCTACAAACCGGTCTTATCTCAACATACTGAATACAACTGAAACTGATCCTGAGGAAATAGATCAAATTATAGCAGATATTTCTCAGTATGAAGATGAGACTCAAGATAAACTTGACATACTATCCAATATAGTAACAAAATCTAAATCTAATGCAAATAATACTATGTCTCAATCCAGTAATCAATTACCTGAGGTTCGTCTACCTACTTTAGACTTACATTTGCAGGGCTGCATGAAGAAAATTGGGACACATTTTGGACTTCATTTGAAGTTCATATACACAGAACTTCTCTTGACAGAATTTCTAAATTCTCATACCTGATTAGTCTTCTCAAAGGGGAGGCTAAAAAGGTCATATATAACCTAGCTCTCACTGAGAGTAATTATGAGGAAGCTATAAAACTGCTAAAGTTGAACTATTGCAACAAGGAGTTGAGTATAGCTAACCTTTATTACCAGTTGCTGGATCTGAATGCACCAAGTAACAGACCAGACTCACTTCAAAGCTTCAGGCTAGAAGTAGAGTCTCTAGTGAAGGCCCTAGGTACTAAAGTTGATGTACCCGCCTCAGAATGGTCAATCAAGTTACTTTTGCAGAGGAAATTGCCTCGAAATATCTTAGCAGAAATCTGCTCACACTATAAAACCGAGTTTCTCACTCTCGAGCAAATGTTCGAGGGATTGAGAGTAACGGTTAACAGGTTGAAGACTCATGATAAGATTAAACCTGAGTCTAAACCACCTAACATTGACAACTCAGTCAAAACCAAATCGACTTTGAATAAGTCCAATAAATTCAAACCTAAGACTACTCCATCCACTGGAAAAAGGAGTGGTAGTGTAGGTATTTATTCTGTATCTCCCTCTGACGTTACAACTGATATGTCTACTAAAAGGACAAATTCAGCCAGAGAGAGAAAGTGTCTGGTCTGTGATCAAGAACATGTCACCTACAAGTGCACTGTTTATCCTAACCTTAATACCAGGATTAAACGGCTACAAGAATTACACAGGTGCACCAAGTGCATGGGTTCTCATGATCCCAGTAAATGTGTAGTGCAGCTACGGTTATGCAGTAGATGCAACAAAGGTGTACATCATTATGCCTTATGTAGAAACACTTCTGCACAATCTATGACACCTGGGGAGAATTCTATGAATTCTACCACAGTACAATATTGCAAGGTACATCAAGAAATAAATGTACTTGCTACTGAGTCAAGCAATAATACCACTCTGCCTACAGCTCAACTCAAACTAATTGACAGGAAATCTAGAGTTAACACTAGAGGTGTCTTTGATCAAGGATCACAGAAAACCTTCATCACACAACAATTAGTCAAGTAGTTAAAATTAAAACCTGCCAAAAGTGAGACTGAATATTTCTGGATTCTTGACTAATAGTGGACCTCGTGAATACCAAGTAGTCAAGGTGTTAGTGAGACTTGGATCTTGCACTAGTCCAATACAAGCGGTAGTAATAGATAAACTTCCTTCAGACCTGCAGGTCACAGGACTAGCTCGCACTGTGAGATATCTTAAACGAAACCGCATGAGGCTAGCAGATTACAAAATAAATTCTGACTGCCTCACAGATGTTGGTATACTTATAGGCGCTGACCATTATTATAAATTTATAACGGGATGCACCAGACAACATGGAATGAATTTGTTGTCATCTGCTGGAGGCAAGTTGCTTACTGGACCGGTGCTTTTCTAACAAAACCCAGCGTCAACCAACCAACAATCTAACAATACAATAGTGGCGTGACTAGGCTTGGAACAGTCACCCCTACATTTCAGAGAAATATCTGAAGATAATGAGTCTGATCCACCTGTACATCGTCTGTGGGATTTAGACACTTTGGGTATTGTCCCTGAATAACCAAGTCCTGATGATATGTGGACTTACCAGCAATATCTGGATATAGTTGTCTATAAGGACAAACAATACTGGGTGAGACTACCATGGAAGTTGAATCATCCACAACTTCCAGCTAATTATTTCATGGCAGCCTCTCAATTACAGTCTCAATTAATATGGCTGTAGAAACAGCCAGACAAATCGATCATGTATCATCAATTAATTCAACAATAACTCAATAGTAAATTTATCGAAGTTGTTGATAATGATGACCGAAAATTAGGTCACTATTTACCCCATCACGCTGTGGTGAAAGATTCATTGACAACGCCAATACGTATTTTCTTCAACTGTTGTGCCAAAGTGAAGGCAAACAGCGTGTCCTTGAATGAATGTCTCCAAACGGGACCTAGCCTAACACAAAGGCTACATAATGTACTATTACGATTCCGTACTGGTATTTTCGCTTATACTGCTGATATCAGTAAAGCTTTCCTTAGAGTAGGCTTGCAAGAAGAGGATCGTAATTACACCAAATTTCTTTGGATTAAGGACCCACTGGATCCTGACAGTGATGTCATAACCTACTGATTTGCCTCTGTGCTATTCGGAGCGACTTCCTCCCCGTTTCTACTTCAAGCCACATTAGATACACATTTGAGGAAGTCAAATAGCCCTTATAAAACAGAGATCAGTGACAACTTGTATGTCGATAATTTCCAGGGAACTACAAATGACATCCAAATTGGTAGAAATTTACCATGAGGCTAACCGTGAGTTATTAGGAGCCAATATGCCACTACAATCATGGGCCTCAAACAATAAATCATTTAACCAGATAATCGAGAAAGAATTTCCGGGTTATCAGGTGCCTAATCAATTAAAAGTTCTGGGCGTGGAATGGAACACAGGTACTGACGAGATGAATGTCAAGTCAGTACAAACCAATAATTCATCCCTTACCATGAGAAAATTACTCTCGTATGTCAGTCAACCATTTGACCCTTTAGGCTTACTTAGTCCTATATTAATAAGGGGCAAACTCCTAATGCAGGAATGCTGGCAGAAACATATGGGATGGGATGATCTGTTGCCAATTGAGTTGCAAGATAAATGGCAAATACTCGCAACGGATTTCAATCAATTAGGTGTTTTGAAATTTCCTCGTAATGCATCAGGACAAAACATACCCACAAATTTGCACGTTTTTTGCGATGCCTCTGGCAAAGCATATGGCGCTGCAGCCTACATAGTCAATAGTGCACAATCAATTTTACTCACATCTAAAGCAAGAGTTGCTCCAATCAAGAAGAGATCTTTACCTCAAATTGAGTTAACTGCATTGCTGGTGGGAGTAAGATTGGCTCATTGCCTGACCAAGACACTCAATAATATCCACTTTGGTGAAATCGTAGTGTGGTCAGACAATGAGGCAGTCTTACAATGGGTAAGAAAAACAACAATAAAACTCCCTACATTAGTAATCGCGTTAGGGAAATTCATGAATTATCTGCTGGATATAAATTCAGACATGTTCCCAATAAGGACAATCCTGCAGATTACTTATCACGAGGTTTAACATTAAAACAGCTAATCAAGTCTTCGATGTGGTTTAATGGACCTTCATGGCTTGTTAGTGGTCAGTGGCCCAAACAGAAGCCACAAGTCATAGTGACCAGTATCACTACTCCCATGAAAGAACCAGAACCTCATCGAATCTCAGCTATTAATCCTCACAATTACTCTAACTTGATTAAGTTATTAAGAGTGACAGCACATGTGTTTGACTTTCTTGCTAAGATAGGAATCAGACATAAGTTTCCCAATTCTATCCTCTACTGGATCAAGCATGCACAAGAGACATATGGAAGTGAATATGAAAATCTTCCAGATAAATTAACCAAGTCTTTAGGTATCTGGTATGATACCAACACTCATAATATATTAAGGTGTGGAGGACTTTGCTTCATGCAAAAATTGATTTGGATACAAAGAATCTGATCTTTCTACCACGTCACCACATTATTACAAAACTTCTAGTTTTACATCACCATCAATATGGTACTTTGCATGGCGGAGTGTTAGACACTCTCACCGACCTCAGACAGAAATATTGGCTTCCTCAAGGTCGTCAAACTGTCAAATCAATCATTAAGTTCTGTGTAATCTGCAAAAGATACGACGCTCGAGTGTGTCCTTACCCAGGACCTCCACCACTCCCTAAGGAGAGAGTAGTTCATCTTCGTCCCTTTGAGACCACTGGTGTCGATTACACAGGAGCCTTGCTTCTCACTGGCAATCCAGATAAGATACTAGTGAAAGCTTATATTTGCCTCTTCACGTGTGCTACCACACGAGGCGTACATCTAGAAGTGACTTCTGACATGAGTGCCGAAGCCTTCATTAAAGCTTTTCGTTGATTTGCAGCTCGCAGATCCTGTCCCAAACTAATGATACCTGATAATTGTTCAAATTTTGTGGCAGGAGAAGCCTGCCTACGAGAGATATGGAATCATCCAGAAGTGCAGTCTGTCCTGCAGAGACGACAATGCCACTGGAAATTTATTGCTCCCAGAGCCCCCTGGCAAGGTGGGTTTTACGAACGTATGATAGGGACTGTCAAGAAATGTTTAAGGAAGACCGTACATCGACAGAAAATTAGTTACTCCGAACTCCAAACACTCGTCGTGGAAATTGAGGCGCGAGTCAACAATCACCCATTAACTTACCTGTCAGATGATTTCTCACAGAGACAGTCTCTGAGTCCCTTGCATTTAATACATAAGCCCCTTTGATATTCCATCTTCCAGTACAGACATTGATGACTATCTTTCAGGTAACTATCCACAGTCTCTGTACCTAAAGCCTATTAATTCCACTGACGTCAATGAGATAATCCTTTCCCTTAAAACCAAGTCTGGTGCCCTTGAGGAGATACCAACTTTAATTTACAAAAAAGCCTCCAGATCTTTAGCCCCTGCTATTGCTTTGCTCTTCAACAAGTCACTTGAACTCCAAACCTTCCCAGATATTCTAATAAAAGCGAGAGTAACGCCTGTCCACAAATGTGGTAATCTCACAGATGTTAACAACTACAGACCTATATCTATCCTGCCAAACTTGTCAAAAATTTTTGAAAAACTAATCTATAAACAGCTTTACTCATATCTAGCCAAACTCAATATACTTAGCCCTTGCCAATATGGCTTCAGACCCAAAAAAAGCACTAACGATGCACTTATTAGTATGCTTAACTCGATTCATACAGCTCTTGATAAAAATGAGTTCTCTGTTGGGTTGTTTGTGGACCTGCGTAAAGCTTTTGACACTGTCAACCACCAAAACCTTCTTCTTAAATTACATCATTATGGAGTCAGAGGACACTCCCTACAATACCTCAAATCCTACCTTACTGACAGGCTTCAATATGTTTCTGTGAATAATACAATTTCTCCCACCCTACCCATCAACATTGGTGTTCCCCAGGGCAGCATACTTGGCCCTCTCCTCTTTCTCATCTACATTAATGACCTTCCAAATGCCTCCCAACACCTCAAACCAATTCTATTTGCTGACGACACAACCTTCATTTACACCAGTCCTGATCCCCTTGCTCTAAATGCCACAGTAAATACTGAGCTAAATAAAGTCCATCTTTGGCTAACTGCCAACAAACTCACCCTTAACATTGACAAAACCTTTTATATTCTGTTTGGCAATAAATCCTCTAATCAAATAAATCTCAAAATAAACAATACCCAAATTTGTAACAAATTAGATGGCAAATTCCTTGGCGTTCTCATTGACCACAAGCTTAATTTCCAGGGACACATTCTAAACATATCAAAAAAAGTTTCAAAAACTGTGGGCATTCTTTCTAAGATCAGATATTATGTACCACGCCCTGCCCTGGTGACTCTCTATTACTCCCTTATCTATCCATATCTCAACTATGGTATTTGTGCTTGGGGCTCTACTACCCAAAATTACTTACGTCCTCTAATTACTCAACACAAAGCTGCTATTAGGACAATATCCAATTCTGGCCCCAGACATCACTCGGTACCCCTACTTAAATCTCTGAATATGTTAGACATTAAGTCACTGCACATTCTCTCATGTGTATTATACATATATAAAACGCTAAACTATAATGCCAATCCTGATCTCAAAAGCTTCATAGAAGGTTGTATCAGAACCCATGAGCATCACACCAGAAATAAATACAGTTTTGATATTCCTAGAGTAGGACTTAATCAAACTAGAAATGCTCTACAAATCAAGGGGCCCAGAATGTGGAATGACCTTCCCAACCATGTTAAAGACTGTACATCTCTCAACCAGTTTAAGTTAAAAGCGAAGCTATACCTAATAAATTCCCTGTAACCTACCTTACCCTTCTATTGTCAACCAATGTCTGTTTTTTTCTTTAAAGAGCGCTGTTTGTCGACATAATTGTATTTGTGCTGCTTTTTCATCTATGTTTTCATTTCTTGTTTTCATTCTACTCATTATGCTCAATTAGTATTAAGCTTGTCATTCAAGTTTATCATGCCCGAAACGCTTTGCGTAATAGTGGCTTTAGGCATTGTATGTACTAGCTATACCTATAAGTTAAACAATCCTTGTAAATATTTATTGTATGTATGTACCTTACCTAAATAAAATTGTATTGTATTGTATTGTATTGTACATGGAGGCCTGCTGAGCCCTCTGATACCTTTGGCAGAAGAGGACCCCGTCGACCCTTCCCATGTAACCAGGAGTGACTTAGTAGAAAGTTACCAACATCTCTCGAGAGTAATTGAAAGGTGGAATGAGGTGTGGACTCGAGAGTACCTCACCGCTCTACGAGAGTACCACTATGGAGCTTTGAGCCCCTATAATAAAGTTCAACTCAAACCAGGAGACCTAGTATTGGTTGACATTGATGGACCAAGGTCAGAATGGCCTATAGGCACAATTGTTGCTATCCACCCAGATCACCAAGGCATCCTGAGAGTAGTACGGGTTTTGTGCCGAGGCACTACTACCCTAAAGACATTAGAGAAGTTGGTACCTCTCGAATTAGCAGAACGAGAGTGTTTATCAGAACCAGCTTCACCAACAGTTTCCGAGGACAACAATTCTGATCCACCAAGCACCCGCCCAACTAGAGCAGCTGCTCAACAATGCAAACGGAAACTACAAGCCTATTATAGCTCTGACTAAGAGCAAATAATTTCCCATCCAATTTGAGTAGTCATGATGATGCTATGTTGTGGTGTCAAGTAACAAATCATTTACAAGTCACAATGACCCAAGACATTCACCTCACAGTGGATTCTCAGTTACTTTAAATTGTATGATTTAATTCTTAATTTGTTTGTGTAGGCTATCAACTATAACATTATTTCATCTAGAGCATCTATGAGTTTGCAAAATTTTAAGTCTTAGTAACATTACCATTACATGTCATCGCAACACTAGTCAAGGAGTATATTGTAGGCTTTAGTAGTCATTAACTTTAGATGATTCACAATTCCATGTTTTCCATTTAACATGAGTTCCTTTACAAGACTTAAATTCTTGTATGTCCTTGACAATTACGGGACAGCCGTTATGTGTGTACTAATGTACTAACATACTAACATTAATACTAACTTCGGGATAGGTACGTCAGTACTCAACATTGCACTGCGACCCGAGTTTTCTTCCCGCTGAATTATGCTGGAAATTTCCAACACTAATAAACTACTATTGTATTATAATAAATCATCATTATATACTAACTACAGTAGTTATTAATTTCACTAATGGTAGTGTAAACATAAATTAAACCATTTCATCTGCATATTAGTGCTAGAATTCTCATGAAATCGAGTAGCAACATTGGGTCAGATAATGTCTAGTTAGACACGTTTATTACTAATGTGTTAGAAAATTTATGTGGTTCTCTAAAATTATCAGTATTCCGTGTAATAATTACCTACGGATAATATGAGTTCCAATAATCTAAAACCGAGAGTTATTAACTGAAATTGTTATCAAGTAATTGTTATCACCTGTACCCCCTATTAGACTATTTTACAGGAACTTCTTTTCCACAGCTCATAAAATGGAGTAAAAGGTCCTGAAAGATATTGTTAAGAGAAACGTTATTCCTACAGACAAAAATCAGAAGATACAACTGACGATTTACTATAAAACCAAAAAAACGGCCAGCCTACTCATTAGAAACTCTCCAGACACAAAGCAGAATGCTTTAAAAGAGACTAACGTCGTCTATGCCTTCAAATGCCCTCTTGGGGACTGTAAGCCTCAAAAAACTCAGTATATAGGCAAGACAACAACAACATCTCTTTCCAGCAATTAACGATGCATAAGCAACAGGGCTCCATTAAGGAACATATAGTCTCTTCCCACAACCAAACCATCACCAGAGAAATCTTAGCAAACAACACAGAAATCATCGATAGATACAGCGATAGCAGGCGGCTTGACATCTGCGAGGCACTACACATCAACAAGTCAACACCAGCAATCAACAGCCAATTAATGCACAACTATATTCTACCCACTTCAAGACTCCGCTCCAATATAGAAGCATCAAGAAATATGGGCCAATAGGCCCTCTGCAATTACTTCCATTCTTACCTTCAATACCCATTGTTTCGTGTTCTATCCTGTGTTGAAAGTTTTGTTCACCTCATCCAAAACTGTTGTATCATATCACCTCACCCAAAATGCGGGTATAAAATGAAAAATGAAAGCTGTTTAAATCATAGCATAAGTAAGAACTCTGTTTAGTGTTTGCAGGAAATAGTTGTGTGTGTGTAAAATAAAAGTCTTTGAAAATGTAATAAGTTATTACGAAACGCGTTCAAGTGTCGCGTCAGACTAGAAATAAAAATGAATTTTGGAGAATTGATTTTTCAATTACCATCAACAGTGAAAAGAAACATAAGAAAGATCGAGAAAATTCGTGTTTGAATTATTAATCTTAATTTTTCGGTCATATTTAATAATATATATATATATATATATATATATATATATATATATATATATATATATATATATATATATATATATATATATATATATATATATATATATATATATATATATATATATATATATATATTATTAAATATGACCGAAAAAGTAAGATTAATAATTCTAACACGAATTTTCTCAATCTTTCGTATATTACGCTTCACTGTTGAGGTAAATCAAAAATTAATTCTCCAAAATTCATTTTTATTTCTAGTCTGACGCGACACGGGCGCGTTTCGTAAAACTTATTACATTTTCAAAGACTTTAGTTCACAAATACACAACTGAATAGAACTTACGTATCTCCGATTTTATATCTACATTTGAGTGAGGTGGGAGGGGTGATGTGGCATTAACACAAGACAGAACAAGAGGGGATATTAATAGGGTATTAAAAGTATCAACACAAGACAGAACACAAACAATGGGTATTGAATAGAAGTGTTTGTAGAAAGCCTATTGGTCCATATTTCTTGATGCTTCTATATTGGAGCGGAGTCTTGAGGTGGGTAGAATATAGTTGTGCAATAATTGGCTGTTGATTGCTGGTGTTGACTTCTTGATGTGTATATATATATATATATATATATATATATATATATATATATATATATATATATATATATTTATATATGGAACATCTCTTTCTGGAACTTCCTGTGATTGCGGGATTGTAAATTAGAGTCACAACCAATTGTTTCTTTCCAGCAAAATGATTTCAGAGAAAAAGACCCTTTAATTCATATCGTCTTAACCGGGAAGTCTTTAAATCTGGTGTTTTTTCTCACCTTCTCAACCAACTTTTAACAGCCAGCCAACAGTTGCTTTCTACCATCTTTAGTCTGGTACTGCCTGGAGTCTACACAAGTGCGGGTATGTCTCACGTGTGTCAGTATGTGTCATGTGTCATGTGTGACAGTTTGAATTATGAGTTATTTATCATGTGTTAGCAAGTAGATAACAAGAATTTTCACACTAGAGATGCTATACCGATGATGACACTTTTCAAAACGCTTGTGCTCTCTAGTGTGAAGTACTGCTGCACAATGACAGCCCTTTTCAAAGCTGGAGAAATTGCCGACCTGGAGAGCGTGCAGAGATCCTATACTGCTAGAATTCACTCAGTAAAACACCTAAACTATTGGGACCAACTAAAGAGGCTAAATCTGTACTCCCTTGAGCGCAGGCGGGAGAGATATATAATAATTTACACGTGGAAAATGTTAGAGGGGCTGGTCCCAAACCTGCACACAGAAATAACATCACATGAGACCAGAAGACATGGTAGGATGTGCAGAATACCCCCGTTGAAAAGCAGAGGTGCAACAGGTACTCTGAGAGAGAACTCTATCAACATCAGAGGCCCGAGACTGTTCAACACGCTTCCGCTAGACATAAGGGGCATAACTGGCCGACCCCTCACAGTGTTCAAGAGAGAACTATCAACATCAGAGGCCCGAGACTGTTCAACACGCTTCCGCTAGACATAAGGGGCATAACTGGCCGACCCCTCACAGTGTTCAAGAGAGAACTGGATAAGCACCTCCAAAGGATACCTGATTAACCAGGCTGTGACTCATACGTCAGGCTGCGAGCAGCCGCGTCCAACAGCCTGGTTGATCAGTCCAGCAACCAGGAGGCCTGGTCGACGACCGGGCCGTGGGGACGCTAAGCCCCGGAAGCACCTCAAGGTAACCTCAAGGTAAGGTAAGTATCATGAGTTGACATGTGTGTCAGCATGTATCACATGTCAGTCTTCTTCTTATTAGATTTATTTTTGATTTGGAATGATCAGTGCATAATGTTTTATAATATGAAAATAATAATAATAATAATAATAATAATAATAATAATAATAATAATACAAATAATAATAAAATTTAAAATAAAGATAATAACACCGAGAAATTACACTAACGTGATATATATCAATGAGAAAATCTATTGTAACTCTGCTGTGACTCTTGCAGAGGTTGCAGCTGGCAGTACGCTGGTCGTGGGTTCGAGGCACCTAAGAGCACCAGTTGATTGTCTCAATAATAATAATGATAATAACAACAATTCAGAATCGTGTCAGAATGTCGTGTTTTTGTGGGTGTCACTTTGGCACAGAATCACTTGACACTCTTTTTACTGATGCCACTTCTGACCCACCCAAGTTGGCAACAGCATCTACTAGGACCAATTAAACAAACTAAGAAACTAACAAACAAATATAGAGGTATTTCCCTTTATACATATATATATATATCTAGAAACAAATAATTACATAAAGATCTGACATGAGGGTTTTCTCTGGCCAAAGCACTCATTTTAAGCCAAGTAAGAGTGCATTAAGTGACCTGAGTGTTGAGAATGTGTGGAGTGACTTACTCTGTAGCGGTCGTCAGGAGAGTAGGTGAGGAGTCCCGCCGTGATGATGTGCAGGTTTCGTCGTCTCATCCACGTCACCTGCAGGAACACAACACTTGTAGCAACACCTGTGACACAACACCTGCAACACAGCCTCAGTGGGTGTTACAAGTCTCCGCGGGTTCTCCATTGCCTCAGAGAAATGATTATTCAGAGTGAAATATTCATAGATTATTTTTTAATTTGACTCTAAAGCCGTATCAGTATTTGCTTCTGCAACAACGCCCTTTTTAATTGTAATTATTATATACTTCTTTATACAAAATTACTCATTTATATATATGATTGGTAACAAAATGAGAACATCAAGAGGAAATAAAAGGATTTTTGTTTTCTAGAGGCTGTTGATGAAGAAAGTTTCCTAGAGGATATATATATATATATATATATATATATATATATATATATATATATATATATATATATATATATATATATATATATATATATATATATATATATATATATATATATATATATATAAGCCTATACTTGCATAAACCACAAGTGAAGATAAACAATCTTTAAAATGCAGACTGACCCCTCACTCATCTGGTGCCTTCGGGAGGTAGAGATGTTTGAGATATATATCTCGAACTATCTACTTCTTTTGTAAGGTCTGATGGCGTAGTGGGTTAAAGCATACTAGTTATGCCAGCTACTGGAAGGTAGTTGTGCCTTCTGGGTTCGAGTCCCACTGGTGGGTGTTGTCCAAAGATTGTATATATATATATATATATATATATATATGTGTGTGTGTGTGTGTGTGTGTGTATGTATGTGTGTGTGTGTATGTGTGTGTGTGTGCATGTGTGTGTGTGTAATTACCTAAGTGTAGTTACAGGATGAGAGCTACGCTCGTGGTGTCCCGTCTTCCCAGCACTCCTTGTCATATAACGCTTTGAAACTACTAACGGTCTTGGCCTCCACCACCTTCTCCCCTAACTTGTTCCAACCGTCTACCACTCTGTTTGCGAAAGTGAATTTTCTTATATTTCTTCGGAATCTGTGTTTAGCTAGTTTATGTCTATGACCTCTTGTTCTTAAAGTTCCAGGTCTCAGGAAATCTTCCCTATCGATTTTATTAATTCCTGTTACTATTTTGTATGTAGTGATCATATCACCTCTTTTTCCTCTGTCTTCTAGTTTTGGCATATTTAATGCCTCTAACCTCTCCTCGTAGCTCTTGCCCTTCAGTTCTGGGAGCCACTTAGTAGCATGTCTTTGCACCTTTTCCAGTTTGTTGATGTGCTTCTTAAGATATGGGCACCACACAACCGCTGCATATTCCAGCTTTGGCCTAACAAAAGTCGTGAACAATTTCTTTAGTATATCGCCATCCATGTATTTAAAAGCAATTCTGAAGTTAGAAAGCGTGGCATAGGCTCCTCGCACAATATTCTTTATGTGGTCCTCAGGTGATAGTTTTCTATCTAGAACCACCCCTAGATCTCTTTCTTTATCAGAATTCTTTAAAGATTTCTCACATAATATATAGGTTGTGTGGGGTCTGTGTTCTCCTATTCCACATTCCATAACATGGCATTTATTAACATTAAATTCCATTTGCCAAGTGGTGCTCCATATACTTATTTTGTCCAGGTTATCTTGAAGGGCATGACAATCATCTAAGTTTCTTATCTTTCTTATTATCTTAGCATCATCAGCAAACATGTTCATATAATTCTGTATACCAACTGGTAGATCATTTATGTAGACAATAAACATCAATGGTGCAAGAACTGAACCCTGTGGTACTTCACTTGTGACATTTCTCCAGTCCGATACATTGCCTCTGATCACAACCCTCATTTTTCTATCAGTCAGAAAATTTTTCATCCATGTTAGAAGCGTACCTGTCACTCCTCCAATATTTTCCATTTTCCAGAACAACCTCTTATGTGGAACTCTGTCGAAAGCCTTTTTTAGGTCCAGATAGATACAGTCAACCCATCCATCTCTTTCCTGTAATATCTCTGTTGCTCGATCATAGAAACTGAGTAAATTCGATACACAGGATCTTCCAGATCGAAAACCATACTGTCTGTCCCCAGTTTGCTAACTGTAGGTAGTAACTAAGTGATTGTAACCTATCCACCGCTGCCCACTGGATAGGGGGCGGTGTGCAGGACAAACATATAAATTTTGACACTAGCTCTCCACATATGTCAGTTGCTTAATTTAGAACCTGTACTTGAGGTCGATCTCGAACCCATTGTTGATGTGATGACTTATATTGAATTTTGTAACTAGCTCATCAAGATTGTAACTTGCTTAGCTAAATGAATTGTGGGGTTCAGTCCCTGAGCCCAATATGTGCCTCTGTAACCCTTTCCACTACCGCCCACAAGATGGGTATGGGGTGCATAATAAATGAACTAAACTTCAACTGTCTGATATTATATAATTTCTCTTCAGGTGTTCTACCCATTTAGATTTAATTATTTTTTCCAATATTTTGACTATTACACTTGTCAATGATACCGGTCTATAATTAAGGGGGTCTTCCCTGCTTCCACTTTTGTAGATTGGAACTATGTTAGTCTTTTTCCACACATCAGCTACAACTCCTGTAAACAGGGATGCCTGAAAAATCAGTTGAAGAGGAATGCTGAGCTCAGGTGCACATTCTCTCAGAACCCATGGTGAAACCCCATCTGGACCAACTGCTTTGTTCTTATTTAGCTCCTTGAGCATTTTTTCCACTTCGTCTCTAGACACCTCTGTGTGATCTATGTTGTTCTCTTGAATTTTTATTGTATCTGGTTCCCTGAAGATTTCATTTTGTACAAACACACTTTGGAACTTATTGTTTAATGTTTCACACATTTCCTTTTCATTTTCCGTGAATCTATTTCCCATTTTCAACCTCTGAATATTATCCTTTACCTGCAATTTGTTGTTTATGAATTTATAGAATAGACCTGGTTCTGTTTTACATTTGTCTGCAATCCCCTTTTCAAAATTTCTTTCTGCCTCTCTCCTCACTGTCGTCTAGTTGTTTCTCGCATCTTTGTATCGCTGGTATGTTTGGGGGTTTGGCCTCTTCCTGTATTGATTCCATTTTTGTGTCTTTTGGTCTCTGGCCCTCTCGCACTTTCTGTTGAACCACTCCTGTTTCCTAGTTCTGCTTCTCTGTTTTGGTATAAATTTTTTTGTGCCTTTATCATATATTTCACAAAACTTGACATACATCTCATTCACTTCCTTGCCTAGCAACAAATCAGTCCAATTATACTCACAAATTTTTTTTTCTAAGGTTGCCATACTGTCCTCTCCTAAAGTCAGGTTTTTCAATTGCATCGACCATCATATTTTCTTCCAGATTATAACGCATTGCATACTTTATTCCCAAAAAGACATGGTCACTTTTATCCAAGGGAGGAAGGTACTGAATGTCAAATATTTCTTCCTCCTTCCTGGTAAATATCAAATCTAGCATGGAGGGAACGTCCCCTTCCCTCATCCTCATAGCTTGTTTAACATGTTGATACAAGAATGTTTCCAGGATGAGGTCTACAAATTTACAGGTCCAAAAATCTTCTGTTTTAGCTTCATATGCTTCCCAGTCTATGGATTTCAAGTTGAAGTCGCCGACTATCAACAGTCGTGAACTATCGTTATCCGCTCTCGCTATGATCTCTCTCATTATTGTTATAAGACCTTCTCGTTTACTATCTAGCTCCTCCTTTGACCATGTGCTGTTTAGCGGTGGATTATACGCATTTATGATCATTAGTTTATCATCCTCATGCCAGATCTCTAGTGCAATTATGTCAACTTCTTGTGGATTGGCAGTCATTATTTCGTTCACCTTTAGGTGTTCTTTCACCAGCACAGCAACGCCACCGCCTTTTCTGATTTTTCTGTCCCGTCTCCAAATTGAGTAGCCCCTTGGGAATATGACCTCATTTAAAATAGCATCTTCAAGTTTTGTCTCCGTGAGTGCAACAATATCTGCTGTCTGCAGCTGTATTATATCACTTAACTCCAGTATCTTTGATCTTACTCCATCTATGTTGGTGTATGTAATCTTCAGGAACTTGTTCCCCCCTCTTTTTATATTTCTCTCCCCCTTTCTCAAATGATTTTGTTGGTTTGCCTTTATGTACCACTTTACTAGTCTGCCTACCCCTATCACTTTGTAGAAAAAAGAACTGATTTCTTCTTCATTCCTGCTCTCATTTAAACGTTTTGCCTCGGCAAGGTTCAGTTTCAGCTTATCTCTATCTTGTTTTGAAAGATCTCGTCTTAACGACCACACTTTCCTATCCTCATCACTTTGTAATTTTCTAGCATTCCTTAGTACTTCTTCCATCTGTTTGGCACCATTTAGGGTGATCCTCAAAGGTCGATCTTTCCCTTTTACATATCTGCCTATTCTCCTGTAGTCGCACACATTCTCTATGGTTGTAAGACCTTCCACGAGGCCAACAATTTTATCTACTACTTTTGCTTCTTTTACAGTTCTTTCTGACCTTGATGTTATCTCCTTTTCTTTGCAGCCAAAAATGATCAGGGACTTACTCCGATCAACTGTGTTTTGCACCAACTTCGGATTAGATGCCAATTCTTTCCTCACTTCTAGCCTAATGTTTGTTTTATCTTGGTTGCTGCAGTGTTTGACTTCCTTCACTGCTTCTTCAATTTTTTCCTTCTCCTTGGCCACTTGTGCATAAGTGAGTTGCATATCTTTCTTGCACTGTTCTATTCCCTTATTCAATGGGAATTTATGCAGACTTATCAATGCTTAATATGCGGATTAAGGCGTCCTGTAGATACCAGTTGCGCTGCTCCTGGGAGTATGGGTTCGAGTCACTTCTGGGGTGTGAGTTTTCAGTCGTATATAGTCCTGGGGACCATTCGGGCTTGTTCGCATTTGTGTTCCTCATGTGTGCCCCAAAGAATGAGGTGATTTGATAAAATGCTATGCCCAAGATTACCATCCGAGTGCCGGCGGGGAAGTGGTTCAAATAGCTTCGACTATCATTTCCTTATGTCCGGTTGTGATGGTCAAGCGGATTAAGGCGTCCTGTAGATACCAGTTGCGTTGCTCCTGGGAGTATGGGTTCGAATCACTTCTGGGGTGTGAGTTTTCAGTCGTATATAGTCCTGGGGACCATTCAGGCTTGTTCACATTTGTGTTCCTCACGTGTGCCCCAAAGAATGAGGTAATTTGATACAATGCTATGCCCAAGATTACCATCTGAGTGCTGGCGGGGAAGTGGTTCCAATAGCTTTGGCTATCATTTCCTTATGTCTGGTCGTGATGGTCAAGCGGATTAAGGCGTCCTGTAGATACCAGTTGCGTTGCTCCTGGGAGTATGCGTTCGAGTCACTTCTGGGGTGTGAGTTTTCAGTCGTATATAGTCCTTGGGGACCATTCAGGCTTGTTCGCATTTGTGTTCCTCATGTGTGCCCCAAAGAATGAGGTGATTTGATAAAATGCTATGCCCAAGATTACCATCCGAGTGCCGGCGGGGAAGTGGTTCAAATAGCTTCGACTATCATTTCCTTATGTCCGGTTGTGATGGTCAAGCGGATTAAGGCGTCCTGTAGATACCAGTTGCGTTGCTCCTGGGAGTATGGGTTCGAGTCACTTCTGGCGTGTGAGTTTTCAGTCGTATATAGTCCTGGGGACCATTCAGGCTTGTTCACATTTGTGTTCCTCACGTGTGCCCCAAAGAATGAGGTGATTTGATAAAATGCTATGCTCAAGATTACCATCTGAGTGCCGGCGGGCAAGTGGTTCAAATAGCTTCGACAATCATTTCCTTATGTCCGGTCGTGATGGTCAAGCGGATTAAGGCGTCCTGTAGATACCAGTTGCGTTGCTACTGGGAGTATGGGTTCAAGTCACTTCTGAGATGTGAGTTTTCAGTCATATATATATATATATATATATATATATATATATATATATATATATATATATATATATATATATATATATATATATATATATATTTATATATATATATATATATATAAATATATAATATATATATGGGGACTGTAAGCTCCAAAAAACCCAGTATATAGGCAAGACAACAACATCTCTTTCTAGGCGTTTAACGATGCATAAGCAACAGGGCTCCATTAAGGAACATATAATCTCTTCCCACAACCAAACCATCGCCAGAGAAATCCTAGTAAACAACACAGAAATCATCGATAGATACAGCGATAGCAGGCGGCTTGACGTTTGCGAGGCACTACACATCAAGAAGTCAACACCAGCAATCAACAGCCAATTATTGCACAACTATATTCTACCCACCTCAAGACTCCGCTCCAATATAGAAGCATCAAGAAATATGGACCAATAGGCTTTCTACAAACACTTCTATTCAATACCCATTGTTTGTGTTCTGTCTTGTGTTGATACTTTTAATACCCTATTAATATCCCCTCTTGTTCTGTCTTGTGTTAATGCCACATCACCCCTTCCACCTCACTCAAATGTAGATATAAAATCTGAGATACGTAAGTTCTATTCAGTTGTGTATTTGTGAACTAAAGTCTTTGAAAATGTAATAAGTTTTACGAAACGCGCCCGTGTCGCGTCAGACTAGAAATAAAAATGAATTTTGGAGAATTAATTTTTGATTTACCTCCAACAGTGAAGCGTAATGTACGAAAGATTGAGAAAATTCGTGTTAGAATTATTAATCTTACTTTTTCGGTCATATTTAATAATATATGTCTACAGGAAAGACTGCTACCAAAATATACTAATATATATATATATATATATATATATATATATATATATATATATATATATATATATATATATATATATATATATATATATATATTATATATATATATATATTATATATTTATATATATATATATATATATATATATATATATATATATTATATATATATATATATATATTATATATATATATATATTATATATATATATATATATATATATATATATATATATATATATATATATATATATATATATATATATATATATATATATACAATATATATATTGTATATATAATGCAATATACAATATATATATTGTATATATATACAATATATATATTGTATATATATATATATATAAACACATATATATGCAGAATAACCACATGTGAAAAATAGAAAATGCTTAACGCATTTTCGGCTAATTAATAAATAAATAAATAAATAAATGTTTATTTAGGTAAGGTACATACATAAAGAGATTTTACAAAGTTTGTTGGGTTAATAGATAGAGCTAGTACATACAATGCCTAAATCCACTATTACGCAAAGCGTTTTGGGCAGGAAAAACATTAATGACTAAAGCTTAAAACTAATGGGTAAAAAGAATAAAATGTGTTGAGAACAAATAAAAATAGAGGTAAAAGAGGGGGGAACATAGTTGAAAAAGCAGTACAAATACAATTACAAATTATTACAGAAAATTACATTCAAACAGCATTGTTTTGAAAAAAAAAAAAAAAAAAAAAAAAAAAAAACATACATGGGTGGACAACAGAGGGGTAAGGTAGGTTACAGGGAATTTATTAGGTAGTGCTTCGTTTTTATCTTAAACTGGTTGAGAGAGGTACTGTCTTTAACATGGTTGGGAAGATCATTCCACATTCTGGGTCCCTTGATTTGAAGAGCATTTCTAGTATGATTAAGTCGTACTCTAGGAATATCAAAACTGTATTTATTTTTGGTGTGGTGCTCACGGGTTCTGTTACAACCTTCAATGAATCTTTTGAGGTCAGGATTGGCATTACAGTTTAGCGTTTTATATATGTATAATACACATGAGAGAATGTGCAATGACTTAATATCTAACATATTCAGAGATTTGAGTAGGGGTACCGAGTGATGTTTGGGGCTAGAGTTGGATATTGTCCTAATAGCAGCTTTGTGTTGAGTAATTAGAGGATGTAAATGATTTTGGGTAGTAGAACCCCAAGCACAAATGCCATAGTTGAGATATGGATAGATGAGGGAGTAATAGAGAGTCACCAGGGCAGAGCGGGGTACATAATATCTGATCTTAGAAAGAATGCCAACAGTTTTTGAAACTTTTTTTGATATATTTAGAATGTGTCCCTGGAAATTCAGCTTGTGGTCGATGAGAACGCCAAGGAATTTGCCATCTAATTTGTTACAAATTTGGGTATTGTTTATTTTGAGATTTATATGATTAGAGGAATTATTGCCAAACAGAATATAAAACGTTTTGTCAATGTTAAGGGTGAGTTTGTTCAAAGTCCAAAGTCCAAAGATGGACTTTCTCTAGCTCAGTATTTACTGTGGCATTTAGAGCAAGGGGGTCAGGACTGGAGTAAATGAAGGTTGTGTCTTCAGCAAATAGAATTGGTTTGAGGTGTTGGGAGGCATTTGGAAGGTCATTAATGTAGATGAGAAAGAGGAGAGGGCCAAGTATGCTGCCCTGAGGAACACCAATGTTGATGGGTAGGGTGGGAGAAATTGTATTATTCACAGAAACATACTGAAGCCTGTCAGTAAGATAAGATTTGAGGTATTGCAGGGAGTGTCCTCTGACTCCATAATGATGTAATTTAAGAAGAAGGTTCTGGTGGTTGACAGTGTCAAAAGCCTTACCCAGGTCCACAAATAACCCAACAGGGAACTCCTTTTTATCAAGAGCTGCGTGAATCAAGTTAATCATACTAATAAGTGCATCGTTAGTGCTTTTTTTGGGTCTGAAGCCATATTGACAAGAGCTAAGTATATTGTGTTTGGCTAGAAAAGAGTAAAGCTGCTTGTAGATTAGTTTTTCGAATATTTTTGACAAGTTAGGCAGGATTGATATAGGTCTGTAGTTGTTAACATCTGTGTGATCACCACATTTGTGGACAGGGGTTACTCTTGCTTTTTTTAGAATGTCTGGAAAGGTTTGGAGTTCAAGTGACTTGTTGAAGAGCAATGCAATGGCAGGGGCTAAAGATCTGGAGGCTTTTTTGTAAATTAAAGTTGGTATCTCCTCGAGGGCACTAGACTTGGTTTTAAGGGAAAGGATTATCTCATTGACATCAGTGGAATTAGTAGGCTTTAGGTGCAGAGACTGTGGATAGTTACCTGTAAGATAGTCATTAACATCAGTACTGGAAGATGGAATATCATTTGCAAGGGATGACCCAATGGAAGAGAAGAACCTATTGAACTCAATAGCAGAATCAGAGGCTGAAAGCTGACCAACGTTATTGGACAGGAGTGTTGGTTTGTTATTTCAAATCTTCTTTGATCCCAATATTTGTGAAATTGTGCTCCAAGTTTTTTTAATGTTGCTCTTTATTTGGATAAATTTATCTTCATAGTATTTAGTTTTGGCTCGTCTAATTATTTTAGATAGCAATAACGAGTAATTCTTTGAGAATTCTTTGGAGACGGTTCCTAACCTATACTTCTTCTCAAGGTCGTGTTTTTTGTTAATGGATTTAAGTATTCCCTTTGTAAGCCAAGGATTGTTAAGCCTTTTGTTTGTGACTTGTTTTGTAAGCATAGGACAGTGGGTGTTATAAAGGTTAAGAGTTGTTTGTAGAAAAGCTTGCACTGCTAGGTTGATGTCCCCTATGTTACCTAACTCGGACTCCCAGTTGACATTATCAGCAGCAGTTATAAAATTGTTTAAAGCAGTTTCATTGTGCAGCCTAAAGCTTAACTCCCTTGACTCAAGAGGTGGTTTGATAATGTTTGATAAGAGAAATGTGGGGTAATGATCTGTAGTGCTATCGGTGATTATACCTGAAGTAAGCGGAGAGGTTATGTTTGTCCAGATGTGATCTAGAGTCGCAGCAGTACTATCAGTGATTCTAGTTGGTCTAGTGATTAAGGGTATGAGGAAGCAGGAATTCATACAGTTGAGGAAGCTAACAGCAGTAGGGTGTTCAGGCTCGCAGAGGTCAATATTAAAGTCCCCTGCGAAAATTAGATGGTTTTTGTTCAGTCTGTTATCTAGTATTAGATTTCTAAGGTTTGAATTGAATTCAGACACATCAGTGTTAGGAATTCTATAGACTGCACCCACAGACAGGACAGACTCGGCACCCTTGACTCTGAAACTGGCGAAGATATACTCCCCACAGCAGTCTCCAGTTCTAATTATTTTTAAGCATGTTATTTCTTGGTGGTAGTAAAGAGCAGTACCACCACCTCTCTGCATTTGACGACAGTTGTGAATTGCCGAGTAGTTAGGCATGTTAAAGAGTTGAGTAGTATCCTCTTTCAACCACGTTTCAGTAAGTATAATAAAAGAGAATTTGTTGTCAATAGTTTCAATCAAGGCACTAACATCATCGAAGTGTTTACCTAGGGATCTAACGTTCAAGTTGATTACAGAGATATTGTGATTATCTGTTAATACATTGTTTACATCATGTGCTGTAAAATATCTGCAATTTTGATCATTGAAGTGATGATTGTCATAGATAGTGGATAAGAGGTTTAGTTCTGGGTCTATACTTGTCTGCATAAAAAGGCTGATTGCAGGAAAACAAGGCAAGAATGGCAAATTACAAAATAGAAAACAAAGAAAAAAGTAGAATAAAAATTCTAAAGTAATATAAACTTAATGGTAATTTTAAGTAAAAAGAAAAAAACTTAATGGGAACTAGGAATGTAAAAAATTAACTAGAATAATTAATAACAATAGATGACCAAAAAAAGTAAAAAAGCAATTATGAAATCAATAAAATGAAAAGCTTGCTTACTATACTATTATAAGTACACTATAGTTGAATACTAAAGTTACACTAAAACAAACTGAGGTAGTTTAAATAGAGACACACTCAGGAACACTTGGTAATGAAGTTAATACTAGAGGACACAGGCAAAGCCAGTGTACTATGGAACATGGGAGTAAAAAGAAAAAAGACAATAATAAAAATGACAATATTATTATTATTTTTTTTTAAATAAAGTTAAAACCTTTTGAAAGGAACGGCAGAGCTAAAGTACACAAAGGTAGTTAAATGAGATTATAATTTGAATTCAGGCTATACAGCAGACATCCCACAGTCACTGAGGAAAGAATTAAGGTGAGCTTCAGTGGTTATTGAATAGCTATAATAGCTATAATTAGCTATATTAGCTATTAGCTAATTAGCTATAATAGCTATAAAAGAATAGCCTCATAGCTATAATTTTACCATCTCGCACAAAACAGTGTTTAATTGTCAGGGAATTTTTGCAGAAGCCACGCAGTTTAAAAAAGAGATTTTGCCTGAACCTGGTCAGACATTCATTCACATAAACAGTGGATTTACTAGCGACTGCAGATGAGATAAGATCAGACTTGCGGGAGCAGCTATCTAGTTTTAAACGAATTCTCCTGTTATTAGTACCAGATGATTTGGTACCCACTCTATAAGCTGCTTTGATGTCATTTTTTTGGATCGAATACCTTAACTTATCCTGCAATACTTTGATCATGATGGCAGCACAGTCTTCACCATCAGTTTCCTGGGGAAAATCACGTGAAGAGATAATTACAGACTCAAGTAGTTTATGTTGGTCTGTCTCGTCTTGGGTAACAGTGTGTTGTTGTTGTAGGTTGTTCAGATGGTTCTCAAACTGTTGCAATATTTCTTCCTGTTTTTTAGTGGTTTCATCTGGATTAAAGTTTGTAACTGTGTTCTTGAGAAGGTTTAATTCCTGTTCGAGGTTGACGACTTTGGTAGATAGATCTTGATTGTTCTTGAGTAAGTCACCAGCTTCATTCTGCAAAGATAATAATGAGCCTTGCAGGTTCATTATTAAGGCCGACTGCTCTTTGATTACTTTCATTTGATCTTCATGTACTTGAGTTAATAACTTGAGCCAAGGGTTATCAGCAAGGCGCTTGAAGTCAGAACAAGGGGCAGCAGCTCGTTTAAGTTGGTCCATATGGCTACCTAATAGTTGCATGGCCCGTGTCAGAGACTGCGCTGCGCCCAGCTGAGATTGTTTGCTATTGTTGACGGGGGGAGAGTTGGTATCCCCCACGGCGGCCACCGAGTGGGAGATAGCTGAATTAATCATGTTGTTAGCCTGGCTAGTAGGGTTATTCTTGTTTGGTGTGCTTTCTTTCTTAAGGGTCTTACTTTGCATGGTAGCAGGATAAATGTAGGCAGGAACAAATAGGGAAGACTCGTTGATAGGCAGCAGTGAGCGTCGGGTACAGCTTCCTAGCTCCAGGGAGCAACACTAGTGAGGTCGAAATGAGAGAATTACGGGTTGGTCTTGTTGGTTTTTTCAATCACATTTGGGTCACTGTGTACTTAGCTGCCTTCGGGTGATGCTACATCATTTGTTGGTAGCCGAGAGCTCAAGGATCAGCTGATAAAAGAGGAGGGAGGGCAGGGCCGACAGGTGTTGTTGACGTTCGTCCGTTCGTCAATTCGCCTTCATCAGAGCAAAGTAGAATGATTCTACTTTGATTCTACTTTGCTCTGATGAAGGCGAATTATAATAATAATAATAATAATAATAATAATTTTATTTTGGTAAAGGTACATACATAAAGAGATTTTACAAAGTTTGTTGGCTTTATAGATAGAGCTAGTACATACAATGCCTAAAGCCACTATTACGCAAAGCGTTTCGGGCAGGAAAAAACACTAATGACTAAAGCTTAAAACTAATGGGTAAAAAGAAAAAAATGCGTTGAGTACAAATAAAAATAGAGGTAAAAGAGGGGGGAACATTGTTGAAAAAGCAGCACAAATACAATTACAAATTATTACAGAAAATTACATTCAAACAGCGTTGATTTGAAAAACAAAAACAAACAAAAAACATACATGGGTTGACAATAGAGGGGTAAGGTAGGTTACAGGGAATTTATTAGGTATAGCTTCGTTTTTAACTTAAACTGGTTGAGAGAGGTACAGTCTTTAAAATGGTTGGGAAGGTCATTCCACATTCTGGGCCCCTTGATTTGTAGAGCATTTCTGGTTTGATTAAGTCGTACTCTAGGAATATCAAAACTGTATTTATTTCTGGTGTGGTGCTCATGGGTTCTGTTACAACCTTCTATGAAGCTTTTGAGATCAGGATTGGCATTATAGTTTAGCGTTTTATATATGTATAATACACATGAGAGATGTGCAGTGACTTAATGTCTAACATATTCAGAGATTTGAGTAGGGGTACCGAGTGATGTCTGGGGCCAGAATTGGATATTGTCCTAATAGCAGCTTTGTGTTGAGTAATTAGAGGACGTAAGTAATTTTGGGTAGTAGAGCCCCAAGCACAAATACCATAGTTGAGATATGGATAGATAAGGGAGTAATAGAGAGTCACCAGGGCAGGGCGTGGTACATAATATCTGATCTTAGAAAGAATGCCAACAGTTTTTGAAACTTTTTTTGATATGTTTAGAATGTGTCCCTGGAAATTCAGCTTGTGGTCAATGAGAATGCCAAGGAATTTGCCATCTAATTTGTTACAAATTTGTGTATTGTTTATTTTGAGATTTATTTGATTAGAGGATTTATTGCCAAACAGAATATAGAAAGTTTTGTCAATGTTAAGGGTGAGTTTGTTGGCAGTTAGCCACAGATGGACTTTATTTAGCTCAGTATTTACTGTGGCATTTAGAGCAAGGGGATCAAAACTGGAGTAAATGAAGGTTGTGTCGTCAGCAAATAGAATTGGTTTAAGGTGTTGGGAGGCATTTGGAAGGTCATTAATGTAGATGAGAAAGAGGAGAGGGCCAAGAATGCTGCCCTGGGGAACACCAATGTTGATGGGTAGGGTGGGAGAAATTGTATTATTCACAAAAACACATTGGAGCCTGTCAGTAAGGTAGGATTTGAGGTATTGTAGGGAGTGTCCTCTGACACCATAATGATGTAATTTAAGAAGAAGGTTTTGGTGGTTGACAGTATCGAAAGCTTTACGCAGGTCCACAAATAACCCAACAGGGAACTCATTTTTATCAAGAGTTGTATGAATCGAGTTAAGCATACTAATAAGTGCATCGATAGTGCTTTTTTTTGGCCTGAAGCCATATTGGCAAGGGCTAAGTATATTGAGTTTGGCTAGATATGAGTAAAGCTGCTTATAGATTAGTTTTTCAAAAATTTTTGACAAGTTTTTCAGGATTGATATAGGTCTATAGTTGTTAACATCTGTGAGATCACCACATTTGTGGACAGGCGTTACTCTCGCTTTTTTTAGAATATCTGGCATTTATCGCAAACGCGTTAAGCATTTTCTATTTTTCACATGTGGTTATTCTGCATACTTGGATCAGAGTTTTTGTGATCATTGTTGCATATATATATATATATATATATATATATATATATATATATATATATATATATATATATATATATATATATGTCGTACCTAGTAGCCAGAACGCACTTCTCAGCCTACTATGCAAGGCCCAATTTGCCTAATAAGCCAACTTTTCATGAATTAATTGTTTTTCGACTACCTAACCTACCTAACCTAACCTAACCTAACTTTTTCGGCTATCTAACCAAACCTAACCTATAAAGATAGGTTAGGTTAGGTTAGGTAGGGTTGGTTAGGTTCGGTCATATATCTACGTTAATTTTAACTCCAATAAAAAAAAATTGACCTCATGCATAATGAAATGGGTAGCTTTATCATTTTATAAGAAAAAAATTAGAAAAAATATATTATTTCAGGAAAACTTGGCTTATTAGGCAAATCGGGCCTTGAATAGTAGGCCAAAAAGTGAGTTCTGGCTACTAGGTACGACATATATATATATATATATATATATTATATATATATATATATATATATATATATATATATTTATATATATACATATGCATATATATAAATACATATATTAAAGAAACAAAGATTCATCCCTAAAAAAAATGGTTTTACATCCAGCGGAAAATTTACATTTTGAAGCCTTATCGAAAGGATTTAAATTCGAGTAAAAAATTTGTGTTAATAGTCTAGTGTGGTGTAACTGGGAGTGAACACTAGCGTCTGTTGGCTGGTCTAGTGTGGTGTAACTAGGAGTGAACACTAGCGTCTGTTGACTGGTCTAGTGTGGTGTAACTAGGACTGAACACTAGCTCCTGTTGGCTGGTCTAGTGTGGTGTAACTAGGAGTGAACACTAGCGTCTGTTGGCTGGTCTAGTGTGGTGTAACTAGGAGTGAACACTAGCTCCTGTTGGCTGGTCTAGTGTGGTGTAACTAGGAGTGAACACTAGCGCCTGTTGGCTGGTCTAGTGTGGTGTAACTAGGAGTGAAAACTAGCGTCTGTTGGCTGGTCTAGTGTGGTGTAACTAGGACTGAACACTAGCTCCTGTTGGCTGGTCTAGTGTGGTGTAACTAGGAGTGAACACTAGTGCCTGTTGGCTGGTCTAGTGTGGTGTAACTAGGAGTGAACATTAGCGTCTGTTGGCTGGTCTAGTGTGGTGTAACTAGGACTGAACACTAGCTCCTGTTGGCTGGTCTAGTGTGGTGTAACTAGGAGTGAACACTAGCGCCTGTTGGCTGGTCTAGTGTGGTGTAACTAGGAGTGAACATTAGCGTCTGTTTGCTGGTCTAGTGTGGTGTAACTAGGAGTGAACACTAGCACCTGTTGGCTGGTCTAGTGTGGTGTAACTAGGAGTGAACACTAGCTCCTGTTGGCTGGTCTAGTGTTGTGTAACTAGGAGTGAACGCTAGCTCCTGTTGGCTGGTCTAGTGTGGTGTAACAAGGAGTGAACACTAGCGTCTGTTGGCTGGTCTAGTGTGGTGTAACTAGAAGTGAACACTAGCTCCTGTTGGCTGGTCTAGTGTGGTGTAACTAGGAGTGAACACTAGCGTCTGTTGGCTGGTCTAGCGAGGTGTAACTAGGAGTGAACACTAGCGCCTGTTGGCTGATCTAGTGTGGTGTAACTAGGAGGGGAACACTAGCGTCTGTTGGCTGGTCTAGTGTGGTGTAACTAGGAGTGAACACTAGCGTCTGTTGGCTGGTCTAGTGTGGTGTAACTAGGAGTGAACACTAGCGTCTGTTGGCTGGTCTAGTGTGGTGTAAGTAGGAGTGAACACTAGCACCTGTTGGCTAGTCTAGTGTGGTGTAACTAGGAGTGAACACTAGTGTCTGTTATACTCAATTTGTATGCCCATTGAGACATAACCAATCACAGGCGAGTAGGCCTCTGACGTCATGCCAGACAGAGGAGCATCAGCCATGCTTGGAGCAGGCTCAGTTATCCTCACAGACTCAGAGTAGGTGGACCTCGGCTGGCCAGATATATACCTTGTTGTCTCGGTCAATAAATATACAGAAGCGACTACTGTGTCTACATTCAACCCGAACAAGGCAAACGAATACTGGTAGCAGCAGTGGGACCCAGAATTTTTTTTCTGGAAACGAAAACTTCAAGTACCCAGCATCGCCTTGTGTTTCACAGTACAGCCGCCACCGCCATCAACCTCCTCCATAAGCCGCCATCCTGCCACCCACGCATCAAATATTGTGCCAGACCGGGGTCCTGCCATCAACCACTACTCCAGGCCAACGTCTCAGCAGTAAGGGTCAATAATTTCCTGTTTGAACGTTAATTCATCAGTGAGGAGGAAGGAAGCTTCCACGCCAGCCATTTTTGAATCTCGCGCCACCATGTGGGAACCTGCACCCACCACTACCACCGCCGCCCAAGCTGATAGTATCTAAGCTTTGTGAGTGTTCTAGCTACTGAAATCGTGGTCAGTCATCGTCGCAAGCATCACCTGATCATCGTATGTGCTGTATTGTTCTTTGAGAATATTTGGTGGACTGCAATTGTTTGACTAAGTGTCGCCACCATACACACACTTCGCCTCGGTGCCACATCGACGCCTCGCCACGTTGCCACATCGACACCTCGCCACCTCTCACCATCGCCACCAGCCCCTGCTACATCGTTTTGTGTGACCTTCTCCTAGCAAATTGTGTTCTCCACCGCCATCGTCGCGATATCGTCGTCTCCGAATTTATCTTCGCACTACCAACATCAACAGAGTGTGGGGTCCCCCCGAGCTTCGCGCCACCGCCGCCAGGAGCGTTGCCATCGCACCAGTTTGTAAACAAGCCCTCACATGTGCTTCTTCACACGTCTCGTCACCGTTTTTCGTTTTGGCCACTGTTATATTGCAAATCCTGCAGTCCTGAGTTAGGTAATTATGAGCTAAGATATCTGTGCTATGGTTTAATGAGGTTTAACGTAAATATATCCAAAATATCCTGTGAATTAACCATTCAGTGACTTGTTAAATATTGGAGCTGGTTCAGTACTCCATTTCCACAGTTTCTCTGAGTCATTTCAATATTTCCTGCATTGATTCCATTATTCATTAATTGTTACTAGTGCCATTAGTGAATTCAAAGGTGAGAGAAGTAAGAAATAATTGTTTCTAGGAGTTTATTTTGCATAATAGAAATTTGTTTTGAGATTTCCATAGACAATAGAACATAGAATTTTTTTTATATTTCTCCGGACCTAACTTTGAAATTTATCCTTTAAGCATTTTATTTTAAACTTTTACCATAGCAGTTATATACATTCCTGTGTCCAGTTTATGTGCTACATCCATATTTCTTGCAGTGCCACTTGTTGTGTTGAATCTTTTTAATGAAATTTAAAAAAAAAAAAAAAAAAATTGCAATTGCACTTTCCAGTTTTTATATTCTAAATTGCTGTGCTTAGACTGGGTTTAATTAATTTGCATGCTTCTAATCCCAGCCATATTCATACCAGATTGCTACTTTAATTCACAATTTTGCTAGTTCTTAATTATTTGTGCTAATTTAATTCACAATTTTGCCTGTTCTTAATTATTTGTTGCCTAGCCCAATTTAATAGTTTTATTTGTGCCATTTTTCTTACTTTAGCCAAGTTGATATATTTTTTGTGTGTTTATTTTTGTGTATACTATTTCTGATGCCAGGTGCACTTAATTATAATCTGCGTTCAAATATCCCTTCCACGGCTGTGACAATGCCTACCACTGTTGAAACCCCTTCAGAATCAATGGGAACAGTTGCTCATCCCAATGGCCAGAGATCAGCTCAGGAAATGGCTATTCCTCTTTTTGCTGGTGAATCCCGCTTATTAGAGTCATGGTTTAGTAAGGTTGAAGCGAAAACAGTTGCACGTTTTTCTAAGCCTACTGATGCCGAATACTTAGCAATTGCACGGTCAGCTGTGGACACAACCAAAGGTGATGCACGTTTTGTTGTTGATGAGAAAGCCATTGTTAGCCTCCAGTCTTGGCCCGAATTTAAGGATTTCTTTCGCCGTCGCTTTGTTAACAAAGGAGACCTTGACCCGTATAGGTTAGTCAAGAATATTGCCAATGCCACCATGCAGCCTGGTGAATCGTTTAATGCGTTTACTAGCTGTTTCGATCAGTATCTGTATGCCTTAGTTTCTGCTATGAATAATTCGACTTGGTTAGATAAAGACAATAATCTGTCCCCTGAGGCTATGGCCAAGATGATAGCATTTGGGACTTTAATGCATTTTGCCCCTGAGCATACTAAACCAATCATTGAGCAACAAAATTTTGGTGTTAAACATGAAATAGGGGAAGTATTTGAGGCCATTAACAATGCCGCCGATAAACTAGCTCCCCGAAGTGCTCAACTGTTGCCACCCTCTGATACTGTAAATGTAGTATCAAGCTCTCAGCATCCTCCCACAAACTCTCAAAACTCTTGGTCGCAGAAGCGTACCCATGCTCGTAGCCCCCAGTCAAATTCACCGCCTCATAAATTGCCGAAATGCCATAGTCCACAACCATCCACTCCCTCATGTTGGCATTGTGGTAAGAGTAACCACCTCGCAGGGGACTGTTGGTCCACCCCTAGATCATCACCTCCTAGACAATTCTCTCGGTCCCCTCGACAATCTAATCACTCTAGGCTCCCATATTACACGTACCATAAACAAGTTGGTCACCACACTGCGGATTGTAGAGCTAGGCAAAGGACATCACCTCGTAACTCCCACGGTCAGTCTCGGCGAGGCGCACAGCGTGCAAGACATTATCAGAACTCTCGTAATTACAACTCCCAGCCCAGTTATAATGCAACTTCAAATTATAATACTCGGCCACAGAATGCTGGAGTTCAGAATGTTCACTCCATGTCGTCGGGAAACCCCCAAGGCCATCCGCTAACCAATTCAAGCTAGCCAATCCTAGTGCCCTCCCTGTGTATTCAGTAGCTACCCAAAATAGATTTGGACACTTGACAGAGGAGGACACTGACTCTAGACCAGTTGTAGATGTTGACGGATCCACAGTAAATTTGACCCAAACAAGATGCAGATATCCCAGACAACGTAAGTCAAAAGTAGTAACTTGTCCAGTCTCAAGTGATGGTCCCCTTGTCTCAGCTATTGTACATGGTAGAGTTTTAAAAGTTTTTCTTGACTCAGGTGCAAAAATTAATATTGTCAAGCCCTCAGCTCTTAGAGACATTGAAAGTATGCACCCTACTATTTTAAAACAGTCACACATACCTTTTCTAAGTGGTATTTCAGGAAATAAAGTAAAAGTTCAGGGTGAAATTGACCTCCCACTCAAGTTCAATGATGTCACATTGTCTATAACATGTTTAGTTGTTGACGTTATTCATTTTCCTGGAGACATTCTCTTAGGTCTGTACACCATGATTGATGAAAATATTGCATTGTTTCCCCATCGTTGGAACATAAGTATCAAAGACCACGTCATACCCTTGTGTAGCATGTATCGACAGGGCCATGAGTTCAACCTTCAATCAGATTACGTTAATTTTGTTGACACCCGCCTTGCTAGCGTAGGTCTGTCAGATCCTTGTCGTGGTAGCATACCCGAGAAAACAGGCACTCGATTGAAGCATAGTAGTTGTGCAGTTAAGGAGAATGAGTATTGGGACTTTCTGGAAGGGGACGCCCTAACGGATTCTCGTTGTCTCGCTCGCCGAGTAGCTTCCATCTCTGAAGTCAGTAGTTCCACGGATACTGACACTGTGCTACACCCTCATTCTCTCACCAGAATAAGAGTTAAGGTTCAGGGAGTGCCTGAGTTGTCGGATGTGATTGCGAAAAGTAAAACATGCAAAGTGATTGGTACGTTTGTTGAACCCTCCTGGCACACAGTGCAGGATGGTACTGTTACATTATTTATTGCAAACACTAGTAATGCCGACATCCATCTCCAGTCGGGTACCCATGTTGTAGATTTTGCCCATTACTCGTTACCGGTGCGAGTTGTGGATGATGTCTCTATGGATCATACTGTTTGTACACTCACACCAGGAGAACAGGGATCTCAGCCAGAGGTGCAAGCGCAACACCTCAGTCCTACTGATTTTCCTGACTCTGTGGCTCAGCTTTTGGAAATTTTGAACAGGAATAGAGCTGTTGTTGCTCTACCAGGAGAAATGTTAGGTCTCACTCCTCTTATTACACATAAAATTCCTCTTGAACAAGGAACTATGCCTATTTATGTACCAGCTTACCATCTTCCCCATTCTTAGAGAGCAGAAGCCGATAGACTTGTAGAGGAAATGTTACAGAGTGATGTAATTGAATCGAGTAATTCGCCATGGAACGCCCCATTGATTCTTGTACCAAAGCGAGATGGGACTTGGAGACCTGTAATCGATTATCGCAAGCTTAACAGAGTAACAATACCTGATCGTTTCCCACTTCTAGTCCTAAATGATTTGTTGCAAAGTATTGGTAGAAAAAAGTATTCTCAACGTTAGATTTGTTGCAGGGATTCTGGCAAATCCCCCTTGATGAGGAAAGTAAACAATTGACAGCCTTTAGTACTCCCAACAGTCATTTTCATTTCAAAAGAATGCCATTTGGTTTGCGGAGTAGTCCAATAACCTTTTCACGGCTCATGACAAATCTATTTCGTAGATTGATAGGAAGTACTCTTCTAGTTTACCTTGATCTCATAATCATGTCGCAAGATGTTCAGACTCATTTCCAGAACCTTGAGAAAGTACTTGCAAAGCTCGCTGAAGCTAATTTAAAAATAAAGCTTGCAAAATGTTCATTTTTAAAGCAGAAGATTAATTTCTTAGGTCATACAGTTACACCTTCAGGTATCACATTGAATGAATAAAAAATTATTGCTGCCCGTGATTTTCCAACACCTCGTACTGCAGAAGCCGTAAGACAGTTCACAGGTCTTGTAGGATTTTATCGTTCATTTATTGCTGGATTCTCTATTATAGCCGCTCCGCTTTACAAGTTGCAAAGAAAAGATGAACCCTTTGTTTGGGGAGAGGCCCAGGATCAGTCATTCAAAAAACTCAAAGCAGCCTTGATTTCGTCACCTGTCCTTAGGTACCCAGATTTTTCTAAACCTTTTACGTTGGTTACAGATGCTAGTGACATAGGTCTAGGTGCTGCATTACTTCAAACAGAAGGTCACAGAGATCACGCAATAGCTTATGCTAGCCGTACATTGTCTAAAGAAGAGAAAAATTATAGTGCAACAGAACGAGAAGCCTTGGCAGTTGTCTGGGCACTTAAACATTTCAGGGATACAATTTATAATTACCCAGTTCATGTTCTTACAGATCACCAACCATGAATTCCCTTGTTCAAAAATAAGAATCCAGTCGGAAAGTTTGCTAGATATTTGCTCACAATTCAAGAATTCAATCCCACATTTGGATATATTCCAGGGAAGCAAAATGTTGTAGCCGATGCGTTTTCTCGACACGTAGCTGCAATTCAGTTAAATTACCCAGCATTAGATGCTACAGTAGTAGAAATGGAACAGAGACACGACCCCATATGGGCACCCGTCATTTAATTTTTGACTAAGCAAGACACTCGCCCGATTCATAAACCGCCAGTACCATTGAAAGAATTAGTTATGGTGGACAATTTACTGTGTAGAGTAGTAAAGCTAGGGACAGCCCCGAGGAAATGTTGTCAGTTAGTTGTTCCAGCTGTCTTGGTACCAACTGTGTTAAAAATTATCCATGATGCTCCTGCAAGTGCACATCCAGGAAAGGATCGTACACTCCAACAAGGTCGATTGAAGTATTTTTGGCCAAAAATGGCTAAGGAGATTGCTCATTATGTTGACAGATGTTTAACTTGCTTACAGCACAAGGAACATGTTTCAGGACCTAATCCAATTCAGGTGTACCCAGCAACTAAAGCTCCTTGGGAACGAATATCGATGGATTTATTGACAAATTTTGCGGAAACAGAGAAAGGGAACAAACATTTGCTTGTAATGGTCAATAATTTTTCACGGTTTTGCGAACTAGTTCCTATCCCGAACAAAACAGCAGAAACTATAGCCAGTGCATTCCATGACCAAATAATTTGTAGATATAGTATGCCTAAAGTAATCCTTTCAGATAATGGTCCAGAATTCAGTAATAGTATTTTAACTAGCTTGTGTGATTTATATAACATCAAGAAATGTAGCATCATGCCTTATTATCCAGCAAGTAATGGACTAGCCGAACGTACTAACAGGAAAGTGTTAGATGCCTTGAGAGTCACGTTGAATTTTGATAACAACAATTGGGATGATTTTATACCCTTAATTCAGTGTGCTATAAATTCTTCAATTAATGTTTCTACAGGTGACACACCTCATGCTATTCTTTATGGTACAGATAAGATCCTCCCTAATGAATTGATTAATGTACCTCCTACTCCCTTATATAACATAGATGATTTTGTTCAAGTGAAGCGTAGACAGATGCAATTAGTATTCAAGAAAATACGTGAACAACTGTCCAAAGCTACAGCCGAGTTCTCTCTAGCAAGGAATGCACGAGTTAAACCCAGTAAAATAACTATTGGATCTGTAGTAATGATACTTAACCAACACAGGTCTGGTCCTATGTATAAGTTAACTAAGAAATTTTTGGGTCCATATAAGGTAACCGAGCTTATCAAAGGTAATAAGTACAGACTAAAGAACTTAGTAACAGGAGAGTATATAAATGAACATTTAGACCACATGAAGTTAGCTAAAATGACTGTTGACGAGACTGATGAGGAAGATGACAATGAACTTACCCAGACAGATACTCCTATTGGGACACCACCTTCTGTGGTTGACAGACCACTTGATATTCAGCAACCCCATACTAGCAACTATAATCTTAGATCTAGACCTCTCGTTTCAACCGTGCACTCACCACATGTCCATTGGCTAGATGTTAACGAGGATATCTCTCAAGATGATAGTTTGTCACATGAAGTTTCATCTGTTCCGGACCTTCAGTCAGAGCCAGCGTTGTATAGTGCTCTGGATGAGCTAGGTGTAGATATCCGCAGAATTTATAATTGAGTGCACTCTGCAGTTATTCTGTTTGTTTTGGAAAAAAAAAAATAATTTGCAGTATTTCTACCACATGTGTCTTATTATTACCATTATATATAATGTATAGTTTTTCTCAACTTAATTTTGTTATAAATTAGATGCCATTGTTAAGTCTACTACCATTTGTATTTTTACATTGCTTGTCATAAGAGTTATTATTGTTCTAGCAACCACATTGTGGCCAGTGAATCCTGACTGCTATCACGCAGATGTTAGTCTTCTTGATCCAGGTCTTGTATATAGCTTGTAAATATATTGTACATTAAATATATTGTACATTGGTCTTGTAAATATATTGTATATTTCAGGGAAAAAGAAAAAACAAATCATTATCTAATCTTAAAATTCATTTGTGGTTGTTAGGTCAGAACTTTGTTCCATTAATGTAATAATTGTTTAATTTTGTATGGTTTTCAAGCACATGCCATTAACACATGTTAATAATTTTGTTTAGGCAATACCTTGAGTTGTATTGTTCATATCTGATCAGTAGACATCCACATGTTCTTAATACTCTGGTTTAATCAAAGCATTGTTACCATGATTTTCACCTATTATGAGGAATTTTTTTTGGTGCATATGCCGAGTTGTTAGTATTACGCACACCTGATCTTCTTTCAATGTTTTATTATGCAAATTTCACATGTAAGCCATTATTGAATGCCACCGAGGTCCTTTCAGTATCATTGTAAATATATAGCTAGCCAGAGCTTGTCGACAAGGGACGTCGACTTGGTAGCGTGTCCGAGCGGTGTTATACTCAATTTGTATGTCCATTGAGACATAACCAATCACAGGCGAGTAGGCCTCTGACGTCATGCCAGACAGAGGAGCATCAACCATGCTTGGAGCAGGCTCAGTTATCCTCACAGACTCAGAGTAGGTGGATCTCGGCTGGCCAGATATATACCTTGTTGTCTCGGTCAATAAATATACAGAAGCGACTGCTGTGTCTACATTCAACCCGATCAAGGCAAACGAATACGTCTGTTGGCTGGTCTAGTGTGGTGTAACTAGGAGGGGAACACTAGCGTCTGTTAGCTGGTCTAGTGTGGTGTAACTAGGAGTGAACACTAGCGTCTGTTGGCTGGTCTAGTGTGGTGTAACTAGGAGTGAACACTAGTGTCTGTTGGCTGGTCTAGTGTGGTGTAACTAGGAGTGAACACTAGCGTCTGTTGGCTGGTCTAGTGTGGTGTAACTAGGAGGGGAACACTAGCGACTGTTGGCTGGTCTAGTGTGGTGTAACTAGGAGTGAACACTCGCGTCTGTTGGCTGGTCTAGTGTGGTGTAACTAGGAGTGAACACTAGCGTCTGTTGGCTAGTCTAGCGAGGTGTAACTAGGAGTGAACACTAGCGTCTGTTACCTTCACCGAAACTGGAACTTGCGACATGATAATTAACCTAAAGTTTTACTAATTTGTTGGTTAATTATATTTAACAATATACTTAATTGGATATCATTTTACATGTTTTGTGTTGGACTTTAAGCCTATAAAGCCATGTCATTGAGTATATTTGCTGGCTGGTCAGAGAGGACTTGTGCTTGACGTAGAAAATCTCAATATTTTGTTTGGCCGTAATACCAACACCAGGCAAAGGCTCTGGAGAGCTATTAATGCCACCACAATTGTTTAGTGATCAATCAGCATGTATACTTTAGGTAGTTTACTGATCAATCAGTAAGCATACTTTAGGTTGATAGGTATATATAAGATTGATAACCCAAATGAATTTTTCATGGATATGATACCAACATCAAATCATATATCTGACGTCACCCTATCCCCACTGGATTTTGAAGAAGCCATAAACAGTATGCCTATGCACCAGGCCCAGATTCTTGGAACTCCATATTCATAAAGAACTGTAAAAAACCACTATCGCAGGCCCTCCACACTCTGTGGAGACAAAGCCTAGATACTGGCGTTATTCCTGATATACTAAAAACAGCAGAGATAGCACCACTTCATAAAGGAGGAAATAAGGCAGAGGCAAAAAATTACAGACCGATAGCACTAACATCGCACATCATAAAATTTTTTGAGAGAGTGCTAAGAAGTAAGATCACAAAATACATGGAATCACAGCATCTCCATAACCCCGGACAACATGGTTTCAGAACAGGGCGCTCTTGCCTGTCGCAGTTGCTGGACCACTATGATATGGCATTACAATACAATACAATACAACACAATACAATTTTATTTAGGTAAGGTACATACATACAATAAATTTTTACAAGGATTGGTTGACTTATAGGTAGAGCTAGTACATACAATGCCTAAAGCCACTATTACGCAAAGCGTTTCGAGCATGATAAACTTAAATGACAAGCTTAATACTAATTGAGCATAATGAGTAGAATGAAAACAAGAAATGAAAACATAGATGAAAAAGCAGCACAAATACAATTATGTCGACAAACAGCGCTCTTTAAAGAAAAACAGACATTGGTTGACAATAGAAGGGTAAGGTAGGTTACAGGGAATTTATTAGGTATAGCTTCGTTTTTAACTTAAACTGGTTGAGAGAGGTACAGTCTTTAACATGGTTTGGAAGGTCATTCCACATTCTGGGTCCCTTGATTTGTAGAGCATTTCTAGTTTGATCAAGTCGTACCCGAGGAATATCAAAACTGTATTTATTTCTGGTGTGGTGCTCATGGGTTCTATTACAACTTTCTATGAAGCTTTTGAGATCAGGATTGGCATTATAGTTTAGCGTTTTATATATGTATAATACACATGAGAGAATGTGCAGTGACTTAATGTCTAACATATTCAGAGATTTGAGTAGGGGTACCGAGTGATGTCTGGGGCCAGAATTGGATATTGTCCTAATAGCAGCTTTGTGTTGAGTAATTAGAGGACGTAAGTGATTTTGGGTAGTAGAGCCCCAAGCACAAATACCATAGTTGAGATATGGATAGATAAGGGAGTAATAGAGAGTCACCAGGGCAGGGCGTGGTACATAATATCTGATCTTAGAAAGAATGCCCACAGTTTTTGAAACTTTTTTTGATATGTTTAGAATGTGGCCCTGGAAATTCAGCTTGTGGTCAATGAGAATGCCAAGGAATTTGCCATCTAATTTGTTACAAATTTGGGAATTGTTTATTTTGAGATTTATTTGATTAGAGGATTTATTGCCAAACAGAATATAGAATGCTATGGAAGATGCTAAATTAGATGCTATGGAAGACAAACAAAACGCTGATGTAATTTACACAGATTTCGCAAAAGCTTTTGATAAATGTGACCATGGTGTTATTGCACATAAAATGCGTTCAAAAGGAATTACCGGAAAAATAGGCAGATGGATCTACAATTTCCTGACCAACAGAACCCAATGTGTAATAGTCAACAAAATAAAATCCAGCACATCAACCGTGAAGAGCTCAGTCCCCCAGGGTACTGTGCTTGCTCCAGTACTTTTTCTCATCCTCATATCGGACATAGACAAGAACACAACCTATAGCACTGTATCATCCTTTGCAGATGACACTAGGATTTTCATGAGAGTAGGCAACATAGAGGACACGGCGAACCTCCAGTCAGATGTAGATCAGGTCTTTCTATGGGCTACAGAAAATAATATGGTGTTTAATGAAGAAAAGTTCCAGCTCATGCGCTATGGAAAAAATGAAAATATAAAAACGGAAACCACGTACAAAACTCAGGCAAATCATAACATAGAACGAAAAGGCAATGTAAAGGATCTGGGTGTACTCATGTCGGAAGACCTTACCTTTAAAGAACACAATAAAGTAGCCGTCACAACTGCAAGAAAAATGACAGGTTGAATAACAAGAACTTTTCACACTAGAGATGCTATACCGATGATGATACTTTTCAAAACGCTTGTGCTCTCTAGAGTGGAGTACTGCTGCACAATGACAGCACCTTTCAAAGCTGGAGAAATTGCTGACCTGGAGAGCGTGCAGAGATCCTTTACTGCTAGAATCCACTCAGTAAAACATCTAAACTATTGGGACCGACTAAAGAGCCTAAAACTGTACTCCCTTGAGCGCAGGCGGGAGAGGTACATAATAATTTACACGTGGAAAATATTAGAGGGGCTGGTCCCAAACCTGCACACAGAACTAACATCACATGAGACCAGAAGACATGGCAGGATATGCAGATTTCCCCTGTTGAAAAACAGAGGTGCAACAGGTACTCTGAGAGAGAACTCTATCAACATCAGAGGCCCGAGACTGTTCAACACGCTTCCACTACACATAAGGGGCATAACTGGCCGACCCCTCACAGTGTTCAAGAGAGAACTGGATAAGCACCTCCAAAGGATACCTGATCAACCAGCCTGTGACTCATACATCAGGCTGCGAGCAGCCGCGTCCAACAGCCTGGTTGATCAGTGCAGCAACCAGGAGGCCTGGTCGACGACCGGGCCGCGGGGACACTAAGCCCCGGAAGCACCTCAAGGTAACCTCAAGGTCAAGGTAGGTAGTGTACTGACCAATCAACAAGTATACTTTATGTAGTGTACTGACCAATCAACAAGTATACTTTATGTAGTGTACTGACCAATCAGCAAGTATACTTTATGTAGTGTACTGATCAATCAGCAAGTATACTTTATGTAGTGTACTGATCAATCAGCAAGTATTCTTTAGGTAGTGTACTGACCAATCAGCAAGTATACTTTATGTAGTGTACTGATCAATCAGCAAGTATTCTTTAGGTAGTGTACTGATCAATCAGCAAGTATACTTTAGGTAGTGTACTGATCAATCAGCAAATATACTTTAGGCTTGAACACAGTCCATCACTAAAGTGAACTCTCTGCGTGTGAAGGGGGGTGGGGGCTTTGACAATCCGCCTGCTTCCTGTGATTGTCGAAGGTACTAGTGTTAGTGGCTCTCGGGTAAATTCAGGTAAATATTTCCTAGCCGAATTGTAAGGCTAGGAAGTGCAAGACTTTCTGCAGGAGATTTCGTGAGAAAAAGAGTGAAGAGTGGTTATTAGAGCCAACAGAACCACTCTTATACCTCCTTCAACTTTCCAGTCAACTGTTTGAAGCAAAATCTCCTGTGCACAATAAACAGTTTGAGAAATATGTGTTTATACTCACGGATCTGTCGCCGAGGTTGGCCACCCGGCAGGGGAGGAAGGCGTGCGCGCCCTCGCTCACCGTCACGTTGGCGGGAGACTCCACGAAGACCGGACCCGCCACCCACGAGCACCAACCTGCGCCGGAAACCTCTATTATTGTGTGTCATGAGGCTATGGTCGTGTGCAGGCTAAGTCAGTCGCAATAACTGGATGTCAATAAGACACACATTTCCCTCTCTCTCGGTTATATTATAGACCATCCTCCCTTTTAGATAGTACTTATGGCTACGGTGTGCACCATCGTATTATTGACGTAATGGGCATTTGGAAAGTAGAACTTGGTAACACTGAATTTGGACAAACTGCAAAAGATTTCGTGTATATTTTGCCAATAAAATCTAACTATCCTAGGCCTAATACATGCCATCTGAGGCCTAATATAGCACATATATGTACTATACTAGGCCTAGGAATACTTAAGTTTGTTTTTGCCCTTACTGTCTTCAGACTCTAATAGTACCAAATTCTACTATCTAATTGTCCATTACATCAATATATGTACGATGGTCCACATAGTATCACAAAGTACTATATAAACAGGAGGATGGTTTGTAATATTCGGTTGTACAAGCAAGATTATATTCACTTCTTCTCGGCCTTTGAAAATGTTGACATGATCAACGAATCGCATCTCCGTCCGGCCATTATAAGACTGTAAAAATAACTTTTGTAAAGTTATATTTTCAACTTCATTCTCAAGTGAAACGGGTCATAATATAAATAATAAACATTAGACATTTCAGTATAAGAAGCAATAAAACCCAAACATAACAGGAAGAAGGTTACCTAATGAAGCCATTGATGTTCACACTTTCATTTCACTTTCACTTAAATAAAACACTTTTATTTTGGGATGAGTGAGGAAATGTTATGAGCTACAAGATGAGGCTGTTGACGCAGATATGAGGCTGTTGACGCAGATATGAGGCTTTTGACGCAGATATGAGGCTGTTGACGCAGATATGAGGCTGTTGATGCAGATATGAGGCTGTTGACGCAGATATGAGGCTGTTGATGCAGATTTGAGGCTGTTGACGTAGATATGAGGCTATTGATGCAGATATGAGGCTGTTGACGCAGATATGAGGCTGTTGACGCAGATATGAGGCTGTTGATGCAGATATGAGGCTGTTGACGCAGATATGAGGCTGTTGACGCAGATATGAGGCTGTTGACGCAGATATGAGGCTGCTGACGCAGATATGAGGCTGTTGATGCAGATATGAGGCTGTTGACGCAGATATGAGGTTGTTGACACAGATATGAGGCTGTTGACGCAGATATGAGGCTGTTGATGCAAATATGAGGCTGCTGACGCAAGCTTCATCCACAGTTTTATAGGGCCGCGAGGCTTTGCCACATCAAATCTTTATCAAAGCGCTGAAACTTACTTATACAAATTAAACAATGTGCAAACTAAACAACTGGGTGCTTCTGGATTGTACCTGGATGGGGTTCTGGGAGTTCTACTGCCCAACAGCCTTCTTTCTACCCATTGATTGATTGATTGATGAAGATTGAGCCACCCAAGTGGTGGCACGGGCATGAATAGCCCGTAATTCTACCCACTCACATCCTTACATCTTTATACTCCTGTTATTATATCCGTCTCACCTCCCCTACCTCTATGTTTATCTTATAAACATCCTTAACCTCTTCTGGTAATCTTATGCCCCATTACAGCCCTTCTCTCCCTCCTAACACATTGTTATTTTGCCCTTTACTCACCCATTCTCTCCCTCTCAAAAAATCAACCATCCACCCAACACGTCAAGTATCCCTACCTTCACTTTCTGCTCCTTCCTTCCTTTTCTCTCTCTCTCTCTCTCTCTCTCTCTCTCTCTCTCTCTCTCTCTCTCTCTCTCTCTCTCTCTCTCTCTCTCTCTCTCTCTCTCTCTCTCTCTCTCTCTCTCTCTCCTTCCATCTCACCTTTAACGCTGCTCTACTTCTCCCTCCAACCCGTCCGTCACACCATCCCATCCTTCTCACATTTGAGTCCCACGAAGGGAAAGCCTCGCAGCTTTAACACCCCAGAGCCTTGGTCCCCGTTTCTCAGCTCACGCTTTCTTTTCCTCTCTCTCTTTCTCTCTCTCTCACCCCTCCTTCCTTTCTCTCTCCCCTCCCCTCACAACACATTCCTTAGCGAGCACTAACTTTCCCCTCATCTAGACAGTATTGCTCTCTCTCTCTCTCACCTATCTCAGAGTTCACTTTCCTCACAATATTCTGTTTTCCGACCAACAATGTTTTTTCATTCAATTCTATATTTATCATCTGCCCTGACCCTCGTGCCCCCCCCCTATCCCGGCCTCCCATCGCGACTGTTTTTATTTAATTTATTCCATCAACCTTTGCTTCTTATCTCCCTCCGTCCATTTCTCTAACTTCTCTAGCCACTAGCAGCCTCTCTAACCTCTAATTCACTAGCTAATCATCCTCATTTGTCCCACACCACACCTCTAATTTCAACAGTACTGCCCATTCCCACCACTTCCACCCGCATTACATCCTGAGCAGTCCGCAAGTGACAATTTCGTCTTGTCTCATTTTTAACATCATCACTGAATTGGGATTCAGTTGTTTCGTCCACACATATACAATGAACCGAAATAAACCATATGTTTAGAATGTAAATTCAGTATTTTGAATTTTTGTTAACAGCTATAAAGAAAATGTCTATAATAGAAAATGGAGAAAATAAGTTATCATCAAATATAATAAATTTTTGTGTCAATAATTAAAACATTATATATATATATATATATATATATATATATATATATATATATATATATATATATATATATATATATATATATATATATATTATTGCTGTACTGGGATGCTGTACTCCGTGCGGTTCATAGTCATTTCCCTTCCCTCTACCCTTTTGTACATTCATGCTACAGTATGGATCTTAAGCTACTTTTTGGCGAACATGAAATTGACTCGCGAGAAGGCGTCCAACAGGGTGACCCCCTTGCTCCTCTCCTTTTCTGCTTAGTCATCAAACAAGCCACAGAGGTCCTGTCCAGCGAGCTTAACATCTGGTTCTTGGATGATGGTACCCTAGCTGGTTCCCAAGACTCCCTCCTGTAGGACATCAGAAAAATCCAGGAGCAAGGTGCAGTTTTAGGCCTCACCCTGAACCCTTCTAAATGTGAAATAATATGTTCCAACCAGGGCATCGTAGAGAGAATAGAGGGTCTTCTGCCAAATATCCGTAAAACTAAACCTGAAGACAGCACACTCCTAGGAGCTCCCCTGGGGTTGAAAGCCATCGATGAGGTCCTTGATAAGAAAATCGCCGACCTTAAGAGGATGGATGGGAGGATTGAGGATATTGATGCTCATGATGCACTCTACCTCATCACCAGATGTCTGTCCCTCCCCAGGTAAACCTACTTTCTGAGGTGTTCACCATCTTACAGTAGCCAAAAACTAAGTGAGTATGACCGGATACTGAAATCAATGCTAGAAAAAGCCCTTAACCTCTCTCTCGATGACCTACAGTGGAAACAAGCCTCTCTTCCCATAAGACTTGGGGGCCTCGGAGTTCGAACAGCAACGCAAATCGCTGTTCCAGCCTTCCTGTCCTCCTTATCAGCATCCGACGACCTTGTGAAGGAAATTCTACCTGCCCACTTACATCAGCTGGCAGGTGTACATGATCCCAATTTTACACGCTGTGCCACAGAGTGGGCCTCTCGTGCAGGCCAATCACCTCAACCACCATCCCCAAAAGCCCACAAGCAATCCAGCTGGGATGGTCCCATTGTAGACCAAGTTGCTGCAGAGTGCCTGGGTGCTGCAACAACACAACACGACATTGCTCGCCTCACAGCAGTAGCAGCACCACATGCAGGGGATTTCCTGTTAGCAACCCCAATGTCGGCAACTGGCACGCGTCTCACACCACACGCCCTCCGAATTGCTGTGGCCCTCCGCCTTGCTGCCCCAATCCACACCAGATATAGGTGTATTTGCGGCGAGGTGGTGGCTGACAGGTACGGCCACCATGGCCTACTCTGCCAAAGCACAGGGGGATGGCACTCGAGGCACAGTGAAGTTAACGACATCATCAAGAGGAGCCTCACCACAGCTGGATGCCCAGCTGAAAGAGAGCCCCGTTACCTAACGCCCCATAACTCTGATGCTCTTATTGGTCGCCCGGATGGTATCACAGTGAACCCCTGGAAGAATGGCAAGCAGTTGGTATGGGACTACACGTGCGTATCAACCCTGGCAAACACCTACATTAACCTCAGTGTTGCACAACCAGGTGGCGCTGCCACCCACAGGGAAGCAGCCAAATCCCGTAAGTATAGAGAACTGGATCACCACTACAATTTTGTCCCCATTGCTTCTGAGACACTCGGTGCCTGGGGTAAAAGTGCTACCAGTTTTTTGAAGAAACTGGGTTCTAAGCTCATTGAAACAACAAGGGACCCGAGAGCTGCAAGCTTTCTTTTCCAGCGCCTCAGTGTGGCGATACAGAGGGGAAATGCGCACTGCATCCAGGGTTCCTGCCCGCCATCTGAGGAGCTGGAGGAACTCGACAACCTATGACAACCATCTTTGTAACCCATATGTAACTCCTTTTTTGTAACAAAGTTCAAATAAAGTAAATATATATGTGTACATACAAAAGAATGGGGGTGGTAGAAGATAATATTAGTGTTCAGTGAGAAACCACAAGGTCTCCTCTGAATACTTTTTATTTTCTTCTCCGAGGCTATGGGTCCCCACATTGGCACCAGAGGTGGTACCCTCACAAATTTTTATTATTAAATATGACCGAAAAAGTAAGATTAATAATTCTAACACGAATTTTCTCAATATTTCTTGTTTCTTTTCACTGTCGATGGTAATTGAAAAATCAATTCTCCAAAATTCATTTTTATTTCTAGTCTGACGCGACACTTGAACGCGTTTCGTAATAACTTATTACATATTCAAAGACTTTAGTTTACACACACACACAACTATAACCTGCAAACACTAAACAGAGTTTAAACAGCTTTCATTTTATACCTGCATTGTAACAGGGGGGTGGGGGAAATGAGAATAGCGAGTAAGTAGGAAGTGAGTAGGAGAAGTAGAAGGGTAGATAGGTAGAAGAAGAAGAGTAGATAGTAGAAGTAGAAATGCTGCCACCATCCATTCAAGACCATTACATACAAGACAAGGAATGGAACTTGTCTGTATAACCAAATTCTCAAAGATGTTAACACGAATTCATTAGTAGTCCATTCCATCTGTATCATGTACTCATTAAATCATGAAACCGCAGAGGCTTTCTCACCTCAACTCAAAAACTCTAGGGAACTAAGTTAAAGACAATTTAAATAATAAATTCAATTATATTTCACATGATAACTATCATACTTTAAGCAATTCAAATGTTCAAGATTTATATGCAAAGTGAGTCATCAGCCAAGAATTCAAGAACACTACAACTGACTGCCCCTGATCATCACACAACATATGTAAACACGACCAAGTCACCTTAATGTTCAACTCACCAAGTGTCTGCCTATAGCTGGATAGAGGGGGGGGGGGGGGAGTCTGCAGCTGTCAGGCAGCGTCACCCCCGTCCGACCGACAGCCTGTCTCGGCTGTTGTCCTCCTGCTCTGCTGCCTGGTCTTCTGTCTTATCCTCCCGAATCGATAGCTCTCCGAGTATATATTGGGGAACTTAGTACCTAACTCCGTCCACAAGTAGATAGCCCGAGGTACTCTACCAAGCCACTCCTTAAACGTCGGCATGTTTGAAGGCTACCAGGCTCCAATTATAAGATTAGCAGAAGCAAGGTGGAATTCGCATGATCTGACCTCAGGTCACTTGAGGTCATTAACGCTTAGAGGTGTGAGTCTCAGGCCGACCAAACTGGTGCCTTCTCAAATTCTTGTCTGAGACTCATATATCTCTATGTATTAAATAAAACTAAACCAAACACTTTTACAGTGTTACAGCATTTGGGTGAGGTGATATGTTACAACAGTTTTGGATGAGGTGAAAACAAACTTTCAACACAAGACAGAACACGGAACAATGGGTATAATATTGGGTAAGTTAAAGGGAAGAATGGAAGTAACTGCAAAGGGCCTATTGGCCCATATTTCTTGATGCTTCTATATTGGTGCGGAGTCTGGTGCGTAATATATGTCTACAGGAAAGACTGCTACCAAAATATACTAATATATATATACATATATATATATATATATATATATATATATATATATATATATATATATATATATATATATATATATATATATATATATATATGTATATATATGTCGTACCTAGTAGCCAGAACTCACTTTTTGGCCTACTATTCAAGGCCCAATTTGCCTAATAAGCCAAGTTTTCCTGAATTAATATATTTTTTCTAATTTTTTTCTTATGAAATGATAAAGCTACCCATTTCATTATGTATGAGGTCAATTTTTTTTTATTGGAGTTAAAATTAACGTAGATATATGACCGAACCTAACCAACCCTACCTAACCTAACCTAACCTATCTTCATAGGTTAGGTTTGGTTAGGTAGCCGAAAAAGTTAGGTTAGGTTAGATTAGGTAGGTTAGGTAGTATATATATATATATATATATATATATATATATATATATATGTCGTGCCTAGTAGCCAGAACTCACTTCTCAGCCTACTATGCGAGGCCCGATTTGCCTAATAAGTCAAGTTTTCATGAATTAATATTTTTTCTCTATTTTTTTTCTTATGAAATGATAAAGCAACCCATTTCATTATGTATGAGGACATTTTTTTTATTGGAGTTAAAATTAACGTTGATATCGGACCGAACCTAACCAACCCTACCTAACCTAACCTAACCTATCTTTTTAGGTTAGGTTGGGTTAGGTAGCCGAAAAAGTTAGGTTAGGTTAGGTTAGGTAGGTTAGGTTGTCGAAAAACAATTAATTCATGAAAACTTGGCTTATTAGGCAAATCGGGCCTTGCATAGTAGGCTGAGAAGTGCGTTCTGGCTACTAGGTACGACATATATATATATATATATATATATATATATATATATATATATATATATATATATATATATATATATATATATATATATATATATATATATATATATATTGAGACAAATTTGTAATATCAGTGGTCGTATTCAGTAAGAACTAGCAAGAGCATATTCTGTTAAATATTGATGGAGGTTACAGGTATTCTAGTGAAAAGTTTGTACTATAAGATAGAATATCAATTTGCCTGTCCAAAGCTGGAGGCCAGACGCTTGGGGCTAGCTTCACCTAAATTGGCAGAGGGAATGGTGTGGGGTAGGGGATGATCATAGGCTGGTCGGGGTCGCTAGAATTCAAAAGGGAACAGCGTGCCAGTGCCACATTCAAACCCCTACAACGGTTTTGGCACTGCCCGCCACGATACCTGCGAAATTAATAACGAAAATTAAAGACTTTTTCCTTATAAAAATATACACCATTATTCATTGATCTCGGGAAAACTAACATATATTTCCTGTTATTTAAAGTAAGGCCGTAGTACTATAAAACAGGAAAATTATATTCTGAACCTCCAGCTCCAATAGAAAACTGAAGAACCATACATTCAAATGGGGTAACTATTATATTCTGCAAAGATACATGGAAGGAAGGATAGATGGAGAAACAGATCGAAAGAAAATCGATGAATAGATGAACAAATGAATCGATGGATAGATGAATAGACAGTTGGAGAAATGGATGGACAAGTGGATAGATAAATAGATGACTTAGACTGATAGATAGATAAATAGATGACAAGACAGACAGACCCGGGGCAACGCCGGGTACCCCGATGAAGTCTTTTATACCCCCGGGTGTTTGGGCATGAAGATGGGATGGCAGACACATATCCTGCCCCAACACCCGTCGTTAGTTCGACACGTGTTTAATGTATGTCTTGAAGCCGTCTAGGGCGCCAGCCATTAATCACGGTGCTTGTCGCCGTCCTAAGTATTCATCAGCCAGCGCCCTGATGCTGGCAGCGTCTCCCGCCTCATCTCTGTGTGATTTGCTGTCAAAAGTGACAAATCAATCGTTATGTCATATTCTATCGGGTCATTCAGTGAAATTTTCTTACAAAATTTGATGAAAAGAATTTTATTTGTGACAAGTTATAGAATTTTTATTACATGTCAGAAGAATGGAATTAAAATAAACTTGCCTTAAACATGACACAGACACCACGTGTGACAAAGACACCAGCCTCATGTGTGACAAAGACACCAGCCTCACGTGTGACAAAGACACCAGCCTCACGTGTGACAAAGACACCAGCCTCACGTGTGACAAAGACACTAGCCTCATGTGTGACAAAGACACCAGCCTCACGTGTGACAAAGACACCAGCCTCACATGTGACAAAGACACTAGCCTCACGTGTGACAAAGACACCAGCCTCACGTGTGATAAAGACACCAGCCTCACGTGTGACAAAGACACCAGCCTCACGTGTGACAAAGACACCAGCCTCATGTGTGACAAAGACACCAGCCTCACGTGTGACAAAGACACCAGCCTCACGTGTGACAAAGACACCAGCCTCACGTGTGACAAAGACACCAGCCTCACGTGTGACAAAGACACCAGCCTCACGTGTGACAAAGACACCAGCCTCACGTGTGACAAAGACACCAGCCTCACGTGTGACAAAGACACCAGCCTCACGTGTGACAAAGACACCAGCCTCACGTGTGACAAAGACACCAGCCTCACGTGTGACAAAGACACCAGCCTCACGTGTGACAAAGACACTAGCCTCACGTGTGACAAAGACACCAGCCTCACGTGTGACAAAGACACTAGCCTCACGTGTGACAAAGACACCAGCCTCACGTGTGACAAAGACACTAGCCTCACGTGTGACAAAGACACCAGCCTCACGTGTGACAAAGACACCAGCCTCACGTGTGACAAAGACACTAGCCTCACGTGTGACAAAGACACTAGCCTCACGTGTGACAAAGACACTAGCCTCACGTGTGACAAAGACACCAGCCTCACGTGTGACAAAGACATCAGCCTCACGTGTGACAAAGACACCAGCCTCACGTGTGACAAAGACACTAGCCTCACGTGTGACAAAGACACTAGCCTCACGTGTGACAAAGACACCAGCCTCACGTGTGACAAAGACACTAGCCTCACGTATGACAAAGACACCTGCCTCACGTGTGACAAAGACACCAGCCTCACGTGTGACAAAGACACCAGCCTCACGTGTGACAAAGACACCAGCCTCACGTGTGACAAAGACACCAGCCTCACGTGTGACAAAGACACTAGCCTCACGTGGAACAAAGACACTAGCCTCACGTGTGACAAAGACACCAGCCTCACGTGTGACAAAGACACCAGCCTCACGTGTGACAAAGACACCAGCCTCACGTGTGACAAAGACACTAGCCTCACGTGTGACAAAGACACCAGCCTCACGTGTGACAAAGACACCAGCCTCACGTGTGACAAAGACACCAGCCTTACGTGTGACAAAGACACCAGCCTCACGTGTGACAAAGACACTAGCCTCACGTGTGACAAAGACACCAGCCTCACGTGTGACAAAGACACCAGCCTTACGTGTGACAAAGACACTAGCCTCACGTGTGACAAAGACACCAGCCTCACGTGTGACAAAGACACCAGCCTCACGTGTGACAAAGACACCAGCCTCACGTGTGACAAAGACACCAGCCTCCCGTGTGACAAAGATACCAGCCTCACGTGTGACAAAGACACCAGCCTCACGTGTGACAAAGACACCAGCCTCACGTGTGACAAAGACACCAGCCTCCCGTGTGACAAAGACACCAGCCTCACGTGTGACAAAGACACCAGCCTCACGTGTGACAAAGACACCAGCCTCACGTGTGACAAAGACACCAGCCTCACGTGTGACAAAGACACCAGCCTCACGTGTGACAAAGACACCAGCCTCACGTGTGACAAAGACACTAGCCTCACGTGTGACAAAGACACCAGCCTCACGTGTGACAAAGACACCAGCCTCACGTGTGACAAAGACACCAGCCTCACGTGTGACAAAGACACCAGCCTCACGTGTGACAAAGACACCAGCCTCACGTGTGACAAAGACACCAGCCTCACGTGTGACAAAGACACCAGCCTCACGTGTGACAAAGACACCAGCCTCACGTGTGACAAAGACACCAGCCTCACGTGTGACAAAGACACTAGCCTCACGTGTGACAAAGACACCAGCCTCACGTGTGACAAAGACACCAGCCTCACGTGTGACAAAGACACCAGCCTCACGTGTGACAAAGACACCAGCCTCACGTGTGACAAAGACACCAGCCTCACGTGTGACAAAGACACCAGCCTCACGTGTGACAAAGACACCAGCCTCACGTGTGACAAAGACACCAGCCTCACGTGTGACAAAGACACTAGCCTCACGTGTGACAAAGACACCAGCCTCACGTGTGACAAAGACACTAGCCTCACGTGTGACAAAGACACCAGCCTCACGTGTGACAAAGACACCAGCCTCACGTGTGACAAAGACACCAGCCTCACGTGTGACAAAGACACCAGCCTCACGTGTGACAAAGACACCAGCCTCACGTGTGACAAAGACACCAGCCTCACGTGTGACAAAGACACCAGCCTCACGTGTGACAAAGACACCAGCCTCACGTGTGACAAAGACACCAGCCTCACGTGTGACAAAGACACCAGCCTCACGTGTGACAAAGACACCAGCCTCACGTGTGACAAAGACACCAGCCTCACGTGTGACAAAGACACCAGCCTCACGTGTGACAAAGACACCAGCCTCACGTGTGACAAAGACACCAGCCTCACGTGTGACAAAGACACCAGCCTCACGTGTGACAAAGACACCAGCCTCACGTGTGATAACAAAAAAATCCTTCTTGCCTGATAATAACTTAATCAAAATTGACTTCCAAAAACAACAATTGACCTAAACCATTAAGGTTTACCGTAATGGGTTTAACGACCCGGTTAACGAAGCCGCGTTAACGATTTGTTCCTTGCCCAACCGGCTTCGTCCTGTCGGGAAAAATATATTAAAGAGGAATTTTCTCGTCGCTAGATCTGAAAAGGTTCGGACTTTGCTCTCGCGCAGTTAGAGATCAAGTCCCGAAGAGCAGAGCTGAGAATATATTCCAGACTTGAGTGCCTAAGTGCTTCCACAGCACTGAGCAGCCTGTTGCTTGTACAGAGAATGCTCAAGAAGCCCAAACTCAAGCATTCTCTGCACAAACAGTCTGTCACTCAAGCAGACTGCCGGTTTTACACCACAAACACCCTCCCTGAACACCTTAGACAAGCCAAGGATATCTTAATGACACTTGTGTTGCCTGAGCAGAGCCAAGCCAGCGTAACTTAGTGACACTTTAGCTACTTAGAAAGTAGCTAAAAACGGATATCATAGCGTGACACACTCGTCCGTCTTTCCCTGGCCTGGTCCTGGACCCGGGTGTGAAGGGCTCAACTTGAGCACCCACAAAGCGTGACACACTCGCCCGTCCTTCCCTGGCCTGGTCCTGGACCCGGGTGTGAAGGGCTCAACTTGAGCACCCACATAGCGTGACACACTCGCTCGTCCTTCCCTGGCCTGGTCCTGGACCCGGCTGTGAAGGGCTCAACTTGAGCACCCACAAAGCAGTATCGGGTGACGGGGTTCCTCTCGCCTCTCTTAATATGGCGCGTCTCCTGTTCCCCGCGCGGGCCGCCTCTCATCTTCCAGGGCGGCCAGATGGTCCACTTTTCTCTTGACGACGTCGCTAACACACTCACGTGTTCACCAGAATGTGAACTGTGCTTGTGAACAACGACGTGTAGTGTTCTCCTCTCGTGCACGTGGCACTCTTGCCATGGTGGGTGTTGCTTTACAGTAAACTCGGAGTTGAGGGATACTTGGAGTTGAGGGATACTTTCTGTACTATTTGTTTAGTATCCTTCCATGCGACAATTTTCGATTTTCACTCCCACTTCGAGTACTTTAAGTTGACACAATGGCTCGTCCCTTGAATATATATATATATATATATATATATATATATATATATATATATATATATATATATATATATATATATATATATATATATATATATATATATATATATATATATATATATAACTGCTTGTTACCCGCACTTTTTCACTACCTAATAAGTCTGATCGTCACAGCAGCTTTAAGTGTTCCATATAGATAGATACTTAATGTGTCTGAACGTATGATTTGCAGTTTTAACTTTAGCTATCAGCAACCACCCGAGAGTTCAAAATATGTTCTTATTAGTTTTCAATTATTAAGGGGAAAGAAGCAGAGAAGATAAAAGTAATCATAGCCTCGTACAGTCAACAGTAATCATTGCCTCGTACAGTCAACAGTAATCATTGCCTCGTGCAGTCAACAGTAATCATAGCCTCGTGCAGTCTTCAGTAATCATAGCCTCGTACAGTCAACAGTAATCATAGCCTCGTACAGTCAACAGTAATCATAGCCTCGTGCAGTCTTCAGTAATCATAGCCTCGTACAGTCAACAGTAATCATAGCCTCGTACAGTCAACAGTAATCATTGCCTCGTACAGTCAACAGTAATCATTGCCTCGTGCAGTCAACAGTAATCATTGCCTCGTACAGTCAACAGTAATCATAGCCTCGTACAGTCAACAGTAATCATTGCCTCGTACAGTCAACAGTAATCATTGCCTCGTGCAGTCAACAGTAATCATTGCCTCGTGCAGTCAACAGTAATCATAGCCTCGTGCAGTCTTCAGTAATCATAGCCTCGTACAGTCAACAGTAATCATAGCCTCGTGCAGTCAACAGTAATCATAGCCTCGTGCAGTCTTCAGTAATCATAGCCTCGTACAGTCAAACGTAATCATTGTCTAATAAAAATGAATTTATAAATAAATAAATTAAAATAAACCCAATATCCATTACAGCAATGGACCTTGTATTCCCAGCTGTTTTGGTGTGATTTTCCTGTTTACACTGTCAGAGGCTGCTGCTAGATCGATGGAGACAGGGAAAGTTTGAATGAGCCAAGTACTCAGCCAAACAGTGTTGTGTACTGAGCCCGGGCATAAACCCAAACAGTTGGGGTGACAGGTGCCCCTGTATACGATACATGAGTCGGCTGAGGACAATGTGTTCAAGTACTTTACACACAAACGATGTTAGAGATATGGGCCCATAATTATCTGAATGTGGTTTGGGGATAGGAACAAAGACACTCTTTGTCCAAGCATTAGGTAACTTATACACTTAAACTCCAGGGATGGTGTAATGAAGGGATGATGTTCAAAAAATCAAGGTAACTGTAGAAGGCCTATTGGCCCATACGCGGCAGCTATTTATATCCACTCAAAGTCATTCATAAATATGTCTTTCCTATAGTATAGCCATGCCGTAATCCAACTTAATATAGCACCACAAATTCTGTGAACCTCTATCTGTTTAATCATTCATGTGGCACTGTATCAAAAGCTTTGCTAAAGTCAATGTACACAACATTACAAATCTTTACACTATCAACTGCCTCAACTATGCTGGAATAGAATGACATCAAATTGATCAAATTTGAGCGGCTCTTAGTTAAACCATGTTGTGAATCATTTACCAATCCATGTTTTTCAAGCAGTAGACGAATGGCTTTTGAAATTTTCGATTCAATCAATTTTCCGACTAGACGTTAATTGGCCGATAGTTCGACGCAAATGATCTTTCCCCTCTCTCTTGAAAATTGGTACCACATTAGCAACCTTCCACGACAGAGTCAGACACTCTGCCTGTCTCTAATGAATTATTAAATATGGTAGACAACGGCTCGCAAAACTCCTCTTTGCATTCTTTAAGCACCCTGGCAAACACTTCGTCCGGCCTCTGGGGTGTAGTGGGGGATGGTGTAGTGGTGTAAGGAATGGATATCTTGCAGTGCATAAACAGTCATATGCAATACAGTGTAAAAACATACAGTATTCATACTTTAAAACATACAGTGTTCATACTTTAAAACATGCAGTATTCATACATTAAAATATGAAGTATTCATACTTTAAAACATACAGTATTCATACTTTAAAACATACAGTTTTCATACCTTAAAATATGAAGTATTCATACTGTAAAACATACAGTATTCATACTTTAAAACATACAGTATTCATTCTTTAAAACATTTAATACTCATAATTTAAAACAAATAGTATTCATACTTTAAAAACATACAGTATTCATACTTTAAAACATACAGTATTCATACTTTAAAACATACAGTATTCATACTTTAAAACATATAGTATTCATACTTTAAAACATACAGTATTCATACTTTAAAACATTCAGAATTTATATTTTAAAAACATACAGTATTCATACTTTAAAACAAACAGTATCCATACTTTAAAAACATACTGTATTCATACTTTAAAAACATACTGTATTAATACTGAAAAATCATAGAGTAAAGTGTATACAGACAGTTATATATTCAGTGTTCCGAAGGATACATTTAGAACGTATCACGATGTGTGACGTGACACATAAATGACAGGAAGGGTCGGAGACACATATAAACATCGCCCTCGTGTTGTAAAGTATTCAACGAACATGTAGTGAACATTATGTTACTATATTATAACTATAAACATATATGACAACCCAATGAACTAGTTAATTGGAGATAGAACTCCAATCCTATAATTGCCTTTATCAATGCCACCATTCCCCACTCCACCGTCCCCTGGTCCTCCCCACCATTCCCCACCCCACCGTCCCCTGGTCCTCCCCACCATTCCCCACCCCACCGTCCCCTGGTCCTCCCCACCATTCCCCACTCCACCGTCCCCTGGTCCTCCCCACCATTCCCCACTCCACCGTCCCTTGGTCCTCCCCACCATTCCCCACTCCACCGTCCCATGGTCCTCCCCACCATTCCCCAGTCCACCGTCCCCTGGTTCTCCCCACCATTCCCCACTCCACCATCCCCTTGGTCCTCCCCACCATTCCCCAGTCCACCGTCCCCTGGTTCTCCCCACCATTCCCCACTCCACCATCCCCTTGGTCCTCCCCACCATTCCCCACTCCACCGTCCCCTGGTCCTCCCCACCATTCCCCACTCCACCAACCCCTTGGTCCTCACCACCATTCCCCACTCCACCGTCCCCTGGTCCTCACCACCATTCCCCACTCCACCGTCCCCTGGTCCTCCCCACCATTCCCCACTCCACCGTCCCCTGGTCCTCCCCACCATTCCCCACTCCACCGTCCCCTGGTCCTCCCCACCATTCCCCACTCCACCGTCCCCTGGTCCTCCCCACCATTCCCCACTCCACCGTCCCCTGGTCCTCCCCACCATTCCCCACTCCACCGTCCCCTGGTCCTCCCCACCATTCCCCACTCCACCGTCCCCTGGTCCTCCCCACCATTCCCCACTCCACCGTCCCCTGGTCCTCCCCACCATTCCCCACTCCACCGTCCCCTGGTCCTCCCCACTATTCCCCACTCCACCGTCTCCTGGTCCTCCCCACCATTCCCCACTCCACCGTCCTCTGGTCCTCCCCACCATTCCCCACTCCACCGTCCCCTGGTCCTCCCCCACCATTCCCCACTCCACCGTCCCCTGGTCCTCCCCACCATTCCCCACTCCACCGTCCCCTGGTCCTCCCCACCATTACCCACTCCACCGTCCCCTGGTCCTCCCCCACCATTCCCCACTCCACCGTCTCCTGGTCCTCCCCACCATTGCCCACTCCACTGTCCCCTGGTCCTCCCCACCATTCCCCACTCCACCGTCCCCTGGTCCTCCCCACTATTCCCCACTCAACCGTCCCCTGGTCCTCCCCCACCATTCCCCACTCAACCGTCCCCTGGTCCTCCCCACCATTCCCCACTCCACTGTCCCCTGGTCCTCCCCACCATTCCCCACTCCACCATCCCCTGGTCCACCCCACCATTCCCCACTCCACCGTCCCCTGGTCCTCCCCACCATTCCCCACTCCACCGTCCCCTGGTCCACCCCACCATTCCCCACTCCACCGTCTCCTGGTCCTCCCCACCATTGCCCACTCCACCGTCTCCTGGTCCTCCCCACCATTCCCCACTCCACCGTCCCCTGGTTCTCCCCACCATTCCCCACTCCACCGTCCCCTTGGTCCTCCCCACCATTCCCCACTCCACCGTCCCCTTGGTCTTCCCCACCATTGCCCACTCCACCGTCCCCTTGGTCCTCCCCACCATTCCCCACTCCACCGTCCCCTGGTTCTCCCCACCATTCCCCACTCCACCGTCCCCTGGTTCTCCCCACCATTCCCCACTCCACCGTCCCCTGGTCCTCCCCACCATTCCCCACTCCACCGTCCCCTGGCCCTCCCCACCATTCCCCACTCCACTGTCCCCTGGTCCTCCCCACCATTCCCCACTCCACTGTTCCCTGGTCCTCCCCACCATTGCCCACTCCACCGTCTCCTGGTCCTCCCCACCATTCCCCACTCCACCGTCCCCTGGTTCTCCCCACCATTCCCCACTCCACCGTCCCCTTGGTCCTCCCCACCATTCCCCACTCCACCGTCCCCTTGGTCTTCCCCACCATTGCCCACTCCACCGTCCCCTTGGTCCTCCCCACCATTCCCCACTCCACCGTCCCCTGGTTCTCCCCACCATTCCCCACTCCACCGTCCCCTGGTCCTCCCCACCATTCCCCACTCCACCGTTCCCTGGCCCTCCCCACCATTCCCCACTCCACTGTCCCCTGGTCCTCCCCACCATTCCCCACTCCACCGTCCCCTGGTCCTCCCCACCATTCCCCACTCCACTGTCCCCTGGTCCTCCCCACTATTCCCCACTCCACCGTCTCCTGGTCCTCCCCATCATTCCCCACTCCACCGTCCCCTGGTCCTCCCCACCATTCCCCACTCCACTGTCCCCTGGTCCTCCCCACCATTCCCCACTCCACCGTCCCCTGGTCCTCCCCACCATTCCCACTCCACCGTCCTCTGGTCCTCCCCACCATTCCCCACTCCACCGTCCCCTGGTCCTCCCCACCATTCCCCACTCCACTGTCCCCTGGTCCTCCCCACCTATTCCCCACTCCACCGTCCCCTGGTCCTCCCCACCATTCCCCACTCCACCGTCCCCTGGTCCTCCCCACCATTCCCCACTCCACCGTCCCCTGGTCCTCCCCACCATTCCCCACTCCACCGTCCCCTGGTCCTCCCCACCATTTCCCACTCCACCGTCCCCATGGTCCTCCCCACCATTCCCCACTCCACCGTCCCCTGGTCCTCCCCACCATTCCCCACTCCACTGTCCCCTGGTCCTCCCCACCATTCCCCACTCCACTGTCCCCTGGTCCTCCCCACCATTCCCCACTCCACCTGTCCCCTGGTCCTCCCCACCATTCCCCACTCCACCGTCCCCTGGTCCTCCCCACCATTCCCCACTCCACCGTCCCCTGGTCCTCCCCACCATTCCCCACTCCACCGTCCCCTGGTCCTCCCCACCATTCCCCACTCCACCGTCCCCTGGTCCTCCCCACCATTCCCCACTCCACCGTCCCCTGGTCCTCCCCACCATTCCCCACTCCACCGTCCCCTGGTCCTGCCCACCATTCCCCACTCCACCGTCTCCTGGTCCTCCCCCCCATTCCCCACTCCACCGTCCCCTGGTCCTCCCCACCATTCCCTACTCCACTGTCCCCTGGTCCTCCCCACCATTCCCACTCCACTGTCCCTTGGTCCTCCCCACCATTCCCCACTCCACCGTCACCTGGTCCTCCCCACCTTTCCCCACTCCACTGTCCCCTGGTCCTGCCCACCATTCCCCACTCCACTGTCCCCTGGTCCTCCCCACCATTCCCCACTCCACTGTCCCCCTGGTCCTCCCCACCATTCCCCACTCCACCGTCCCCTGGTCCTCCCCACCATTCCCCACTCCACCGTCTCCTGGTCCTCCCCACCATTCCCCACTCCACCGTCCCCTGGTCCTCCCCACCATTTCCCACTCCACCGTCCCCTGGTCCTCCCCACCATTCCCCACTCCACTGTCCCCTGGTCCTCCCCACCATTCCCCACTCCACCGTCCCCTGGTCCTCCCCACCATTCCCCACTCCACCGTCCCCTGGTCCTCCCCACCATTCCCCACTCCACTGTCCCCTGGTCCTCCCCACCATTCCCCACTCCACCGTCCCCTGGTCCTCCCCACCATTTCCCACTCCACCGTCCCCTGGTCCTCCCCACCATTCCCCACTCCACCGTCCCCTGGTCCTCCCCACCATTCCCCACTCCACTGTCCCCTGGTCCTCCCCACCATTCCCCACTCCACTGTCCCCTGGTCTTCCCCAACATTCCCCACTCCACCATCCCCTGGTCCTCCCCACCATTCCCCACTCCACCGTCCCCTGGTCCTCCCCACCATTCCCCACTCCACCGTCCCCTGGTCCTCCCCACCATTCCCCACTCCACCGTCCCCAGCTGGTCCTCCCCACCATTCCCCACTCCACCGTCCCCTGGTCCTCCCCACCATTCCCCACTCCACTGTCCCCTGGTCCTCCCCACCATTCCCCACTCCACCGTCCCCTGGTCCTCCCCACCATTCCCTACTCCACCGTCCCCTGGTCCTCCCCACCATTCCCCACCCCACCGTCCCCTGGTCCTCCCCACCATTCCCCACTCCACTGTCCCCTGGTCCTCCCCACCATTCCCCACTCCACCGTCCCCTGGTCCTCCCCACCATTGCCCACTCCACCGTCCCCTGGTCCTCCCCACCATTCCCCACTCCACCGTCCCCTGGTCCTCCCCACCATTCCCCACTCCACTGTTTCCTGGTCCTCCCCACCATTCCCCACTCCACCGTCCCCTGGTCCTCCCCACCATTCCCCACTCCACTGTCCCCTGGTCCTCCCCACCATTCCCCACTCCACTGTCCCCTGGTCCTCCCCACCATTCCACACTCCACCGTCCCCTGGTCCTCCCCACCATTCTCCACTCCACCGTCCCCTGGTCCTCCCCACCATTCCCCACTCCACTGTCCCCTGGTCCTCCCCACCATTCCCCACTCCACCGTCCCCTGGTCCTCCCCACCATTCCCTACTCCACCGTCCCCTGGTCCTCCCCACCATTCCCCACTCCACTGTCCCCTGGTCCTCCCCACCATTCCCCACTCCACCGTCTCCTGGTCCTCCCCACCATTCCCCACTCGATCCACCGTCCCCTGGTCCTCCCCACCATTCCCCACTCCACCGTCCCCTGGTCCTCCCCACCATTCCCCACTCCACCGTCCCCTGGTCCTCCCCACCATTCCCCACTCCACTGTCCCCTGGTCCTCCCCATCATTCCCCACTCCACTGTCTCCTGGTCCTCCCCACCATTCCCCACTCCACTGTCCCTTAGTCCTCCCCACCATTCCCCTCTCCACTGTCCCCTGGTCCTCCCCACCATTCCCCACTCCACCGTCCCCTGGTCCTCCCCACCATTCCCCACTCCCCTGTCCCCTGGTCCTCCCCACCATTCCCCACTCCACTGTCCCCTGGTCCTCCCCACCATTCCCCACTCCACCGTCTCCTGGTCCTCCCCACCATTCCCCACTCCACCGTCCCCTGGTCCTCCCCACCATTCCCCACTCCACCGTCCCCTGGTCCTCCCCACCATTCCCCACTCCACCGTCCCCTGGTCCTCCCCACCATTCCCCACTCCACCGTCCCCTGGTCCTCCCCATCATTCCCCACTCCACCGTCTCCTGGTCCTCCCCAACATTCCCCACTCCACCGTCTCCTGGTACTCCCCACCATTCCCCACTTCACCGTCCCCTGGTCCTCCCCACCATTCCCCACTCCACCGTCCCCTGGTCCTCCCCACCATTGCCCACTCCACCGTCCCCTGGTCCTCCCCACCATTGCCCACTCCACCGTCCCCTGGTCCTCCCCACCATTCCCCACTCCACCGTCCCCTGGTCCTCCCCATCATTCCCCACTCCACCGTCCCCTGGTCCTCCCCACCATTCCCCACTCCACTGTATCCTGGTCCTCCCCACCATTCCCCACTCCACCGTCCCCTGGTCCTCCCCACCATTCCCCACTCCACTGTCCCCTGGTCCTCCCCACCATTCCCCACTCCACCGTCCCCTGGTCCTCCCCACCATTCCCCCACTCCACTGCCCCCTGGTCCTCCCCACCATTCCCCACTCCACCGTCCCCTGGTCCTCCCCACCATTCCCCACTCCACCGTCCCCTGGTCCTCCCCACCATTTCCCACTCCACCGTCCCCTGGTCCTCCCCACCATTCCCTACTCCACCGTCCCCTGGTCCTCCCCACCATTCCCCACTCCACTGTCCCCTGGTCCTCCCCTCCATTCCCCACTTCACCGTCCCCTGGTCCTCCCCACCATTCCCCACTCCACCGTCCCCTGGTTCTCCCCACCATTCCCCACTCCACTGTCCCCTGGTCCTCCCCACCATTCCCCACTCCACTGTCTCCTGGTCCTCCCCACCATTCTCCACTCCACTGTCCCTTGGTCCTCCCCACCATTCCCCACTCCACTGTCCCCTGGTCCTCCCCACCATTCCCCACTCCACCGTCGCCTGGTCCTCCCCACCATTCCCCACTCCCCTGTCCCCTAGTCCTCCCCACCATTCCCCACTCCACTGTCCCCTGGTCCTCCCCACCATTCCCCACTCCACCGTCTCCTGGTCCTCCCCACCATTCCCCACTCCACCGTCCCCTGGTCCTCCCCACCATTCCCCACTCCACCGTCCCCTGGTCCTCCCCACCATTCCCCACTCCACCGTCCCCTGGTCCTCCCCACCATTCCCCACTCCACCGTCCCCTGGTCCTCCCCATCATTCCCCACTCCACCGTCTCCTGGTCCTCCCCACCATTCCCCACTCCACCGTCTCCTGGTCCTCCCCACCATTCCCCACTCCACCGTCCCCTGGTCCTCCCCACCATTCCCCACTCCACCGTCCCCTGGTCCTCCCCACCATTCCCCACTCCACTGTCCCCTGGTCCTCCCCACCATTCCCCACTCCACTGTCCCCTGGTCCTCCCCACCATTCCCCACTTCACCGTCCCCTGGTCCTCCCCACCATTCCCCACTCCACCGTCCCCTGGTCCTCCCCATCATTCCCCACTCCACCGTCCCCTGGTCCTCCCCACCATTCCCCACTCCACCGTCCCCTGGTCCTCCCCACCATTCCCCACTCCACCGTCCCCTGGTCCTCCCCACCATTCCCCACTCCACCGTCCCCTTGTCCTCCCCACCATTCCCCACTCCACCGTCCCCTCAGTTACTGGTGAGAAGCAGACAAAGGCGTGACAACTGTAGAAGGAAGAGAGAGAGGACGGAATGTTAGCATCATGAAGGAGGAGAAAATATTTTCTGTAATTCTCTTTTTTGGGAGTAACTGTTAATTTTGTATTGTAAATTGTTTTCAATAGAGTAGATTTATATTGAATAATTGTCTGTGATCTCCATTATAGTGAGATAAATTAGTATTTTCTAGTTTAAAAGCCATTTCGATGTTTGGAAATAAATTCCATGTAAAAATGAGTGATATATTTGTATAGATTTTTTAAAAATTTAATCATTTTGAGGAATCAAATAAAACAAATTTCAACCTGAAATAATATTTAATTTTGCTTCTTATATATATAATTACAAGGAGCGTTAGCCGCATTACCTCTTCCTGTCTTCTATCTATCCATTCATCTATTTCTCCAACTATCTGTTGGTTTATCTATCTCTAAGTATCTATACATCTTTTTAACCATCTATCTAGTCATCTACCCATATATCTAGCTATTCCTATATGCATCTATATATGATGCATCTATATATGCATCTATCTATCCTTATCAACAGTCCCATTTATCTATCTTTCCATCCATCTATCCATCCAACTCTATTCATCTATCTATCCATCCACATATCCATCTATCCATTTTACATATCCATTTATCTTTCTATCCATCTATCTACTTATCTGTCTATATATTTATCTAACTTTCTATCGATCTAGCTTTATATCCATCTAGCTTTATATCCATCTAGCTTTCTATACATCTGTCTATCCATGCATCTATTTATCTTTTTGTCTGTATATCTATCCATTTATCTATCTGTCTATCCATCCATGTACTGTCTGTGTCTCTGCCTCTGTCTGCCTTTGTCTCTGTCTGTCTCTCTCTTGTATAAAAAAATATAATTGTCTATTGCGTGGTGGTGGACAGTGAGAGGAACTCAGAGGTGTGAAATACTGAACAAAAAGAATAGTAACCCCTTACTCTGGTAGAGACCGTTTTAATAAGCTGTGGAAGAATCGCATGTTTTATGCTAGTACGGGCAAATTATTGACAACAGGAAGTTTTTGTTAATTTTTCCAAGATGAGCGAATAATGGTGCATATTACCGAAAGGACAATAATTCTTTGAAAAAGTTTGCTTTGAAAATATTTACATGTGAAATATTATCAAATAAAACAAATTATTTGTGGGGGAGGGGGGTGGGGGGGAGCAGAATCAAAACTCGTCGTGGGGGTGTGAATGCGACCCCTGACACGCTGTTCTCTTTTGAATTGTGGCGAGGCTGGTCAGTCTATGTTCATCCCGTACTCCAGACCATTCCCTTTGCCAATTTGGGTGAGGCTGGCCCCAGGCGTCTGGCCTCCAACTTCGAACAAAGAGACAAACATTCTCTCTTATAGTAGTATAGCTAATTTGATTCTCTTCAAGAATACGAATTATAATTGAGTTGTATTTAATTATTTTATATAATTTATTGAATGATATGCAAATTATAGCATATATATTTTCTGTGAGGGTTATATGTTATAGCCTCACATTATACATACCAAAGTCTCCGCTGTGGTATTTATTGTGTATTATTTTCATTAAATCAGTTCAGAGTTCATGTGTCTCTACTCAAGTAGGAGTCTACTACACCCATACTCTACTCTGGTATGAATCTACTACACCCATACTCTACTCTGGACCATTCTCAAGTCGATTGACAATCGACTTGAGAATGGTCCAGGACGGACCGAAACGTCGTCGTCCCTTCACCTTCTAGTGTGTGGTCTGGTCAACATACATTAGCCACGTTATTGTGACTCATCGCCTGCATTTGGACAAGCCATTTAGAAAATCTATATATGCCACAGATCCTACAGAACTAATAATAGATTTTGCAGGATTATTGGGTTTGTGTGTTTAATAAGACCATATAGATATGGGAGAGAAGGGGAACGACTTAAAAACTTAGGAATCAACTCCTTATCGTTCTTGAGCAAGGTTTTAAGAGTTTCGTTAAAGTGAGCAATAACTTTTTCAGTAGGGGTCACTATTAACAGGTAAGTAAGTGTCTCTGCCATCCAATAACTGGTTCGTTAAGTGTGTCTGTCCCACATGGTCACTATTGTAGTCCTTTATCCCCATGGTAAGTAAGTGTCTCTGACATCCAATAACAGATTCGGCTTGCTCCATCATCACCTATTCTATCATATCACGTCAATATATTCAAGAACTACAGCCACAACTACTTTCCAGAAGTCTAGACAGTACCACCAGTCTTCCCCCTACACCACGGCCCGTCACCCCACCTCACCTGGTCGCCGGGAGCTCACGCCATCGACCGAAACAAGCAGTTAAGGTGAGCCGGTTCCTAGTTATCCAAGACTACCAGCGCCACCTGAACGGCCGCTGTTCCATATAAATATGGCTACGTAGCCCACCACGATTCAGATTACTCGTGAGTGCTCTACTGAGTAGACCTGTTGACATATCTTGGTATTGTAACAGGTTTATGCAGTCTGGCTCACAGTATTCTAGCACATTATTTTATTTGCACATTAACGTAACGTAAATTTGATTGTTCATCTTGTTTGTTTTGCACACTTTGTATTAGAGTCAAGCCTGGATATTATTTTAGGTTTTGTAATTTGTTTAACGTCAGTTTTCTATCAAAGTAAAGTATTTTTAAATGTTTTTCCCTTTGTCTTATTCTACAGTTACTTCACCGTGAAGACAACTTGCAGTCCAACTTTTTTTTCCCTTTTTTATATTTATGTGACTGTCATTCCATCTGCCTAGAGAGACTGCACTAACAGCTATTTTTCTCCTCCAAATATTATATATATAATATATATATATATATATATATATATATATATATATATATATATATATATATATATATATATGTCGTACCTAGTAGCCAGAACGCACTTCTCAGCCTACTATGCAAGGCCCGATTTGCCTAATAAGCCAAGTTTTCATGAATTAATTGTTTTTCGACTACCTAACCTAACCTAACCTAACCTACCTAACCTAACCTAACCTAACTTTTTCGGCTACCAAACCTAACCTAACCTATAAAGATAGGTTAGGTTAGGTTAGGTAGGGTTGGTTAGGTTCGGTCATATATCTACGTTAATTTTAACTCCAATAAAAAAAATTTACCTCATATATAATGAAATGGGTAGCTTTATCATTTCATAAGAAAAAAAATTGAGAAAATATAATAATTCATGAAAACTTGGCTTATTAGGCAAATCGAGCCTTGCATAGTAGGTTGAGAAGTGAGTTCTGGCTACTAGGTACGACATATATATATATATATATATATATATATTTTTTTTTTTTTTTTTTTTTTTTTTTTTTAAATATGGAAGGGAGTACCACCTCTAGCTGGAAGAAGGGGGACCCATAGCCTCGGAGGAAACCACGCATAACGCATTAGAGGGAATGTTTAGATCCCCTCCAATACAGTTTCTGTGTGCTTTTCTCCTACCACCCCCCTTCCTTCTTTATTTTTTGTGCTTTATTATGCATTTGATGGTTACAAGATATACATGGGTTGATACAAAAATAATAATGCAAAAAGGTGCTTAAAGGTTATGGATCTCTTGAAAAACACAACAATGGGAAACATTGATGAATGTCACAGACGGGTTCGATCATTGTTGCAAGTCAAACACTTCTTCGAATTCCTCTGAAGTTGGACTAGTGCCCAAGACGCAACAGGCATTTCCCCTCTGAATCGCAACACTGAGGCGCTGGAACAAGAAACTTTTTGCTCTCTGGTCTTTTGTAGCGCTGATCAATTTGTCCCCCAATTCCTTCAGGAACTTCAATGCACATTTTCGCCACGAACCGAGGGTCTCCGAGCCGATCGGAACAAAGCTGTAGCAGTGTGCTAGACCTCTGTATTTAATAATTTTCTGCGATTCCCTGAAAGAAGCAGCACCACCGCTTTCACGTGTGCTGTAGTGGAGGTAGGTACTGGCCAGTGTGGCAGCGCACGTGTAGTCCCATACCACTTGCTTACCATCCTTCCAAGGTAGCAAGGTGACCCCATCAGGGCGCTTCTGAGGGTCGTTAGGTCTGGATAAGTGTGGTTCTCTTTGTGCCGGGCAGCGGGCTGTGGCGAGGCTCCTCTTGATGATGTCGTTGACTTCTTCATGTCTTGCAATTTTACCCTGTGATTTACGACATACCAGACCATGACGACCATATTGGTCTGCCATCGCAGTTCCGCAGATGCACCTATGTTCGGTGAGGATGGGGGCGGCAAGGCGAAGGGCAACTCCAATGCGGAGAGCGTCATGACTGAGGCGAGTTCCCAGGGCTGTATTGGGCACAGCAAATAAAAAATCCCCGGCGTGGGGTGCTGTTACCGCTAGGAGGCGGGCTTTGTTTTCAGCATCAGCGTTGTCAATCATTGCTGTGACAGTCTTTTCCATTATGGGGCTATCCCAGTGGGCCTGCTTGTGGTCTTTTGGGACTTGTGGTCGGGGTTGAGGGTGTGCAATGGTGTCCCATTGTCTGGCTGCTTCGATGAACGTTTGATCATGAGTTCCCGCTGTCTCTCTCATACGCTCTGGTAGGATCTGCCCTACCAATTCGTTGGCAGCTGTACATGAGGATAAGAATGCTGGAAGTGCTACCTCAGTTGCCTTTCGTATGCCTATCCCTCCAAATCTCACTGGTAGTGTTGCTTGGTCCCACTGACTGTCATCTAAATCTAGGTTGAGCGCCTTCCTGAATATTGACCTGAGGAGCTCATCATATTGATTTAGAAGTGGGTTGCCAAAAGTTGGTGCACACCTTAAGAAGTATGTTAGCCTGGGCAAGGTAAGGCACTTTGTGAGAAGGTAGAGGGCATCGTGGGAGTCCAAGTCCTCAATTCTCTCTTCCATCCTCTTTAGGTCTCTAAACTTTTCATCAAGGACTGCAGCAATGGCATTGTGGCCCAGAGGTGCTCCGAGTAGTGTGCTGTCGGTAGGTTTAACGACTGAGGCTTCTGGTAAAACTGATTTCACTGCTCTAATGATTACTTCACTGGATGCAATAATTTCGCACTTGGAGGGGTTAAGAACGAGACCCATGGACTCCCCCCATGTCTTCACCAGCTGTAGGTCTTCTAGCAGGGAATCTTGTGTGCCTGCCAGAGTGCCATCATCCAGGAACCAGATGTTGAGCTCGCTGGACAGTCTGGTTGTAATTTCTCGAACCGCTATGCAAAAGAGGAACGGTGTAAGTGGGTCACCCTGTTGAATTCCCTCTGCTGAGGTGACTTCATGTTTGCCAAACAGGTGGGTTGAGTCTTTGCTGTAGCCTGCTGACACAAACGGGAGAATGCTTGGGCAATGTTCCTGGACTGCAGTGAGGATTGCTTCCCTTTTGACCGAGTTGAAAGCGTTTTTAAAATCTAATTTTACTACTGCCTGGTCTTCAGTAAGAGAGCTAATGTAGGCTCGTACAGCATGAGCCGCTGCTTCACAGCCTTGGGGGACTCCAAACCCCAGCTGGTTGGGTTGCAGCATGGTGGCTGCTTCCATTCGGATACTTCTGACAGCAGCCCTTGCAACTAGGCGGCGAAGGGTATTACCAACGGCAATGGGTCTGATCCCTCCCCCCTTCTTTTTCAGGGCACATAGGGATGCACCAAAGAAGAATGGTTTGATTTCATCAGGGATTAACCCGGCGAGGCAGTTGTTGACAAACGTTGTGATTTCTGTCAGGAGCGCTTCTGCAGCTGGGCCAAGAACAGTGTTCACCATTTCCTTCACATGTTGAGGTCTTACCCCTGTGTAGCTTCCTGAGGAGCCCGGGGGAAATGAAACGATAGCTTTATAAACCTCTGACTCCCGGAGGACGAGAGGTTCCTGGTTAGGGGCGAGCCTGACCTGTGGGGGAGGTCCACCTACGGCCCTGAGGGGGTGTTTTTCTCTCAGTGCTTGGGCTGTGGTTTCATCCCTGGGCAAAATTTTGTCCTCACTTGTGATCAACCTGAGTGCCCCGACTGTATTGCCCTCTTCAATTTTCTTGCTGACTTGGGTACCTAATTTTCTGTTGTCGCTGATTGTCGTACTTGGCCTGCCTCGGCGGTGTTTGGTGTGTTTGGGGAGGCGGACTAGGTTGTCAGCCCTAGGAAAATCCCTAATTGCTTTACTTATATATATATTACTTACTTATTTACTTAATAATACTTAATTACTTACTTATATATATATATATATATATATATATATATATATATATATATATATATATATATATATATATATATTATTAAATATGACCGAAAAAGTAAGATTAATAATTCTAACACGAATTTTCTCAATCTTTCGTACATTACGCTTCACTGTTGGAGGTAAATCAAAAATCACTTCTCCAAAATTCATTTTTATTTCTAGTCTGACGCGACACGGGCGCGTTTCGTAAAACTTATTACATTTTCAAAGACTTCACAAATACACAACTGATTAGAACTTACGTATCTCTGATTTTATATCTACATTTGAGTGAGGTGGGAGGGGTGATGTGGCATTAACACAAGACAGAACAAGAGGGGATATTAATAGGGTATTAAAAGTATCAACACAAGACAGAACAGAAACAATGGGTATTGAATAGAAGTGTTTGTAGAAAGCCTATTGGTCCATATTTCTTGATGCTTCTATATTGGAGCGGAGTCTTGAGGTGGGTAGAATATAGTTGTGCAATAATTGGCTGTTGATTGCTGGTGTTGACTTCTTGATGTGTAGTGCCTCGCAAACGTCAAGCCGCCTGCTATCGCTGTATCTATCGATGATTTCTGTGTTGTTTACTAGGATTTCTCTGGCGATGGTTTGGTTATGGGAAGAGATTATATGTTCCTTAATGGAGCCCTGTTGCTTATGCATCGTTAAACGCCTAGAAAGAGATGTTGTTGTCTTGCCTATATACTGGGTTTTTTGGAGCTTACAGTCCCCAAGTGGGCATTTGAAGGCATAGACGACGTTAGTCTCTTTTAAAGCGTTCTGTTTTGTGTCTGGAGAGTTTCTCATGAGTAGGCTGGCCGTTTTTCTGGTTTTATAGTAAATCGTCAGTTGTATCCTCTGATTTTTGTCTGTAGGGATAACGTTTCTATTAACAATATCTTTCAGGACCCTTTCCTCCGTTTTATGAGCTGTGGAAAAGAAGTTCCTGTAAAATAGTCTAATAGGGGGTATAGGTGTTGTGTTAGTTGTCTCTTCAGAGGTTGCATGGTTTTTCACTTTCCTTCTTATGATGTCTTCGATGAAACCATTGGAGAAGCCGTTATTGACTAGGACCTGCCTTACCCTACAGAGTTCTTCGTCGACTTGCTTCCATTCTGAGCTGTGGCTGAGAGCACGGTCGACGTATGCGTTAACAACACTCCTCTTGTACCTGTCAGGGCAGTCGCTGTTGGCATTTAGGCACATTCCTATGTTTGTTTCCTTAGTGTAGACTGCAGTGTGGAAACCTCTGCCCTTTTCCATGACTGTTACATCTAGAAAAGGCAGCTTCCCATCCTTTTCCGTCTCGTAAGTGAAACGCAGCACGGAACTCTGCTCAAATGCCTCCTTCAGCTCCTGCAGATGTCTGACATCAGGTACCTGTGTAAAAATGTCGTCAACATACCTGCAGTATATGGCCGGTTTCAAGTTCATGTCGACTAAGACTTTTTGCTCGATGGTACCCATGTAGAAGTTTGCAAACAGGACACCTAGGGGAGAACCCATGGCGACCCCATCTACTTGCTTATACATGTGCCCATCCAGGCTCAAGAAGGGTGCCTCTTTAGTACAAGCTTGGAGTAGTTTCCTCAGAATACTTTCTGGCATGTCAAGAGGAGTACAGGCTGGATCACGATACACTCTGTCAGCTATCATTCCGATTGTCTCGTTCACAGGTACGTTGGTAAACAGCGATTCTACGTCCAACGAGGCTCTTATCCCTGTGGCCCGTGTGCCCCGCAGTAAGTCCACAAATTCCTTTGGAGACTTCAGGCTGAAGGCGCAAGGAACATAAGGAGTCAGCAGGCCGTTGAGTCGCTTCGCCAGTCTGTACGTGGGTGTGGGTATCTGGCTAATGATTGGCCGAAGTGGGTTTCCAGGCTTGTGCGTCTTGACATTTCCATACGCATATCCAGGTTTATATTCCCCAATGATCTTTGGCAGGTGGAGTCCGGATTTCTTGGCGTTCACAGTTTCGATCAGTTTGTTGACCTTTGCTTTTAATTCGGCTGTAGTGTCCTTCGTTACCCTTTGGAACTTAGTTTGGTCAGAGAGTATGATGTTCATTTTCGCCAGATATTCGTCTTTTTTAAGAATGACATATATTGGCGACTTGTCACCTCTCCTGACAACTATCTCCTTGTTCTCACGAAGGCTTTTAGCTGCCGCTTTAAGCTCGGGGGACAGTATGGTGCTTCTGTAGTTGCCTCGATTCTTTCCTCCTTCTGCAATAAGTTCTGCTTGTAAGGTATCTTTGGTAGTGACCTTCTTTTGTGTCTCGAGGTCGAATATGTCGTCCAACAGAATTTCCAACTCTACTTTCCGGGCCATTTCACTCGGTCTGGACATAACATGACAGTTTATGCCCAGATTTAGGAGAGTGACTTGGTCCTCAATGAGGTTAATTCCTGCAAGGTTCAGGAAGCCATCTCTTGGTCGTGGAATTGCCATAGGTCCTCCATATAATGTTGTTAGTTTCTTGATAATCCTTGTTTCAGTGCTGAGGTGATGTTGGTCTGTGAGGATGTCGAGGTGTTGTTCAATGCGGGTACGGATACTATGGTCGATAGTATAGCTCTCCAGACACTCTGGAGATAGCTCTCCAGACACAAAACAGAACGCTTTAAAAGAGACTAACGTCGTCTATGCCTTCAAATGCCCACTTGGGGACTGTAAGCTCCAAAAAACCCAGTATATAGGCAAGACAACAACATCTCTTTCTAGGCGTTTAACGATGCATAAGCAACAGGGCTCCATTAAGGAACATATAATCTCTTCCCATAACCAAACCATCGCCAGAGAAATCCTAGTAAACAACACAGAAATCATCGATAGATACAGCGATAGCAGGCGGCTTGACGTTTGCGAGGCACTACACATCAAGAAGTCAACACCAGCAATCAACAGCCAATTATTGCACAACTATATTCTACCCACCTCAAGACTCCGCTCCAATATAGAAGCATCAAGAAATATGGACCAATAGGCTTTCTACAAACACTTCTATTCAATACCCATTGTTTCTGTTCTGTCTTGTGTTGATACTTTTAATACCCTATTAATATCCCCTCTTGTTCTGTCTTGTGTTAATGCCACATCACCCCTCCCACCTCACTCAAATGTAGATATAAAATCAGAGATACGTAAGTTCTAATCAGTTGTGTATTTGTGAAGTCTTTGAAAATGTAATAAGTTTTACGAAACGCGCCCGTGTCGCGTCAGACTAGAAATAAAAATGAATTTTGGAGAAGTGATTTTTGATTTACCTCCAACAGTGAAGCGTAATGTACGAAAGATTGAGAAAATTCGTGTTCGAATTATTAATCTTACTTTTTCGGTCATATTTAATAATATATGTCTACAGGAAAGACTGCTACCAAAATATACTAATATATATATATATATATATATATATATATATATATATATATATATATATATATATATATATATATATATATATATATATATATATATATATATATATATATATATATATATATATATATATATATATATATAAGGTGGTTACCACCATTGTATAAATGTATGGCCATGTTTGTGTTAACATAAATTAAAATACCTTAAACATTCTTCGTCTCTCTCACCACTACACCGTCTCCGCCCCTTCCTCACCTCCATCACGCCACTCCTTCCTCGGTACCTCATTCACCGTGAAGTGTGCAGGAAAATTATCTATATGTTTGAGGTGCACTTGTCTCACGGGAGTATATACACACCAAGAGTGTGTATATACATACACATTCCAGGTCTTGGTGTACACTGTAGTTCAAGACTAAAGTGTACTTACTTAGTATAAACTAATGTCGTCGCCTAAAAAATCTTCCAGAGGTTGACAGGCCTTCATTAAGCGAACACCAAACCTAAAAATTCACCACTTAAGAAACTCGAGAATGGCTTAAGTGGTCATTAAGGTATGATAACTACAGCTGTAACTCAAGTGGCTGTATTCATAAAGTTTTCCGTAACAATCAAAGGTGTTTGTACTCGGTATGGGGGGACCTTACTTTACCTGGGTCTGTTTGTTATCAATCTATCCATTCATATATACATATATCTATCCTTCTATATCCACCTATCAGACAATTTAAATATACATTTGTCTATCAATTTATCTATCCATATATACATTCGTCTATCCATTCAATTATTTGTCCATCCATATACCTATCCATCCATCTATCTATCCATCAGGCTATCCACCTACTCATATGCCTATCAATATATCCATCAATTTATTTTTCTATCCTCTTTTTTCTATCCATATATCTATCCATCCAGCTATCTATCTATCCATATACTCATCCATCTATACCACTATCTATCCATCTTTCCATTTATCTCTCTATTTATTTATCCATCAATCTATATTACCTATCTCTCAATCTATACATCCATCTATCTATTTTCTGTCTCTTTATCTCCAAGTCTATAAAGAATACATAACGGAGATAATCTTTATCTCCGCTTATAAAGAATACAATTATCTACTGTGTGGTGGTGGATGGTGAGAGGAACTCAGTGGTGTGATACAAAGATAAAATAGTTACCATTTTTTTTCGACAAAGTTTGTTTTGAAAAAAATAGCTGTGAAGGAGTTCGGCAGTGCTGAAAATCGTCGTGGGGATCAGAATATGACCTCTGATACGCTGTTCCCTTTAGAATTGTGGCGACGCCAACCAGCCTATGTTCATCGCATACCGCAGACCATTCCCTCTGCCAATTTGGGCGAGGCTGGTCCCAAGCGTGTGGCCTCCAACTTTAAACAGACATTCTCTCTCAGAGTATAGATTAGTTTTGCGAAGCGCAGTGACTTGTGCATTCAGCTACATGATATATAAATTGGTATTTGAATGAAAAAGTTAATAGTTAGAGGAATTCAGTGAGTATCGTGTTGCATCAGAAATCGGCGACAGCCTGAATACAAAATTCATTCGTCTGAATCATAGTAATTCAGGTGGACTGTAGCGAGGTTGTTCGGCGGGTAGTTTGGCCATTATGGATTCGTGAGTTATTGATTAAATTAGGATTGAGTGTCAGGAACAAGATTATCGCGGGATTAAAGATTTAATCCCTTGTACTGACAAAAAGAGGATCAATCTAATTTCATGTTTTATTAATGTGATTTAATTAAAGTTATACTTAGTTGTGAAACATGAAACATCGTGTTCATATTGTCATTGTCAGTAAGATCTTCACATATATGGATAGAGTTCTATTTATTTCCATTCATATATTCATTATTCATGGTCCTCTGTTCCCTTTCTCTCAGCTACACATCCATGTTCTCGTTCTCAGAAACTTTACAGAAAACACGTCCCTGATTAGTGACAGTGTGAAAATCGCAAGGTGGGTCGCTATAGATGCCGATATTTCTAAAAGGGTGGTGCAAGGGCTGATCCAAGGCATCACGTAGTCAGCTTTTTTGACACACTGTACATACCTTCATATAGTCTAGGGTAGCTGCACTAATGCAGATGTACCTCACGTAGTAATAAAAAAAAATAAAAAAAACAATTAAGGATTGGCGCCTAGTGAATTCTCCTCGGCCAGGATACGAACCTAGGCCAAAGTGCTCGCAAAGCTTCAGGCGAGGGCTTTACCACTGCCCCACAGAGACCATATTTACTACAATTTACTGCGATTGACTACAAAATGGGTCGAGTGGGCTGTAAGGAGTGTACGGCCTGGCAGTGATATGTACCATCTAGTGTATGGAAGTATTCACCCAGGGGCTAAGGTGGTGAACAGTGTCGTTGGACCACATATACTGACACACAACCACTTGTTGAGGCGTTGTGTGTCAGGCAGTGGCCCCCCCCCCCCTACCTCACGCCTGGCCAGAAGCCTAACCAGACACTGGAAATCTGGCCCCTATTGCCCCGGCGCGTAAAGCTGTGTTTCCCCTGCACAGTGTGCATCACTGGCCGCTCTGGCGCCAAGGGATCACTAACCCCGCTATACTGACGCCTCAGTGTTGTGGTGATACTGGTACTACCAGTGTAACACTGTATACAGTGTAACACTGTATACAGTGTAGACCACTGTTAAGTGTGTGTGGATAAAGTAGGTGTCAGTGTGGCACTTTAGAACACCTGCCACTTGAGCTGGCACACTGTGCCAGGGGGGGTCCCCGTGCAGTGTTGCCACCTCAACATGCACACACTTCTCTACCCTCACTTACACACTACAGTGTTGCTGGCGTACCTGTGTGTGTTGACCTAGAGTGACATGGTGAGTGTTGACCTAGAGCAACATGGTGAGTGTTGACCTAGAGTGACATGGTGAGTGTTGACCTAGAGTGACATGGTGAGTGTTGACCTAGAGTGACATGGTGAGTGTTGACCTAGAGTGACATGGTGAGTGTTGACCTAGAGTGACATGGTGAGTGTTGACCTAGAGTGACATGGTGTGTGTTGACCTAGAGTGACATGGTGAGTGTTGACCTAGAGCAACATGGTGAGTGTTGACCTAGAGTGACATGGTGAGTGTTGACCTAGAGTGACATGGTGAGTGTTGACCTAGAGTAACATGGTGAGTGTTGACCTAGAGTGACATGGTGAGTGGAGCTGTGAGTGTTGACCTAGAGTGACATGGTGAGTGTTGACCTAGAGTGACATGGTGAGTGTTGACCTAGAGTGACATGGTGAGTGTTGACCTAGAGTGACATGGTGAGTGTTGACCTAGAGTGACATGGTGAGTGTTGACCTAGAGTGACATGGTGAGTGTTGACCTAGAGTGACATGGTGAGTGTTGACCTAGAGTGACATGGTGAGTGTTGACCTAGAGTGACATGGTGAGTGTTGACCTAGAGTGACATGGTGAGTGTTGACCTAGAGTGACATGGTGAGTGGAGCTGCGAGTGTTGACCTAGAGTGACATGGTGAGTGTTAACCTAGAGTGACATGGTGAGTGGAGCTGCGAGTGTTACACGACAGTCCGTCCTCCAAACACAGACCCAACAGTAATTCCATCCACCCGCCAACCCCCCCCCCCCCCCCCCAGCTGTTTAGGAATGAAAAACTGTTTACACATGACTCACAACTGATGACGTTCGAACACTTCCGGAACAAGTGCTTCACCGACAACTGGTGTTCGAACCACAACGCTGTAAATGCTTCACCAACGTACTACAAATACAAATAATCGCCAACAGAACCTAAACACCTAACCTAACCTATGCCTATGTATGCTCAATATACTAATATATTATAATATTAATTTATATTTGAGAAAATTCCCGATTTGACTGAACAGCATGAAAAGAATTTTGATTAGAAATGGCTCCAATTGTGACTACCAACGACATATGGAGTTGGAAATGTGGGATTAATTGTCTATAGGATGTTTAAACTAGACTTTTGGCCTGTTATCTACGTCGATAACAAAAAATCATATATTTCCCCCCCTGTGCCTAATGAAAATTAACTAAAGAAAATATAAGTGAGGACTTGCAGGGTGAGGGTATTCACTGCTCACTGCGTGGCAGTGAAATAAAAACCATTCAGCAAATGTTTCGGAAATTCACAATATTTTTGCAAGCTATTTTTATTCGCAAAAAATGGCATCTTAACTCCCATGAAAATTTTATTTCAAAATTATATCACAAACCATTTCAATATTTATTTTCGAATTTACAATTGAACAGGTAAATGTAAACTAATTAACTAAATGGAAACATGGGCAGAAATATATTAATGAAGTTGTCACTTACCTCTTAACATATATTCTCTAAGAATTTACTTTTGCTTATATAATATATACACCGAGGTATACTGAGGTATACTGAGGTATACCGAGGTAAGTAAACTTTCAGGTTGGTTAGTGAGCTCCTGATGTTGTCATCATAATTACCCTCCCACCAGTTGCTAGCCAACCTGTCCTCCTACAGAGAACGTCGCTTTTTGACCGTATGCGTTACATAAGACCAACAATTGTCGTACTGGAGAAAGTGGAAGCGGCTGGCGAAAGTGTCGTACTGTCCCGTTTTCTGTGTTGGGTCCTCTGGCAGGTTAGGGGAGACTACTTTATATTGTCCGTTTTCTTGACGTTGTGAAACCTTAGGAGGACGGACTGGGTTAGGAGCCCAACACTGGCCAATACCCTGGACAATACCATGGACAATACCCTGGCCAATACCCTGGCCAATAACCTGGACAATACCCTGGACAATATCCTGGACAATAACCCTGGACAATACCCTGGCCAATACCCTGGCCAATACCCTGGACAATACCCTGGACAATACCCTGGACAATACCCTGGACAATACCCTGGACAATATCCTGGACAATAACCCTGGACAATACCCTGGACAATACCCTGGACAATACCCTGGACAATAACCCTGGACAATACCCTGGACAATACCCTGGACAATACCCTGGACAATACCCTGGCCAATACCCTGGACAATACCCTGGACAATATCCTGGACAATAACCCTGGACAATACCCTGGCCAATACCCTGGCCAATACCCTGGACAATACCCTGGACAATATCCTGGACAATAACCCTGGACAATACCCTGGACAATACCCTGGACAATACCCTGGACAATAACCCTGGACAATACCCTGGACAATACCCTGGACAATACCCTGGCCAATACCCTGGACAATACCCTGGACAATACCCTGGACAATACCCTGGACAATACGCTGGACAATACCCTGGACAATACGCTGGACAATACCCTGGACAATACCCTGGACAATACCCTGGTCAACATCCTGGACAATACCCTGGCCAATACCCTGGTCAATACCCTGGACAATACCCTGGACAATACCCTGGACAATACCCTGGACAATACCCTGGACAATACCCTGGAAAATACCCTGGCCAATACCCTGGCCAATACCCTGGCCAATACCCTGGACAATACCCTGGACAATACCCTGGTCAATACCTTGGCCAATACCCTAGCCAATACCCTGGACAATACCCTGGACAATACCCTGGTCAATACCTTGGCCAATACCCTAGCCAATACCCTAGACAATACCCTGGACAATACCCTGGTCAATACCTTGGCCAATACCCTGGTCAATACCTTGGCCAATACCCTAGCCAATACCCTGGACAATACCCTGGACAATACCCTGGACAATACCCTGGACAATACCCTGGACAATACCCTGGACAATAACCCTGGACAATACCCTGGACAATACCCTGGACAATACCCTGGCCAATACCCTGGACAATACCCTGGACAATACTCTGGACAATACCCTGGACAATACGCTGGACAATACCCTGGACAATACGCTGGACAATACCCTGGACAATACCCTGGACAATACCCTGGTCAACATCCTGGACAATACCCTGGCCAATACCCTGGTCAATACCCTGGACAATACCCTGGACAATACCCTGGACAATACCCTGGAAAATACCCTGGCCAATACCCTGGCCAATACCCTGGCCAATACCCTGGACAATACCCTGGACAATACCCTGGTCAATACCTTGGCCAATACCCTAGCCAATACCCTGGACAATACCCTGGACAATACCCTGGTCAATACCTTGGCCAGTACCCTAGCCAATACCCTGGACAATACCCTGGACAATACCCTGGTCAATACCTTGGCCAATACCCTGGTCAATACCTTGGCCAATACCCTAGCCAATACCCTGGACAATACCCTGGACAATACCCTGGACAATACCCTGGACAATACCCTGGACAATACCCTGGACAATACCCTGGTCAATACCTTGGCCAATACCCTGGCCAATACCCTGGTCAATACCTTGGCCAATATCCTGGCCAATACCCTGGACAATACCCTGGCCAATACCCTGGTCAATACCCTGGTATTGACCAGGGTCAATACCAATAGGGTATTGGCCAACGGTATTGTCCAGGGTATTGGCCAGGGTATTGTCCAGGGTATTGTCCAGGGTATTGGCTATATACCTTGGCTCAATACCTTGGCCAATATCCTGGCCAATACCCTGGACAATACCCTGGCCAATACTCTGGACAATACCCTGGACAATACCCTGGCCAATACCCTGGACAATACCCTGGCCAATACCCTGGACAATACCCTGGCCAATACCCTGGACAATACACTGGCCAATAACCCTGGACAATACCCTGGCCAATACCCTGGACAATACCGTTGGCCAATACCCTGGCCAATACCCTGGACAATACCCTGGACAATACCTTGGCCAATACCCTGGACAATACCCTGGCCAATACCCTGGCCAATACCCTGGACAATACCCTGGCCAATACCCTGGACAATACCCTGGCCAATACCCTGGACAATACCCTGGCCAATAACCCTGGACAATACCCTGGACAATACCCTGGCCAATAACCCTGGACAATACCCTGGACAATACCCTAGACAATACTCTGGCCAATAACCCTGGCCAATACCCTGGATAATACACCTGGACAATACCCTGGACAATACCCTGGCCAATACCCTGGACAATACACCTGGACAATACCCTGGACAATACCCTGGCCAATACCCTGGACAATACACCTGGACAATACCCTGGACAATACCCTGGCCAATACCCTGGACAATACACCTGGACAATACCCTGGACAATACCCTGGCCAATACCCTGGACAATACACCTGGACAATACACCTGGACAATACCCTGGACAATACCCTGGACAATACCCTGGACAATACACCTGGACAATACCCTGGACAATACCCTGGCCAATACCCTGGACAATACACCTGGACAATACCCTGGACAATACCCTGGACAATACACCAGCAGCTTCATCCAAAGACTCTCTACCCGAAAGAATGTTGAACCTTCTAGCTATTTGTGAACTAAAGTTTTCAGTGTTCTCTGAAGTTAAAAATCAGAATCCAATTTATTTCCGCCCCGCGCGGCCGTCCTGGGAGCGCTGTAATATGTTTATATTACAAAAAAAAAAAAAAAAAAAAATATATATATATATATATATATATATATATATATATATATATATATATATATATATATATATATATATATATATATAAAAGTTACCTTGCTTTTCAAGTGGTAACAAAAGGCACAAGCTGGGTGCACTTGAGGAAAGAAATAGTTGATAGGGAAATATCCCAGTCCCGTTCACATCCCTTCCGTTCTGTCCATCTGTCTAACCACTTGGGGTGGACGGTAGAGCGGCGGTCTCGCGTCATGCAGGTCAGGCTTTCAATCCCAGACCATCCAAGTGGTTGGGCACCAATCCTTCCCCCCGTCCCATCCCAAATCAGGTTTGAGATAGTGGTCCAGTAGCTGTGAGGACAGAACAGCTGGTGGTGGACAGCTGTGAGGACAGAACAACAGGTGGAGGACAGCTGTGAGGACAGAACAGCTGGTGGGGGACAGCTGTGAGGACAGAACAACAGGTGGAGGACAGCTGTGAGGACAGACCAGCAGGTGGAGGACAGCTGTGAGGACAGAACAGCTGGTGGTGGACAGCTGTGAGGACAGAACAGCTGGTGGAGGACAGCTGTGAGGACAGAACAGCTGGTGGTGGACAGCTGTGAGGACAGAACAGCTGGTGGAGGACAGCTGTGAGGACAGAACAGCTGGTGGAGGACAGCTGTGAGGACAGACCAGCAGGTGGAGGACAGCTGTAAGGACAGAACAGCTGGTGGTGGACAGCTGTGAGGACAGAACAGCTGGTGGAGGACAGCTGTGAGGACAGAACAGCTGGTGGAGGACAGCTGTGAGGACAGAACAGCAGGTGGAGGACAGCTGTGAGGACAGAACAGCAGGTGGAGGACAGCTGTGAGGACAGAACAACAGGTGGAGGACAGCTGTGAGGACAGAACAGCAGGTGGAGGACAGAACAGCAGGTGGAGGACAGCTGTGAGGACAGAACAGCTGGTGGAGGACAGCTGTGAGGACAGAACAGCAGGTGGAGGACAGCTGTGAGGACAGAACAGCAGGTGGAGGACAGCTGTGAGGACAGAACAGCAGGTGGAGGACAGCTGTGAGGACAGAACAGCAGGTGGAGGAAAGCTGTGAGGACAGAACAGCAGGTGGAGGACAGCTGTGAGGACAGAACAGCTGTGAGGACAGAAAAGCAGGTGGAGGCCAGCTGTGAGGACAGAACAGCAGGTGGAGGACAGCTGTGAGGACAGAACAGCTGGTGGTGGACAGCTGTGAGGACAGAACAGCTGTGAGGACAGAACAGCTGGTGGAGGACAGCTGTGAGGACAGAACAGCAGGTGGAGGACAGCTGTGAGGACAGAACAGCAGGTGGAGGACAGCTGTGAGGACAGAACAGCTGGTGGTGGACATCTGTGAGGACAGAACAGCTGGTGGTGGACAGCTGTGAGGACAGAACAGCTGGTGGAGGACAGCTGTGAGGACAGAACAGCAGGTGGAGGACAGCTGTGAGGACAGAACAGCTGGTGGAGGACAGCTGTGAGGACAGAACAGCTGGTGGAGGACAGCTGTGAAGACAGAACAGCTGGTGGTGGACAGCTGTGAGGACAGAACAGCTGGTGGTGGACAGCTGTGAGGACAGAACAGCTGGTGGAGGACAGCTGTGAGGACAGAACAGCTGGTGGAGGACAGCTGTGAGGACAGAACAGCTGGTGGTGGACAGCTGTGAGGACAGAACAGCTGGTGGAGGACAGCTGTGAGGACAGAACAGCAGGTGGAGGACAGCTGTGAGGACAGAACAGCTGGTGGAGGACAGCTGTGAGGACAGAACAGCTGGTGGAGGACAGCTGTGAGGACAGAACAGCTGGTGGAGGACAGCTGTGAGGACAGAACAGCTGGTGGAGGACAGCTGTGAGGACAGAACAGCTGGTGGAGGACAGCTGTGAGGACAGAACAGCTGGTGGAGGACAGCTGTGAAGACAGAACAGCTGGTGGAGGACAGCTGTGAGGACAGAACAGCTGGTGGAGGACAGCTGTGAGGACAGAACAGCAGGTGGAGGACAGCTGTGAGGACAGAACAGCAGGTGGAGGACAGCTGTGAGGACAGAACAGCTGGTGGAGGACAGCTGGTGGAGGACAGCTGCGAGGACAGAACAGCTGGTGGAGGACAGCTGTGAGGACAGAACAGCTGATGGAGGAAGCTGTGAGGACAGAACAGCTGGTGGAGGACAGCTGTGAGGACAGAACAGCTGGTGGAGGACAGCTGTGAGGACAGAACAGCAGGTGGAGGACAGCTGTGAGGACAGAACAGCTGGTGGAGGACAGCTGTGAGGACAGAACAGCAGGTGGTGGACAGCTGTGAGGACAGAACAGCTGGTGGAGGACAGCTGTGAGGACAGAACAGCTGGTGGAGGACAGCTGTGAGGACAGAACAGCTGGTGGAGAACAGCTGTGAGGACAGCTGTGAGGACAGAACAGCTGGTGGAGGACAGCTGTGAGGACAGAACAGCTGGTGGAGGACAGCTGTGAGGACAGAACAGCAGGTGGAGGACAGCTGTGAGGACAGAACAGCTGGTGGAGGACAGCTGTGAGGACAGAACAGCTGGTGGAGGACAGCTGTGAGGACAGAACAGCAGGTGGAGGACAGCTGTGAGGACAGAACAGCTGGTGGACAGCTGTGAGGACAGAACAGCAGGTGGAGGACAGCTGTGAGGACAGCTGTGAGGACAGAACAGCTGGTGGTGGACTGCTGTGAGGACAGAACAGCTGGTGGAGGACAGCTGTGAGGACAGAACAGCTGGTGGAGGACAGCTGTGAGGACAGAACAGCAGGTGGAGGACAGCTGTGAGGACAGAACAGCTGGTGGAGGACAGCTGTGAGGACAGAACAGCTGGTGGAGGACAGCTGTGAGGACAGAACAGCTGGTGGAGGACAGCTGTGAGGACAGCTGGTGGTGGACAGCTGTGAGGACAGAACAGCTGGTGGAGGACAGCTGTGAGAACAGAACAGCTGGTGGAGGACAGCTGTGAGGACAGAACAGCTGGTGGTGGACTGCTGTGAGGACAGAACAGCTGGTGGAGGACAGCTGTGAGGACAGAACAGCTGGTGGAGGACAGCTGTGAGGACAGAACAGCAGGTGGAGGACAGCTGTGAGGACAGAACAGCAGGTGGAGGACAGCTGTGAGGACAGAACAGCAGGTGGAGGACAGCTGTGAGGACAGAACAGCAGGTGGTGGACAGCTGTGAGGACAGAACAGCTGGTGGAGGACAGCTGTGAGGACAGAACTGCTGGTGGTGGACAGCTGTGAGGACAGAACAGCTGGTGGAGGACAGCTGTGAGGACAGAACAGCTGGTGGAGGACAGCTGTGAGGACAGAACAGCTGGTGGAGGACAGCTGTGAGGACAGCTGGTGGTGGACAGCTGTGAGGACAGAACAGCTGGTGGAGGACAGCTGTGAGGACAGAACAGCTGGTGGAGGACAGCTGTGAGGACAGAACAGCTGGTGGAGGACAGCTGTGAGGACAGAACAGCTGGTGGAGGACAGCTGTGAGGACAGAACAGCTGGTGGAGGACAGCTGTGAGGACAGAACAGCAGGTGGAGGACAGCTGTGAGGACAGAACAGCTGGTGGACAGCTGTGAGGACAGAACAGCAGGTGGAGGACAGCTGTGAGGACAGAACAGCTGGTGGTGGACAGCTGTGAGGACAGAACAGCTGGTGGAGGACAGCTGTGAGGACAGAACAGCTGGTGGAGGACAGCTGTGAGGACAGAACAGCTGGTGGTGGACAGCTGTGAGGACAGAACAGCTGGTGGTGGACAGCTGTGAGGACAGAACAGCTGGTGGTGGACAGCTGTGAGGACAGAACAGCTGGTGGAGGACAGCTGTGAGGACAGCTGTGTGGACAGAACAGCTGGTGGTGGACAGCTGTGAGGACAGAACAGCTGGTGGAGGACAGCTGTGAGGACAGAACAGCTGGTGGAGGACAGCTGTGAGGACAGAACAGCTGGTGGTGGACAGCTGTGAGGACAGAACAGCTGGTGGTGGACAGCTGTGAGGACAGAACAGCTGGTGGAGGACAGCTGTGTGGACAGAACAGCTGGTGGTGGACAGCTGTGAGGACAAAACAGCTGGTGGTGGACAGCTGGTGGAGGACAGCTGTGAGGACAGAACAGCTGGTGGAGGACAGCTGTGAGGACAGAACAGCTGGTGGAGGACAGCTGTGAGGACAGAACAGCTGGTGGAGGACAGCTGTGAGGACAGAACAGCTGGTGGAGGACAGCTGTGAGGACAGAACAGCTGGTGGAGGACAGCTGTGAGGACAGCTGGTGGAGGACAGCTGTGAGGACAGAACAGCAGGTGGGGGACAGCTATGAGGACAGAACAGCAGGTGGAGGACAGCTGTGAGGACAGAACAGCAGGTGGTGGACAGCTGTGAGGACAGAACAGCTGGTGGAGGACAGCTGTGAGGACAGAACCGCTGGTGGTGGACAGCTGTGAGGACAGAACAGCTGGTGGAGGACAGCTGTGAGGACAGAACAGCTGGTGGAGGACAGCTGTGAGGACAGAACAGCTGGTGGAGGACAGCTGTGAGGACAGCTGGTGGTGGACAGCTGTGAGGACAGAACAGCTGGTGGAGGACAGCTGTGAGGACAGAACAGCTGGTGGAGGACAGCTGTGAGGACAGAACAGCTGGTGGAGGACAGCTGTGAGGACAGAACAGCTGGTGGAGGACAGCTGTGAGGACAGAACAGCTGGTGGAGGACAGCTGTGAGGACAGAACAGCAGGTGGAGGACAGCTGTGAGGACAGAACAGCTGGTGGACAGCTGTGAGGACAGAACAGCAGGTGGAGGACAGCTGTGAGGACAGCTGTGAGGACAGAACAGCTGGTGGTGGACAGCTGTGAGGACAGAACAGCTGGTGGAGGACAGCTGTGAGGACAGAACAGCTGGTGGAGGACAGCTGTGAGGACAGAACAGCTGGTGGTGGACAGCTGTGAGGACAGAACAGCTGGTGGTGGACAGCTGTGAGGACAGAACAGCTGGTGGTGGACAGCTGTGAGGACAGAACAGCTGGTGGAGGACAGCTGTGAGGACAGCTGTGTGGACAGAACAGCTGGTGGTGGACAGCTGTGAGGACAGAACAGCTGGTGGAGGACAGCTGTGAGGACAGAACAGCTGGTGGAGGACAGCTGTGAGGACAGAACAGCTGGTGGTGGACAGCTGTGAGGACAGAACAGCTGGTGGTTGACAGCTGTGAGGACAGAACAGCTGGTGGAGGACAGCTGTGTGGACAGAACAGCTGGTGTTGGACAGCTGTGAGGACAAAACAGCTGGTGGTGGACAGCTGGTGGAGGACAGCTGTGAGGACAGAACAGCTGGTGGAGGACAGCTGTGAGGACAGAACAGCTGGTGGAGGACAGCTGTGAGGACAGAACAGCTGGTGGAGGACAGCTGTGAGGACAGAACAGCTGGTGGAGGACAGCTGTGAGGACAGAACAGCTGGTGGAGGACAGCTGTGAGGACAGCTGGTGGAGGACAGCTGTGAGGACAGAACAGCAGGTGGGGGACAGCTATGAGGACAGAACAGCAGGTGGAGGACAGCTGTGAGGACAGAACAGCAGGTGGTGGACAGCTGTGAGGACAGAACAGCTGGTGGAGGACAGCTGTGAGGACAGAACAGCTGGTGGTGGACAGCTGTGAGGACAGAACAGCTGGTGGAGGACAGCTGTGAGGACAGAACAGCAGGTGGAGGACAGCTGTGCGGACAGAACAGCTGGCGGAGGACAGCTGTGAGGACAGAACAGCTGGTGGAGGACAGCTGTGAGGACAGAACAGCTGGTGGAGGACAGCTGTGAGGACAGAACAGCTGGTGGAGGACAGCTGTGAGGACAGAACAGCAGGTGGTGGACAGCTGTGAGGACAGAACAGCTGGTGGAGGACAGCTGTGAGGACAGAACAGCTGGTGGAGGACAGCTGTGAGGACAGAACAGCAGGTGGAGGACAGCTGTGAGGACAGAACAGCTGGTGGAGGACAGCTGTGAGGACAGAACATCAGGTGGAGGACAGCTGTGAGGACAGAACAGCTGGTGGAGGACAGCTGTGAGGACAGAACAGCAGGTGGAGGACAGCTGTGAGGACAGAACAGCTGGTGGACAGCTGTGAGGACAGAACAGCTGGTGGAGGACAGCTGTGAGGACAGAACAGCAGGTGGAGGACAGCTGTGAGGACAGAACAGCTGGTGGAGGACAGCTGTGAGGACAGAACAGCAGGTGGAGGACAGCTGTGAGGACAGAACAGCTGGTGGAGGACAGCTGTGAGGACAGAACAGCAGGTGGTGGACAGCTGTGAGGACAGAACAGCTGGTGGAGGACAGCTGTGAGGACAGAACAGCTGGTGGAGGACAGCTGTGAGGACAGAACAGCTGGTGGAGGACAGCTGTGAGGACAGAACAGCTGGTGGAGGACAGCTGTGAGGACAGCTGGTGGAGGACAGCTGTGAGGACAGAACAGCAGGTGGTGGACAGCTGTGAGGACAGAACAGCTGGTGGAGGACAGCTGTGAGGACAGAACAGCTGGTGGAGGACAGCTGTGAGGACAGAACAGCAGGTGGAGGACAGCTGTGAGGACAGAACAGCTGGTGGAGGACAGCTGTGAGGACAGCTTTGAGGACAGAACAGCTGGTGAAGGACAGCTGTGAGGACAGAGCAGCTGGTGGAGGACAGCTGTGAGGACAGAACAGCTGGTGGAGGACAGCTGTGAGGACAGAACAGCAGGTGGAGGACAGCTGTGAGGACAGCTGTGAGGACAGAACAGCTGGTGGAGGACAGAACAGCTGGTGGAGGACAGCTGTGAGAACAGAACAGCTTGTGGAGGACAGCTGTGAGGACAGAACAGCTGGTGGAGGACAGCTGTGAGGACAGAACAGCTGGTGGAGGACAACTGTGAGGACAGAACAGCACCTGCAGCAGCTGCTGGGAGGAGCCTCACAGGGACCAACAGTGTGGTCCACCACAGGGACCAACAGTGTGGTCCACCACAGGGACCAACAGTGTGGTCCACCACAGGGACCAACAGTGTGGTCCACCACAGGGACCAACAGTGTGGTCCACCACAGGGACCAACAGTGTGGTCCACCACAGGGACCAACAGTGTGGTCCACCACAGGGACCAACAGTGTGGTCCACCACAGGGACCAACAGTGTGGTCCACCACAGGGACCAACAGTGTGGTCCACCACAGGGACCAACAGTGTGGTCCACCACAGGGACCAACAGTGTGGTCCACCACAGGGACCAACAGTGTGGTCCACCACAGGGACCAACAGTGTGGTCCACCACAGGGACCAACAGTGTGGTCCACCACAGGGACCAACAGTGTGGTCCACCACAGGGACCAACAGTGTGGTCCACCACAGGGACCAACAGTGTGGTCCACCACAGGGACCAACAGTGGACCAGAGGGACGTCACATCACTGGACATCTCCTCCATCAGTGTACTGACGTCCTCACACTGAGAGCCTTGTCACCTTTGTCATTTAGAGCTTGAGCCGTTAATGATGACAAACACACACCCAGAGCCTCAGGTCTCCTCCCCTAACACGCCTAAAGTAGAAATATTTCATGTTTTTTTTAGCTTTAGGATATTATATTATTTTTGCATTTTTCGAAATTTGATGTAATGATATGTTTACGATGCTTATAATAGGAAAAATGTCTACAGTATATGGGGAGCATAATTAGTGATTTGATCCTTGTTAATTATGATTTACTGAATAATGTTTAAATTATATTGATCTGCTGGAAGAGGTAACCGGTTGCGCTCGGGTCTATCTCTCTCTCTCTCTCACTCACTCTTTTCGACCCCGGTCCAACCCGAGCCTGGACCGGTTCGCGCTCTGCGTCAACCGGTCCGGTCCAAATTTATTATTGTTTCTTTGATTTGATGAAGTAATGTTGCAATGTTGCAGATCACTCTGGAGGGGAGGGGGGGGGCATAGTCCTGCGTGTGAGAAGTCTATATAACTCCTCTATTTACACTTTCACTAAACGATCCTTTTTGACATTTTTTTATTGTTGCTGAAACTGCCACCTGAAGTTGCAGTTTCACCTAAACCGGTGTTCCCTAAACGAACTGTAGGATGGGGATTATGTTTGTTTTGCAATCAAAACCATTCTTTGTTCAAATGTACTAATTACCCTAATAATTTGTCAAAATACATTATTTTAATCCTAGATAGGAAGTAGAGAATGTACACCAGTACAGTGCTGCAAGGTGGGAGAAGTTTACAGTGTAATATCACCAGCGTCTCATGTGGATGCTGTCTTGCCTACTGCCCAGCTCCTAGTAAAGAATAAAGGTACCAAGATCACCACTCGTGGACTATTTGATCAAGGATCCCAGAGAACTTTCATTACTCAGAAAGCAGCAGAGCCACTAAACTTAAAACATATCACATAGGTAAAATTAAACCTGTCAGGGTTCATGATTAATCGAGGACTACAGCATTATTCAGTAGTTCAACCGCTCGTACGTCTAGGTGGTTATGTCAAGGCTATCTAAGCCATTGTTGTAGATCATATACCATTTGACCTAAATCTTAAGGGTCTAAGGTATACAGCCAAGTTCTTGCAGGAACATGGAATTAAATTGGCTGACAACCAGTTAACATTTGACCGCCTTAATGTTGTAAATGTACTAGTAGGAGAAGATCACTACTTTCAGTTCATCACTGGACATGTAAAACGATTGGACATGAATATGCTCCAATCTGCAGGTGGCTACTTACTGACAGGTAAACTTTTAAACCTGAAGAAGCCTATGCCAGCCAACAATAACAGAAATTAATCAGCAGTAAATCAATTCTCCAGCAACAAGCTAAATGAGAAACCCAGCTGAGTAATAAACCTAGATTGAATGTAGTACAATTAGTATTCGCCGAGATGTTTCATAGCTCTCAGTGGGAAATCAGTGGTGTGTAACCTAAACAGGTACATGTCACAGCGACCAAGCCATTAAACCCACTGTAGACCTAGAATTATTATTATTATTTTTTTTTTTTGAGATATATACAAGAGTTGTTACATTCTTGTACAGCCACTAGTACGCGTAGCGTTTCGGGCAGGTCCCTGGAATACGATCCCCTGCCGCGAAGAATAGTTTTTTCATCCAAGTACACATTTTACTGTTGCGTTAAACAGAGGCTACAGTTAAGGAATTGCGCCCAGTAAATCCTCCCCGGCCAGGATACGAACCCATGACATAGCGCTCGCGGAACGCGAGGCGAGTGTCTTACCACTACACCACAGAGACTGTTAATTCTCGACGAGTAATAATTAATCACACTCAGTCTCCCTAGATAATCAATAATATTAGGCTAGAGAATCTAGCACTCCCTAGATAATCAATAATATTTGGCTAGAGAATCTAGCATCCAATGCAACCAGCATTTCATTAATATAACAGTAACACGAAGTCATCAAGAAACTTCTACACATGTAAATTCCCCATGACCAAGGTCCATAATACCTGCGCTCAAGGTTTGCCAAGAAAACCTCATTTATTCAACATTTTCTGCACTAAGAGTTAGTGAAAATATTGCATTAAAATTTGTTTGAGCTGTTTTCCTTGCGTTTCTGCTTATTATTGTAGAAGCGCAGCATAAGCAACTTTGCAGACTTGCCAATACGTAAGTGAATATACCACAGATAACTAATAAACCGTGAAACGTTTAGATTGGTGTTACGGACCCGAGTCCAGCGTCGTAGCACGGAGCAGTGACGACAACGCCATCTTTGAGTCCGCTCCCGAAACCCCCTCCAAATGGACGACGCCATCTAGTGAGGACGGGATATACCGGCCACAGGGGCTGGATTCCCGTTTTAATCAGCTCGTAACATAGCCGCTGCTGACCTCTGGAGAGGTGGCGCTTAGGCAGCAACGCCATCTATGGAGTGGATAGGTGGGTGTTTGTGTCTAAGCCTGTAAGTGAGGTGCCCTAGAGTGTCCCTAGTACTAATGATGTGTCTGATTACAGAGTCGACCTTGGACTGCTGTATTGGACGATGGGGGCAGTCTACCCAAGGCAGCCAAAGTCTCTCCACAAGTTTGCTCTGAAGAAGCTGTGAGTCACCCCCAGACGAACACTGTTGAGAGTGTTAGCCTGCCTGTGACGTGGCAGAGTCGAGGAATCGTCGTACCCGGGGCTGGCTGGTGGAGGAGACTAGCCACTGTGGTACTGAGAGAGGAGAGTGATCAGCGGAATCACACGAGGCTCCTGCCTAGGGCTCGCAACCCTAGTATCGGTCGTGGAGTGGCCTACACAGCGGAGCTGATTGGAACCTGCCAGCTACAGGCTGGATTGTGGTTGAAGGCCTCCACGACGGAGCACCCAGTGGGACTGTGATTTGGCTGGCCTGTGGCCAGGGTAGATTTGCCGAGAGGAGCCAAGAGGATTCAACGTGGGCCACGAAGAAGGGAACCAGGGCTACTCATCGTGAGCACTGTGGAGCATCCCGTGTCTTCAGAGGAAGACGATTCTGTACATTGTGTATTTATACCCCCCGTGTGATAGTTTATATATTTATTTATGGTGGTGGTGATTATATATATAAATCCGAGCATTTGTATCCCTTCCCCTTTAATTTAACTTGCGTTACAGGACACCCCTTGAGAGCCACTACTAACTTGGGGCCGGATTCCCGAATTCTAATAACACCAGAAGAGAACCCGGTTGCGACCCAGTAGGGCCGTAACAATTGGGAAAACGTTACAAATTATCTTCAAATAGGATTAATAGGAGCAATAATTAAATTTCCAGCAACCTTAGGTTTCCCATCGTTTAATGCGTTACATTAAACCATAAACATTGTAACCTAACATGCTTAACGAGCTCAATACAGCTCACCCGTGAGTTAGCGTAATAATCGAGCTTTATTGATTATAATTCTTTATAATCAATATAATCAATTATATAATGCTTTATCGTAATAATTCTGCTTTATTGTTCCCCATGCAAATTCGAGCACAATACTGCTCATGATGATGAGTGAATGCTTAAATGCTCCGTGCGCTTATTCAAGCTCATTACAGCTCACCAGGCTAACCCGAGTACATTACTGCTCACCATGTTAACCCGAGTACATTACTGCTCACCATGTTAACCCGAGTACATTACTGCTCACCATGTTAACCCGAGTACATTACTGCTCACCATGTTAACCAGAGTACATTACTGCCCACCGTGTTAACCCGAGTACATTACTGCTCACCGTGTTAACCCGAGTACATTACTGCTCACAGTGTTAACCCGAGTACATTACTGCTCACCGTGTTAACCCGAGTACATTACTGCTCACCGTGTTAACCCGAGTACATTACTGCTCACCGTGTTAACCCGAGTACATTACTGTTCACCGTGTTAACCCGAGTACATTACAGCTCACCGTGTTAACCCGAGTACATTACTGGTCACCGTGTTAACCCGAGTACATTACTGGTCACCGTGTTAACCCGAGTACATTACTGGTCACCGTGTTAACCCGAGTACATTACTGGTCACCGTGTTAACCCGAGTACATTACTGGTCACCATGTTAACCCGAGTACATTACTGCTCAGCATGTTAACCCGAGTACATTACTGCTCAGCATGTTAACCCGAGTACATTACTGGTCACCGTGTTAACCCGAGTACATTACTGCTCACCATGTTAACCCGAGTACATTACTGCTCACCATGTTAACCCGAGTACATTACTGCTCACCATGTTAACCCGAGTACATTACTGCTCACCATGTTAACCCGAGTACATTACTGCTCACAATGTTAACCCGAGCATACCACTGCTCACAATGATAACCCGAGCATACCTCTGCTCACAATGTTAACCCGAGCATACCACTGCTCACAATGTTAACCCGAGCATACCACTGCTCACAATGTAAACCCGAGCATACCACTGCTCACTATGATAACCCGAGCATACCACTGCTCACAATGTTAACCCGAGCATACCACTGCTCACAATGTTAAGCCGAGTATACCACTGCTCACAATGTTAACCCGAGCATACCACTGCTGACAATGTTAACCCGAGTATACCACTGCTCACAATGTTAACCCGAGTATACCACTGCTCACAATGTTAACCCGAGTATACCACTGCTCACCAGGTTAACCCGAGCATACCACTGCTCACCAAGTTAACCCGAGCATACCACTGCTCACCAGGTTAACCCGAGCATACCACTGATCACCATATTAACCCGAGCATACCACTGCTCACCAGGTTAACCCGAGCATACCACTGCTCGCCAGGTTAACCCGAGCATACCACTGATCACCATATTAACCCGAGCATACCACTGCTCACCAGGTTAACCCGAGCATACCACTGATCACCATATTAACCTGAGCATACCACTGCTCACCAGGTTAACCCGAGCATACCACTGATCACCATGTTAACCCGAGCATTCCACTGCTCACCAGGTTAACCCGAGCATACCACTGCTCACCAGGTTAACCCGAGCATACCACTGCTCACCATGATAACTTTGCAATTATTATTGCTCACCATTCAGCTAGAGTGACACAACTAAGAATTAGTAAGTTGTTACAATTAGCTTGGCCCTCTACTTAGGTAGGTTAGAAAATTAAACCATCTATTTAGGTAGGTATTAGTGACATTATTTGTCAACTGAGTATCAGCTGAATCTGTACTCATAATCAAATACAGTTGACTACTTATAGAGACTGATTTAGTCAAATTAATTTCTCATCTAAAGTTGAGGATGTATTAATGAGTTTCTAGTTATAAGCCTGTGAGCTGTAATTCAATTAGCTTATAAGTCAGAATGACTAGGCTACTAATGTCACTGTCGACTCTAGAGTCTTCCTTGATTTAATGAGTAACCATATTCAGTTCTCTAATATTACATTACCTTGAGCTAATTAAAAACTTAGTTATATCATTAGTCAGAATGACTGCTGCACCACAGTGCATATTAAATCAAATTTACTTCTGCCTCAGTGCAGACATTTGCACATTTGAGTTTGGTGTGATCAAGATGCTGAGTGATGTTATTGTCTAGTAACTCAACAGTTACAAGTCACAGTGACCCTAGACAGTGACCTTACTGTAGTATCGAAGTCTCCTTGATCTTGCATGACCCAATGGTTAATATTTCTTAATGTATAATAATGTAGAATACAACTTATACAATAATGGTATCAGTTCTTGAGAACATTTTTCTGAGTTTGCAGAACAATTTAGCGACTAAGTAATGGCTCACACAAGGGCCGGGCTGTGTCTTGATGGTGATTGGTTCACACAAGGGCCGGGCTGTGACTCTTGACGGTGATTGGTTCACACAAGGGCCGGGCTGTGTCTTGACGGTGATTGGCTCACACAAGGGCCGGGCTGTGTACTTGACAGTGATTGGCTCACACAAGGGCCGTTCTGTGTACTTGACAGTGATTGGCTCACACAAGGGCCGGCCTGTGTACTTGACAGTGATTGGCTCACACAAGGGCCGGGCTGTGTCTTGACGGTGATTGGCTCACACAAGGGCCGGGCTGTGACTCTTGACGGTGATTGGTTCACAAAAGGGCCGGGCTGTGTCTTGATGGTGATTGGTTCACACAAGGGCCGGGCTGTGTCTTGATAGTGATTGGTTCACACAAGGGCCGGGCTGTGACTCTTGACGGTGATTGGTTCACACAAGGGCCGGGCTGTGTCTTGACGGTGATTGGCTCACACAAGGGCCGGGCTGTGTACTTGACAGTGATTGGTTCACACAAGGGCCGTTCTGTGTACTTGACAGTGATTGGCTCACACAAGGGCCGGGCTGTGTACTTGACAGTGATTGGCTCACACAAGGGCCGTTCTGTGTACTTGACAGTGATTGGCTCACACAAGGGCCGGGCTGTGTACTTGACAGTGATTGGCTCACACAAGGGCCGGGCTGTGTACTTGACAGTGATTGGCTCACACAAGGGCCGGGCTGTGTCTTGACGGTGATTGGCTCACACAAGGGCCGGGCTGTGTCTTGACGGTGATTGGCTCACACAAGGGCCGGGCTGTGTCTTGACAGTGATTGGCTCACACAAGGGCCGGGCTGTGTCTTGACAGTGATTGGCTCACACAAGGGCCGGGCTGTGTCTTGACAGTGATTGGCTCAAACAAGGGCCGGGCTGTGTACTTGACAGTGATTGGCTCACACAAGGGCCGGGCTGTGTCTTGACAGTGATTGGTTCACACAAGGGCCGGGCTGTGTCTTGACAGTGATTGGCTCACACAAGGGCCGGGCTGTGTCTTGACAGTGATTGGCTCACACAAGGGCCGGGCTGTGTCTTGACAGTGATTGGCTCACACAAGGGCCGGGCTGTGTCTTGACGGTGATTGGTTCACACAAGGACGGGGCTGTGACTCTTGACGGTGATTGGTTCACACAAGGGCCGGGCTGTGACTCTTGACAGTGATTGGTTCACACAAGGACGGGGCTGTGACTCTTGACGGTGATTGGTTCACACAAGGGCCGGGCTGTGACTCTTGACAGTGATTGGTTCACACAAGGGCCGGGCTGTGACTCTTGACAGTGATTGGTTCACACAAGGGCCGGGCTGTGACTCTTGACAGTGATTGGCTCACACAAGGGCCGGGCTGCGACTCTTGACAGTGATTGGCTCACACAAGGGCCGGGCTGTGACTCTTGACGGTGATTGGCTCACACAAGGGCGGGGCTGGCCAACACAGGCCAGGGTACTGGTCAGAGAGTGATGGACAGACCAACACAGCAACAACTCAGTTTAATATAGACAACCTTTTTTTGTAACCCTCCTCTCTGTGTAACTGTGGCTGCTGGCCACTGATCAAGCAGGCTGTTTGTATACGCGTTCAGCATGTTGTTGGCAACAGCTCCAGTGGTCAGTTAGTGTGATGAATAAGTGACCTGTCGTGAGAGGCTTATTATAATGATACAAGCAGCTCAATAATATATGTTACAACTATACAACAAGAGGTGAAAAGATACAGCTGTATCACCCTGAGAAATACAATGGTTCGCCCGGCGTGATAGTGTCACACTCCTCAATACCGTGAGCAACGGTGTTTGTTATTAGTGATAATATATTCAAATGTATAATAATAAATCATTAATTTGCAAAGTTTCTATTCAAAACGCTTCACTACACAAGCTTAATGTATATTATTTTATTAATATGAAAAGTTTATAAAATTGGAAAATATACATTGTATTGTAACAAAGTAAATATGATAGTTAAGTGTGAGCTCTGGAGTTAGAGGACTAAGAGCAAGACAATGCTAAGACAGCGCCTCAAGGGCGAGGGTTGTGGCCGTGTGGAGGTCCACCTCACTCTCCCCCCTCCCCCCCTCCCCCTCACACTCCACACACCTCACACATTCACCCTCATGAGTAAATGTGGATTCTATATAAAAACGTAATCAAGACGGAAACTGCGGAAGGCAGATGGGATATATATATATATATATATATATATATATATATATATATATATATATATATATATATATATATATATATATATATATATATATATATATATATATATATAAATATATATATAACTGAAAACTCACACCCCAGAAGTGACTCGAACCCATACTCCCACAACTGGTATGTACAGGGACGCCTTAATCCGCTTGACCATCACGACCGGACATAAGGAAGTGATAGCCGAGGCTATATGAACCACTTCCCCGCCGGCACTCGGATGGTAATCTTGGGCATAGCATTTTATCAAATCACCTCATTCTTTGGGGCACACGTGAGGAACACAAATGCAAACAAGCCTGAATGGTCCCCAGGACTATATACAACTGAAAACTCACACCCCAGAAGTGACTCGAACCCATACTCCCACAACTGGTATGTACAGGGACGCCTTAATCCGCTTGACCATCACGACCGGACATAAGGAAGTGATAGCCGAGGCTATATGAACCACTTCCCCGCCGGCACTCGGATGGTAATCTTGGGCATAGCATTTTATCAAATCACCTCATTCTTTGGGGCACACGTGAGGAACACAAATGCAAACAAGCCTGAATGGTCCCCAGGACTATATACAACTGAAAACTCACTCCCCAGAAGTGACTCGAACCCATACTCCCACAACTGGTATGTACAGGGACGCCTTAATCCGCTTGACCATCACGACCGGACATAAGGAAGTGATAGCCGAGGCTATATGAACCACTTCCCCGCCGGCACTCGGATGGTAATCTTGGGCATAGCATTTTATCAAATCACCTCATTCTTTGGGGCACACGTGAGGAACACAAATGCAAACAAGCCTGAATGGTCCCCAGGACTATATACAACTGAAAACTCACATCCCAGAAGTGACTCGAACCCATACTCCCACAACTGGTATGTACAGGGACGCCTTAATCCGCTTGACCATCACGACCGGACATAAGGAAGTGATAGCCGAGGCTATATGAACCACTTCCCCGCTGGCACTCGGATGGTAATCTTGGGCATAGCATTTTATCAAATCACCTCATTCTTTGGGGCACACGTGAGGAACACAAATGCAAACAAGCCTGAATGGTCCCCAGGACTATATACAACTGAAAACTCACACCCCAGAAGTGACTCGAACCCATACTCCCACAACTGGTATGTACAGGGACGCCTTAATCCGCTTGACCATCACGACCGGACATAAGGAAGTGATAGCCGAGGCTATATGAACCACTTCCCCGCCGGCACTCGGATGGTAATCTTGGGCATAGCATTTTATCAAATCACCTCATTCTTTGGGGCACACGTGAGGAACACAAATGCAAACAAGCCTGAATGGTCCCCAGGACTATATACAACTGAAAACTCACACCCCAGAAGTGACTCGAACCCATACTCCCACAACTGGTATGTACAGGGACGCCTTAATCCGCTTGACCATCACGACCGGACATAAGGAAGTGATAGCCGAGGCTATATGAACCACTTCCCCGCCGGCACTCGGATGGTAATCTTGGGCATAGCATTTTATCAAATCACCTCATTCTTTGGGGCACACGTGAGGAACACAAATGCAAACAAGCCTGAATGGTCCCCAGGACTATATACAACTGAAAACTCACACCCCAGAAGTGACTCGAACCCATACTCCCACAACTGGTATGTACAGGGACGCCTTAATCCGCTTGACCATCACGACCGGACATAAGGAAGTGATAGCCGAGGCTATATGAACCACTTCCCCGCCGGCACTCGGATGGTAATCTTGGGCATAGCATTTTATCAAATCACCTCATTCTTTGGGGCACACGTGAGGAACACAAATGCAAACAAGCCTGAATGGTCCCCAGGACTATATACAACTGAAAACTCACATCCCAGAAGTGACTCGAACCCATACTCCCACAACTGGTATGTACAGGGACGCCTTAATCCGCTTGACCATCACGACCGGACATAAGGAAGTGATAGCCGAGGCTATATGAACCACTTCCCCGCCGGCACTCGGATGGTAATCTTGGGCATAGCATTTTATCAAATCACCTCATTCTTTGGGGCACACGTGAGGAACACAAATGCAAACAAGCCTGAATGGTCCCCAGGACTATATACAACTGAAAACTCACACCCCAGAAGTGACTCGAACCCATACTCCCACAACTGGTATGTACAGGGACGCCTTAATCCGCTTGACCATCACGACCGGACATAAGGAAGTGATAGCCGAGGCTATATGAACCACTTCCCCGCCGGCACTCGGATGGTAATCTTGGGCATAGCATTTTATCAAATCACCTCATTCTTTGGGGCACACGTGAGGAACACAAATGCAAACAAGCCTGAATGGTCCCCAGGACTATATACAACTGAAAACTCACACCCCAGAAGTGACTCGAACCCATACTCCCACAACTGGTATGTACAGGGACGCCTTAATCCGCTTGACCATCACGACCGGACATAAGGAAGTGATAGCCGAGGCTATATGAACCACTTCCCCGCCGGCACTCGGATGGTAATCTTGGGCATAGCATTTTATCAAATCACCTCATTCTTTGGGGCACACGTGAGGAACACAAATGCAAACAAGCCTGAATGGTCCCCAGGACTATATACAACTGAAAACTCACACCCCAGAAGTGACTCGAACCCATACTCCCACAACTGGTATGTACAGGGACGCCTTAATCCGCTTGACCATCACGACCGGACATAAGGAAGTGATAGCCGAGGCTATATGAACCACTTCCCCGCCGGCACTCGGATGGTAATCTTGGGCATAGCATTTTATCAAATCACCTCATTCTTTGGGGCACACGTGAGGAACACAAATGCAAACAAGCCTGAATGGTCCCCAGGACTATATACAACTGAAAACTCACACCCCAGAAGTGACTCGAACCCATACTCCCACAACTGGTATGTACAGGGACGCCTTAATCCGCTTGACCATCACGACCGGACATAAGGAAGTGATAGCCGAGGCTATATGAACCACTTCCCCGCCGGCACTCGGATGGTAATCTTGGGCATAGCATTTTATCAAATCACCTCATTCTTTGGGGCACACGTGAGGAACACAAATGCAAACAAGCCTGAATGGTCCCCAGGACTATATACAACTGAAAACTCACACCCCAGAAGTGACTCGAACCCATACTCCCACAACTGGTATGTACAGGGACGCCTTAATCCGCTTGACCATCACGACCGGACATAAGGAAGTGATAGCCGAGGCTATATGAACCACTTCCCCGCCGGCACTCGGATGGTAATCTTGGGCATAGCATTTTATCAAATCACCTCATTCTTTGGGGCACACGTGAGGAACACAAATGCAAACAAATGCAAATTTCAGTTGTATATAGTCCTGGGGACCATTCAGGCTTGTTTGCATTTGTGTTCCTCACGTGTGCCCCAAAGAATGAGGTGATTTGATAAAATGCTATGCCCAAGATTACCATCCGAGTGCCGGCGGGGAAGTGGTTCATATAGCCTCGGCTATCACTTCCTTATGTCCGGTCGTGATGGTCAAGCGGATTAAGGCGTCCCTGTACATACCAGTTGTGGGAGTATGGGTTCGAGTCACTTCTGGGGTGTGAGTTTTCAGTTGTATATAGTCCTGGGGACCATTCAGGCTTGTTTGCATTTGTGTTCCTCACGTGTGCCCCAAAGAATGAGGTGATTTGATAAAATGCTATGCCCAAGATTACCATCCGAGTGCCGGCGGGGAAGTGGTTCATATAGCCTCGGCTATCACTTCCTTATGTCCGGTCGTGATGGTCAAGCGGATTAAGGCGTCCCTGTACATACCAGTTGTGGGAGTATGGGTTCGAGTCACTTCTGGGGTGTGAGTTTTCAGTTGTATATAGTCCTGGGGACCATTCAGGCTTGTTTGCATTTGTGTTCCTCACGTGTGCCCCAAAGAATGAGGTGATTTGATAAAATGCTATGCCCAAGATTACCATCCGAGTGCCGGCGGGGAAGTGGTTCATATAGCCTCGGCTATCACTTCCTTATGTCCGGTCGTGATGGTCAAGCGGATTAAGGCGTCCCTGTACATACCAGTTGTGGGAGTATGGGTTCGAGTCACTTCTGGGGTGTGAGTTTTCAGTTGTATATAGTCCTGGGGACCATTCAGGCTTGTTTGCATTTGTGTTCCTCACGTGTGCCCCAAAGAATGAGGTGATTTGATAAAATGCTATGCCCAAGATTACCATCCGAGTGCCGGCGGGGAAGTGGTTCATATAGCCTCGGCTATCACTTCCTTATGTCCGGTCGTGATGGTCAAGCGGATTAAGGCGTCCCTGTACATACCAGTTGTGGGAGTATGGGTTCGAGTCACTTCTGGGGTGTGAGTTTTCAGTTGTATATAGTCCTGGGGACCATTCAGGCTTGTTTGCATTTGTGTTCCTCACGTGTGCCCCAAAGAATGAGGTGATTTGATAAAATGCTATGCCCAAGATTACCATCCGAGTGCCGGCGGGGAAGTGGTTCATATAGCCTCGGCTATCACTTCCTTATGTCCGGTCGTGATGGTCAAGCGGATTAAGGCGTCCCTGTACATACCAGTTGTGGGAGTATGGGTTCGAGTCACTTCTGGGGTGTGAGTTTTCAGTTGTATATAGTCCTGGGGACCATTCAGGCTTGTTTGCATTTGTGTTCCTCACGTGTGCCCCAAAGAATGAGGTGATTTGATAAAATGCTATGCCCAAGATTACCATCCGAGTGCCGGCGGGGAAGTGGTTCATATAGCCTCGGCTATCACTTCCTTATGTCCGGTCGTGATGGTCAAGCGGATTAAGGCGTCCCTGTACATACCAGTTGTGGGAGTATGGGTTCGAGTCACTTCTGGGGTGTGAGTTTTCAGTTGTATATAGTCCTGGGGACCATTCAGGCTTGTTTGCATTTGTGTTCCTCACGTGTGCCCCAAAGAATGAGGTGATTTGATAAAATGCTATGCCCAAGATTACCATCCGAGTGCCGGCGGGGAAGTGGTTCATATAGCCTCGGCTATCACTTCCTTATGTCCGGTCGTGATGGTCAAGCGGATTAAGGCGTCCCTGTACATACCAGTTGTGGGAGTATGGGTTCGAGTCACTTCTGGGGTGTGAGTTTTCAGTTGTATATAGTCCTGGGGACCATTCAGGCTTGTTTGCATTTGTGTTCCTCACGTGTGCCCCAAAGAATGAGGTGATTTGATAAAATGCTATGCCCAAGATTACCATCCGAGTGCCGGCGGGGAAGTGGTTCATATAGCCTCGGCTATCACTTCCTTATGTCCGGTCGTGATGGTCAAGCGGATTAAGGCGTCCCTGTACATACCAGTTGTGGGAGTATGGGTTCGAGTCACTTCTGGGGTGTGAGTTTTCAGTTGTATATAGTCCTGGGGACCATTCAGGCTTGTTTGCATTTGTGTTCCTCACGTGTGCCCCAAAGAATGAGGTGATTTGATAAAATGCTATGCCCAAGATTACCATCCGAGTGCCGGCGGGGAAGTGGTTCATATAGCCTCGGCTATCACTTCCTTATGTCCGGTCGTGATGGTCAAGCGGATTAAGGCGTCCCTGTACATACCAGTTGTGGGAGTATGGGTTCGAGTCACTTCTGGGGTGTGAGTTTTCAGTTGTATATAGTCCTGGGGACCATTCAGGCTTGTTTGCATTTGTGTTCCTCACGTGTGCCCCAAAGAATGAGGTGATTTGATAAAATGCTATGCCCAAGATTTCCATCCGAGTGCCGGCGGGGAAGTGGTTCATATAGCCTCGGCTATCACTTCCTTATGTCCGGTCGTGATGGTCAAGCGGATTAAGGCGTCCCTGTACATACCAGTTGTGGGAGTATGGGTTCGAGTCACTTCTGGGGTGTGAGTTTTCAGTTGTATATAGTCCTGGGGACCATTCAGGCTTGTTTGCATTTGTGTTCCTCACGTGTGCCCCAAAGAATGAGGTGATTTGATAAAATGCTATGCCCAAGATTACCATCCGAGTGCCGGCGGGGAAGTGGTTCATATAGCCTCGGCTATCACTTCCTTATGTCCGGTCGTGATGGTCAAGCGGATTAAGGCGTCCCTGTACATACCAGTTGTGGGAGTATGGGTTCGAGTCACTTCTGGGGTGTGAGTTTTCAGTTGTATATAGTCCTGGGGACCATTCAGGCTTGTTTGCATTTGTGTTCCTCACGTGTGCCCCAAAGAATGAGGTGATTTGATAAAATGCTATGCCCAAGATTACCATCCGAGTGCCGGCGGGGAAGTGGTTCATATAGCCTCGGCTATCACTTCCTTATGTCCGGTCGTGATGGTCAAGCGGATTAAGGCGTCCCTGTACATACCAGTTGTGGGAGTATGGGTTCGAGTCACTTCTGGGGTGTGAGTTTTCAGTTGTATATAGTCCTGGGGACCATTCAGGCTTGTTTGCATTTGTGTTCCTCACGTGTGCCCCAAAGAATGAGGTGATTTGATAAAATGCTATGCCCAAGATTACCATCCGAGTGCCGGCGGGGAAGTGGTTCATATAGCCTCGGCTATCACTTCCTTATGTCCGGTCGTGATGGTCAAGCGGATTAAGGCGTCCCTGTACATACCAGTTGTGGGAGTATGGGTTCGAGTCACTTCTGGGGTGTGAGTTTTCAGTTGTATATAGTCCTGGGGACCATTCAGGCTTGTTTGCATTTGTGTTCCTCACGTGTGCCCCAAAGAATGAGGTGATTTGATAAAATGCTATGCCCAAGATTACCATCCGAGTGCCGGCGGGGAAGTGGTTCATATAGCCTCGGCTATCACTTCCTTATGTCCGATCGTGATGGTCAAGCGGATTAAGGCGTCCCTGTACATACCAGTTGTGGGAGTATGGGTTCGAGTCACTTCTGGGGTGTGAGTTTTCAGTTGTATATAGTCCTGGGGACCATTCAGGCTTGTTTGCATTTGTGTTCCTCACGTGTGCCCCAAAGAATGAGGTGATTTGATAAAATGCTATGCCCAAGATTACCATCCGAGTGCCGGCGGGGAAGTGGTTCATATAGCCTCGGCTATCACTTCCTTATGTCCGGTCGTGATGGTCAAGCGGATTAAGGCGTCCCTGTACATACCAGTTGTGGGAGTATGGGTTCGAGTCACTTCTGGGGTGTGAGTTTTCAGTTGTATATAGTCCTGGGGACCATTCAGGCTTGTTTGCATTTGTGTTCCTCACGTGTGCCCCAAAGAATGAGGTGATTTGATAAAATGCTATGCCCAAGATTACCATCCGAGTGCCGGCAGGGAAGTGGTTCATATAGCCTCGGCTATCACTTCCTTATGTCCGGTCGTGATGGTCAAGCGGATTAAGGCGTCCCTGTACATACCAGTTGTGGGAGTATGGGTTCGAGTCACTTCTGGGGTGTGAGTTTTCAGTTGTATATAGTCCTGGGGACCATTCAGGCTTGTTTGCATTTGTGTTCCTCACGTGTGCCCCAAAGAATGAGGTGATTTGATAAAATGCTATGCCCAAGATTACCATCCGAGTGCCGGCGGGGAAGTGGTTCATATAGCCTCGGCTATCACTTCCTTTTGTCCGGTCGTGATGGTCAAGCGGATTAAGGCGTCCCTGTACATACCAGTTGTGGGAGTATGGGTTCGAGTCACTTCTGGGGTGTGAGTTTTCAGTTGTATATAGTCCTGGGGACCATTCAGGCTTGTTTGCATTTGTGTTCCTCACGTGTGCCCCAAAGAATGAGGTGATTTGATAAAATGCTATGCCCAAGATTACCATCCGAGTGCCGGCGGGGAAGTGGTTCATATAGCCTCGGCTATCACTTCCTTATGTCCGGTCGTGATGGTCAAGCGGATTAAGGCGTCCCTGTACATACCAGTTGTGGGAGTATGGGTTCGAGTCACTTCTGGGGTGTGAGTTTTCAGTTGTATATAGTCCTGGGGACCATTCAGGCTTGTTTGCATTTGTGTTCCTCACGTGTGCCCCAAAGAATGAGGTGATTTGATAAAATGCTATGCCCAAGATTACCATCCGAGTGCCGGCGGGGAAGTGGTTCATATAGCCTCGGCTATTACTTCCTTATGTCCGGTCGTGATGGTCAAGCGGATTAAGGCGTCCCTGTACATACCAGTTGTGGGAGTATGGGTTCGAGTCACTTCTGGGGTGTGAGTTTTCAGTTGTATATAGTCCTGGGGACCATTCAGGCTTGTTTGCATTTGTGTTCCTCACGTGTGCCCCAAAGAATGAGGTGATTTGATAAAATGCTATGCCCAAGATTACCATCCGAGTGCCGGCGGGGAAGTGGTTCATATAGCCTCGGCTATCACTTCCTTATGTCCGGTCGTGATGGTCAAGCGGATTAAGGCGTCCCTGTACATACCAGTTGTGGGAGTATGGGTTCGAGTCACTTCTGGGGTGTGAGTTTTCAGTTGTATATAGTCCTGGGGACCATTCAGGCTTGTTTGCATTTGTGTTCCTCACGTGTGCCCCAAAGAATGAGGTGATTTGATAAAATGCTATGCCCAAGATTACCATCCGAGTGCCGGCGGGGAAGTGGTTCATATAGCCTCGGCTATCACTTCCTTATGTCCGGTCGTGATGGTCAAGCGGATTAAGGCGTCCCTGTACATACCAGTTGTGGGAGTATGGGTTCGAGTCACTTTTGGGGTGTGAGTTTTCAGTTGTATATAGTCCTGGGGACCATTCAGGCTTGTTTGCATTTGTGTTCCTCACGTGTGCCCCAAAGAATGAGGTGATTTGATAAAATGCTATGCCCAAGATTACCATCCGAGTGCCGGCGGGGAAGTGGTTCATATAGCCTCGGCTATCACTTCCTTATGTCCGGTCGTGATGGTCAAGCGGATTAAGGCGTCCCTGTACATACCAGTTGTGGGAGTATGGGTTCGAGTCACTTCTGGGGTGTGAGTTTTCAGTTGTATATAGTCCTGGGGACCATTCAGGCTTGTTTGCATTTGTGTTCCTCACGTGTGCCCCAAAGAATGAGGTGATTTGATAAAATGCTATGCCCAAGATTACCATCCGAGTGCCGGCGGGGAAGTGGTTCATATAGCCTCGGCTATCACTTCCTTATGTCCGGTCGTGATGGTCAAGCGGATTAAGGCGTCCCTGTACATACCAGTTGTGGGAGTATGGGTTCGAGTCACTTCTGGGGTGTGAGTTTTCAGTTGTATATAGTCCTGGGGACCATTCAGGCTTGTTTGCATTTGTGTTCCTCACGTGTGCCCCAAAGAATGAGGTGATTTGATAAAATGCTATGCCCAAGATTACCATCCGAGTGCCGGCGGGGAAGTGGTTCATATAGCCTCGGCTATCACTTCCTTATGTCCGGTCGTGATGGTCAAGCGGATTAAGGCGTCCCTGTACATACCAGTTGTGGGAGTATGGGTTCGAGTCACTTCTGGGGTGTGAGTTTTCAGTTGTATATAGTCCTGGGGACCATTCAGGCTTGTTTGCATTTGTGTTCCTCACGTGTGCCCCAAAGAATGAGGTGATTTGATAAAATGCTATGCCCAAGATTACCATCCGAGTGCCGGCGGGGAAGTGGTTCATATAGCCTCGGCTATCACTTCCTTATGTCCGGTCGTGATGGTCAAGCGGATTAAGGCGTCCCTGTACATACCAGTTGTGGGAGTATGGGTTCGAGTCACTTCTGGGGTGTGAGTTTTCAGTTGTATATAGTCCTGGGGACCATTCAGGCTTGTTTGCATTTGTGTTCCTCACGTGTGCCCCAAAGAATGAGGTGATTTGATAAAATGCTATGCCCAAGATTACCATCCGAGTGCCGGCGGGGAAGTGGTTCATATAGCCTCGGCTATCACTTCCTTATGTCCGGTCGTGATGGTCAAGCGGATTAAGGCGTCCCTGTACATACCAGTTGTGGGAGTATGGGTTCGAGTCACTTCTGGGGTGTGAGTTTTCAGTTGTATATAGTCCTGGGGACCATTCAGGCTTGTTTGCATTTGTGTTCCTCACGTGTGCCCCAAAGAATGAGGTGATTTGATAAAATGCTATGCCCAAGATTACCATCCGAGTGCCGGCGGGGAAGTGGTTCATATAGCCTCGGCTATCACTTCCTTATGTCCGGTCGTGATGGTCAAGCGGATTAAGGCGTCCCTGTACATACCAGTTGTGGGAGTATGGGTTCGAGTCACTTCTGGGGTGTGAGTTTTCAGTTGTATATAGTCCTGGGGACCATTCAGGCTTGTTTGCATTTGTGTTCCTCACGTGTGCCCCAAAGAATGAGGTGATTTGATAAAATGCTATGCCCAAGATTACCATCCGAGTGCCGGCGGGGAAGTGGTTCATATAGCCTCGGCTATCACTTCCTTATGTCCGGTCGTGATGGTCAAGCGGATTAAGGCGTCCCTGTACATACCAGTTGTGGGAGTATGGGTTCGAGTCACTTCTGGGGTGTGAGTTTTCAGTTGTATATAGTCCTGGGGACCATTCAGGCTTGTTTGCATTTGTGTTCCTCACGTGTGCCCCAAAGAATGAGGTGATTTGATAAAATGCTATGCCCAAGATTACCATCCGAGTGCCGGCGGGGAAGTGGTTCATATAGCCTCGGCTATCACTTCCTTATGTCCGGTCGTGATGGTCAAGCGGATTAAGGCGTCCCTGTACATACCAGTTGTGGGAGTATGGGTTCGAGTCACTTCTGGGGTGTGAGTTTTCAGTTGTATATAGTCCTGGGGACCATTCAGGCTTGTTTGCATTTGTGTTCCTCACGTGTGCCCCAAAGAATGAGGTGATTTGATAAAATGCTATGCCCAAGATTACCATCCGAGTGCCGGCGGGGAAGTGGTTCATATAGCCTCGGCTATCACTTCCTTATGTCCGGTCGTGATGGTCAAGCGGATTAAGGCGTCCCTGTACATACCAGTTGTGGGAGTATGGGTTCGAGTCACTTCTGGGGTGTGAGTTTTCAGTTGTATATAGTCCTGGGGACCATTCAGGCTTGTTTGCATTTGTGTTCCTCACGTGTGCCCCAAAGAATGAGGTGATTTGATAAAATGCTATGCCCAAGATTACCATCCGAGTGCCGGCGGGGAAGTGGTTCATATAGCCTCGGCTATCACTTCCTTATGTCCGGTCGTGATGGTCAAGCGGATTAAGGCGTCCCTGTACATACCAGTTGTGGGAGTATGGGTTCGAGTCACTTCTGGGGTGTGAGTTTTCAGTTGTATATAGTCCTGGGGACCATTCAGGCTTGTTTGCATTTGTGTTCCTCACGTGTGCCCCAAAGAATGAGGTGATTTGATAAAATGCTATGCCCAAGATTACCATCCGAGTGCCGGCGGGGAAGTGGTTCATATAGCCTCGGCTATCACTTCCTTATGTCCGGTCGTGATGGTCAAGCGGATTAAGGCGTCCCTGTACATACCAGTTGTGGGAGTATGGGTTCGAGTCACTTCTGGGGTGTGAGTTTTCAGTTGTATATAGTCCTGGGGACCATTCAGGCTTGTTTGCATTTGTGTTCCTCACGTGTGCCCCAAAGAATGAGGTGATTTGATAAAATGCTATGCCCAAGATTACCATCCGAGTGCCGGCGGGGAAGTGGTTCATATAGCCTCGGCTATCACTTCCTTATGTCCGGTCGTGATGGTCAAGCGGATTAAGGCGTCCCTGTACATACCAGTTGTGGGAGTATGGGTTCGAGTCACTTCTGGGGTGTGAGTTTTCAGTTGTATATAGTCCTGGGGACCATTCAGGCTTGTTTGCATTTGTGTTCCTCACGTGTGCCCCAAAGAATGAGGTGATTTGATAAAATGCTATGCCCAAGATTTCCATCCGAGTGCCGGCGGGGAAGTGGTTCATATAGCCTCGGCTATCACTTCCTTATGTCCGGTCGTGATGGTCAAGCGGATTAAGGCGTCCCTGTACATACCAGTTGTGGGAGTATGGGTTCGAGTCACTTCTGGGGTGTGAGTTTTCAGTTGTATATAGTCCTGGGGACCATTCAGGCTTGTTTGCATTTGTGTTCCTCACGTGTGCCCCAAAGAATGAGGTGATTTGATAAAATGCTATGCCCAAGATTACCATCCGAGTGCCGGCGGGGAAGTGGTTCATATAGCCTCGGCTATCACTTCCTTATGTCCGGTCGTGATGGTCAAGCGGATTAAGGCGTCCCTGTACATACCAGTTGTGGGAGTATGGGTTCGAGTCACTTCTGGGGTGTGAGTTTTCAGTTGTATATAGTCCTGGGGACCATTCAGGCTTGTTTGCATTTGTGTTCCTCACGTGTGCCCCAAAGAATGAGGTGATTTGATAAAATGCTATGCCCAAGATTACCATCCGAGTGCCGGCGGGGAAGTGGTTCATATAGCCTCGGCTATCACTTCCTTATGTCCGGTCGTGATGGTCAAGCGGATTAAGGCGTCCCTGTACATACCAGTTGTGGGAGTATGGGTTCGAGTCACTTCTGGGGTGTGAGTTTTCAGTTGTATATAGTCCTGGGGACCATTCAGGCTTGTTTGCATTTGTGTTCCTCACGTGTGCCCCAAAGAATGAGGTGATTTGATAAAATGCTATGCCCAAGATTACCATCCGAGTGCCGGCGGGGAAGTGGTTCATATAGCCTCGGCTATCACTTCCTTATGTCCGGTCGTGATGGTCAAGCGGATTAAGGCGTCCCTGTACATACCAGTTGTGGGAGTATGGGTTCGAGTCACTTCTGGGGTGTGAGTTTTCAGTTGTATATAGTCCTGGGGACCATTCAGGCTTGTTTGCATTTGTGTTCCTCACGTGTGCCCCAAAGAATGAGGTGATTTGATAAAATGCTATGCCCAAGATTACCATCCGAGTGCCGGCGGGGAAGTGGTTCATATAGCCTCGGCTATCACTTCCTTATGTCCGATCGTGATGGTCAAGCGGATTAAGGCGTCCCTGTACATACCAGTTGTGGGAGTATGGGTTCGAGTCACTTCTGGGGTGTGAGTTTTCAGTTGTATATAGTCCTGGGGACCATTCAGGCTTGTTTGCATTTGTGTTCCTCACGTGTGCCCCAAAGAATGAGGTGATTTGATAAAATGCTATGCCCAAGATTACCATCCGAGTGCCGGCGGGGAAGTGGTTCATATAGCCTCGGCTATCACTTCCTTATGTCCGGTCGTGATGGTCAAGCGGATTAAGGCGTCCCTGTACATACCAGTTGTGGGAGTATGGGTTCGAGTCACTTCTGGGGTGTGAGTTTTCAGTTGTATATAGTCCTGGGGACCATTCAGGCTTGTTTGCATTTGTGTTCCTCACGTGTGCCCCAAAGAATGAGGTGATTTGATAAAATGCTATGCCCAAGATTACCATCCGAGTGCCGGCAGGGAAGTGGTTCATATAGCCTCGGCTATCACTTCCTTATGTCCGGTCGTGATGGTCAAGCGGATTAAGGCGTCCCTGTACATACCAGTTGTGGGAGTATGGGTTCGAGTCACTTCTGGGGTGTGAGTTTTCAGTTGTATATAGTCCTGGGGACCATTCAGGCTTGTTTGCATTTGTGTTCCTCACGTGTGCCCCAAAGAATGAGGTGATTTGATAAAATGCTATGCCCAAGATTACCATCCGAGTGCCGGCGGGGAAGTGGTTCATATAGCCTCGGCTATCACTTCCTTTTGTCCGGTCGTGATGGTCAAGCGGATTAAGGCGTCCCTGTACATACCAGTTGTGGGAGTATGGGTTCGAGTCACTTCTGGGGTGTGAGTTTTCAGTTGTATATAGTCCTGGGGACCATTCAGGCTTGTTTGCATTTGTGTTCCTCACGTGTGCCCCAAAGAATGAGGTGATTTGATAAAATGCTATGCCCAAGATTACCATCCGAGTGCCGGCGGGGAAGTGGTTCATATAGCCTCGGCTATCACTTCCTTATGTCCGGTCGTGATGGTCAAGCGGATTAAGGCGTCCCTGTACATACCAGTTGTGGGAGTATGGGTTCGAGTCACTTCTGGGGTGTGAGTTTTCAGTTGTATATAGTCCTGGGGACCATTCAGGCTTGTTTGCATTTGTGTTCCTCACGTGTGCCCCAAAGAATGAGGTGATTTGATAAAATGCTATGCCCAAGATTACCATCCGAGTGCCGGCGGGGAAGTGGTTCATATAGCCTCGGCTATTACTTCCTTATGTCCGGTCGTGATGGTCAAGCGGATTAAGGCGTCCCTGTACATACCAGTTGTGGGAGTATGGGTTCGAGTCACTTCTGGGGTGTGAGTTTTCAGTTGTATATAGTCCTGGGGACCATTCAGGCTTGTTTGCATTTGTGTTCCTCACGTGTGCCCCAAAGAATGAGGTGATTTGATAAAATGCTATGCCCAAGATTACCATCCGAGTGCCGGCGGGGAAGTGGTTCATATAGCCTCGGCTATCACTTCCTTATGTCCGGTCGTGATGGTCAAGCGGATTAAGGCGTCCCTGTACATACCAGTTGTGGGAGTATGGGTTCGAGTCACTTCTGGGGTGTGAGTTTTCAGTTGTATATAGTCCTGGGGACCATTCAGGCTTGTTTGCATTTGTGTTCCTCACGTGTGCCCCAAAGAATGAGGTGATTTGATAAAATGCTATGCCCAAGATTACCATCCGAGTGCCGGCGGGGAAGTGGTTCATATAGCCTCGGCTATCACTTCCTTATGTCCGGTCGTGATGGTCAAGCGGATTAAGGCGTCCCTGTACATACCAGTTGTGGGAGTATGGGTTCGAGTCACTTTTGGGGTGTGAGTTTTCAGTTGTATATAGTCCTGGGGACCATTCAGGCTTGTTTGCATTTGTGTTCCTCACGTGTGCCCCAAAGAATGAGGTGATTTGATAAAATGCTATGCCCAAGATTACCATCCGAGTGCCGGCGGGGAAGTGGTTCATATAGCCTCGGCTATCACTTCCTTATGTCCGGTCGTGATGGTCAAGCGGATTAAGGCGTCCCTGTACATACCAGTTGTGGGAGTATGGGTTCGAGTCACTTCTGGGGTGTGAGTTTTCAGTTGTATATAGTCCTGGGGACCATTCAGGCTTGTTTGCATTTGTGTTCCTCACGTGTGCCCCAAAGAATGAGGTGATTTGATAAAATGCTATGCCCAAGATTACCATCCGAGTGCCGGCGGGGAAGTGGTTCATATAGCCTCGGCTATCACTTCCTTATGTCCGGTCGTGATGGTCAAGCGGATTAAGGCGTCCCTGTACATACCAGTTGTGGGAGTATGGGTTCGAGTCACTTCTGGGGTGTGAGTTTTCAGTTGTATATAGTCCTGGGGACCATTCAGGCTTGTTTGCATTTGTGTTCCTCACGTGTGCCCCAAAGAATGAGGTGATTTGATAAAATGCTATGCCCAAGATTACCATCCGAGTGCCGGCGGGGAAGTGGTTCATATAGCCTCGGCTATCACTTCCTTATGTCCGGTCGTGATGGTCAAGCGGATTAAGGCGTCCCTGTACATACCAGTTGTGGGAGTATGGGTTCGAGTCACTTCTGGGGTGTGAGTTTTCAGTTGTATATAGTCCTGGGGACCATTCAGGCTTGTTTGCATTTGTGTTCCTCACGTGTGCCCCAAAGAATGAGGTGATTTGATAAAATGCTATGCCCAAGATTACCATCCGAGTGCCGGCGGGGAAGTGGTTCATATAGCCTCGGCTATCACTTCCTTATGTCCGGTCGTGATGGTCAAGCGGATTAAGGCGTCCCTGTACATACCAGTTGTGGGAGTATGGGTTCGAGTCACTTCTGGGGTGTGAGTTTTCAGTTGTATATAGTCCTGGGGACCATTCAGGCTTGTTTGCATTTGTGTTCCTCACGTGTGCCCCAAAGAATGAGGTGATTTGATAAAATGCTATGCCCAAGATTACCATCCGAGTGCCGGCGGGGAAGTGGTTCATATAGCCTCGGCTATCACTTCCTTATGTCCGGTCGTGATGGTCAAGCGGATTAAGGCGTCCCTGTACATACCAGTTGTGGGAGTATGGGTTCGAGTCACTTCTGGGGTGTGAGTTTTCAGTTGTATATAGTCCTGGGGACCATTCAGGCTTGTTTGCATTTGTGTTCCTCACGTGTGCCCCAAAGAATGAGGTGATTTGATAAAATGCTATGCCCAAGATTACCATCCGAGTGCCGGCGGGGAAGTGGTTCATATAGCCTCGGCTATCACTTCCTTATGTCCGGTCGTGATGGTCAAGCGGATTAAGGCGTCCCTGTACATACCAGTTGTGGGAGTATGGGTTCGAGTCACTTCTGGGGTGTGAGTTTTCAGTTGTATATAGTCCTGGGGACCATTCAGGCTTGTTTGCATATATATATATATGTATATATATATATATATATATATATATATATATATATATATATATATATATATATATATATATATATATATACATATATATATATATATATATATATATATATATATATATATATATATACATATAGTGTGTGTCTAACCTTAGCACGACACAATCCATCGATCCCGTGTCTACTACATCATCCGCTAATTGGTTGCTGTAAATCAACAACCCTCTTACCAAACCAGTATTTACCCAGGTCTTTCCTGCCTCCAAGACTCCCCCTCGCCATATTTCTGGTGTGGTTGGTGCCGAGGGCTCCTAACAAGGATAAAGTTAGGTAATTATCCTGAGGAAGCTCTGAGCCATTACAACAGTATAGCACCTGGCAGGGAGGAGGATTAGCATATAGGATAGGACGGGGGAAAGTAATAGTGCGCCCAGTTACCGGGACGAGCGAGGATTGAACGTGGTCCTGCAAGAAATGTGTTTGCTAAGGTACTTAGGATCATTTTTGCTTGTTGGCAACGCAGGTCTGACAGACTGGATTGATCCTCCCTTTGCTGGTACCTTGATGGTACCTTGCAGACTATTTCGGGGTTCAATGTCCTCGCGGCCCGGTCCCCGGCCAGGCCTCCTGGTTGCTGGACTCGTCAACCAGGGTGTTGGACGCGGCGGCTCGCAGCCTGACGTATCAATCACAGCCTGGTTGATCAGCCCCAAGTGCATTTCCACCACAGTTGCCAAACTACTGGGTATACCTATTTACTAGGTGAACAGAGGCACCAGGTGATAGGGAAAAAAACATTTCCATAACGCCGGAGTTAAAACTCGGGTGTCCTGACTGTGAATCATGAGCGGGAGTCGAACCTGGGTCTGCGTTACTCCTATCGATTCAGGTATTCATAAAATATTCCTTGAGAGAATGTTGCATTATGAAGCTGCTTGTATGTCTTCTCTCCAGTGATGGTGTGAGTGTCTTCCAGAAGTGTTAAGCTGCCAGGGATGTGAAGTGTTGGTATAGAGTCCTGGTGGTCTTGTCTTCCAGAAGTGTTAAGCTGCCAGGGATGTGAGGTGTTGGTATAGAGTCCTGGTGGTCTTGTCTTCCAGAAGTGTTAAGCTGCCAGGGATGTGAGGTGTTGGTATAGAGTCCTGGTGGTCTTGTCTTCCAGAAGTGTTAAGCTGCCAGGGATGTGAGGTGTTGGTATAGAGTCCTGGTGGTCTTGTCTTCCAGAAGTGTTAAGCTGCCAGGGATGTGAGGTGTTGGTATAGAGCCCTGGTGGTCTTGTCTTCCAGAAGTGTTAAGCTGCCAGGGATGTGAGGTGTTGGTATAGAGTCCTGGTGGTCTTGTCTTCCAGAAGTGTTAAGCTGCCAGGGATGTGAGGTGTTGGTATAGAGTCCTGGTGGTCTTGGCCTAGTTCCTGCCCTCTTGTCTTCACCTGGCAAGTTGACCTTTGTAGTTCTGGCCTCATGTGTCAAGACGTTTGGGCTGTGTTAAATATGTGACAAGTATGTTAAATATGTGTTACACAGGTGGCAAGTGTTACACATGTAGCAAGTGTTCCACATGTGACAAGGGATTAGTTGTAACACAACCAATCTCGAACATGTGAATATGATATACAAAACTATTTGAGTGTCCTCTAGAATTTAATTTACAGAAAACCAAATTCTTTAAACTGTTCGAAAGAAAACGAGTTAAGCAGAGATTTTTTATATTTTACCCCAACGATTTATAATACCATAAAGTTATAACAAGCGAATATTCTTTGTGTAAGCCAAAGGTTCACTTACCAGTTTACAAGGAGACTATTAATGGAACTGTAACATGCTATGCAGATAGCATATTCCTGTGAAACGTACTCACTGGAGAGTACTCGCTGGAGACGTACTCGCAGAAGAGTACTCGCGAGAGATATACTCCCAGGAGACGTACTCGCAAGAGACGTACTCACAGGAGAGTACTTGCAGGAGATGTACTCGCAGAAGACATACTCCCAAGAGACGTACTCCCAGGAGACGTACTCACAGGAGAGTACTCGCAAGAGATGCACTCACAGGAGAGTACTCGCAGGAGACGTACTCCCAGGAGACGTACTCACAGGAGAGTACTCGCAAGAGATGCACTCACAGGAGAGTACTCGCAGGAGACGTACTCACAGGAGACGTACTCACAGAAGAGTACTCGTGAGAGATGTAATCCCAGGAGACGTACTCGCAAGAGACGTACTCACAGGAGAGTACTCCCAGGACACGTACTCACAGGAGAGTACTCCCAGGACACGTACTCACAGGAGAGTACTCCCAGGACACGTACTCACAGGAGAGTAGTCGCAGGAGACGTATTCACAGGAGAGTACTCGCGAGAGATGTACTCCCAGCAGACGTACTCGCAAGAGACGTACTCACAGGAGAGTACTACCAGGAGACGTACTCCCAGGAGACGTACTCACTGGAGACGTACTCGCAGGAGACGTACTCCCAGGAGACGTACTCCCAGGAGACGTACTCGCAGGAGACGTACTCGCAGGAGACGTACTCGCAGGAGACGTACTCCCAGGAGACGTACTCCCAGGAGACGTACTCGCAGGAGACGTACTCACTGGAGACGGGTCCAGGGTTCGAGTCTCCTACAGCCCAGGTTAATGGAATTTGTGGTTGTTGTTGTGTTGTAAATCTATCATCCCAGGGAGGGTTATTAAGGCCACCACAACAACTTGCTCATCAACCGCCCAGTATACATTCGTCCTGAATACAATCCAGGACTAATACAAACTCCCTGTGTATATATATACACCGAAGAATGGAATATATCTCTCAGTGTATATACACAAAAGAAATATAATATACCTTGGTGTATACTCTAGTTGTATGTTGATGTATTTCAGGAGAAGGTGCTGACGTACTCGACTTTATTACAGCCTAAGCGTCACATGTTACGGGTGTGGAAGCATCACGGAATGCTGTTCTGTTCTCCGGCATCTCAGCTTGTGCTAACATTATACTTGCAGCTAATATATTATTTAACCTTTAGGTATACTGTTAGTGCTTGTTTCACGTTGTGTATCTTGACACAAATCCTATTTCAATAGTGTTATTCTAAGACGTAATTAAGTCCCGTATAGCTAAGTCTATTGGACTTTAAAAGTCTCATATTCATTTTCCTCGAAATTTATATTTTTTACCATCATATTTGTCAAGAAAACTCCTCATTCCTTTCTCTGTGGGAATTTGATATTTGTCTTTGAATATCGTATTTTCTCCCTTGAGCCATATTCTTTCCCCATAATGCCTTGCCTGAGCCATTGTATCCGGACCCTGCTCTTGGGACACCTGTGGGCGGCCCGGTCTCCTCTCACAAATGATGTCCTATTGTGTGTCTTCATATTTTAAACCTGGAGAGAAAGTATTCTCAAAATAAATGTTTAATATGAAACTCTGTCAGCCGGAGTCCATGGACTGTGTGTGTGTGTGTGTGTGTGTGTGTGTGTGTGTTTACTAGTTGTGTTTACTAGTTGTGTTTTTACGGGGGTTGAGCTTTGCTCTTTCGGCCCGCCTCTCAACTGTCAATCAACTGTTTACTAACTACTTTTTTTTTTTTTTTTTTTTCCCCACACCACACACACACACACCCCAGGAAGCAGCCCGTGACAGCTGACTAACTCCCAGGTACCTATTTACTGCTAGGTAACAGGGGCATTCAGGGTGAAAGAAACTTTGCCCATTTGTTTCTGCCTCGTGCGGGAATCAAACCCGCGCCACAGAATTACGAATCCTGCGCGCTATCCACCAGGCTACGAGGCCCCCGCTATCCACCAGGCTACGAGGCCCCCGTAGTATATATATATGTGTGTGTGTGTGTGTGTGTGTGTGTGTGTGTGTGTGTGTGTGTATGTGTGTGTGTGTGTGTGCGTGTATGTGTGTGTGTGTGTGTGTGTGTGTGTGTGTGTGTGTGTGTGTGTGTGTGTGTGTGTGTGTGTGTGTGTGTGTGTGTGTGTGTGTGTGTGTACTCACCTATTTGTGCTTGTGGGGGTTGACCTTTGGCTCTTTGGTCCCGCCTCTCAACTGTCAATCAACTGGTGTACAGATTCCTGAGCCTACTGGGCTCTATCATATCTACATTTAAAACTGTGTATGGAGTCAGCCTCCACCACATCACTGCCTAATGCATTCCATCCGTTAACTACTCTGACACTGAGAAAGTTCCTTCTTACGTCCCTGTGGCTCATGTGAGTACTCGGTTTCCACCTGTGTCCCCTTATTCGCGTCCCACCAGTGTTGAATAGTTTATCCTTGTTTACCCGGTCGATTCCTCTGAGAATTTTGTAGGTTGTGATCATGTCTCTCCTTACTCTTCTGTCTTCCAGTGTCGTAAGGTGCATTTCCCGCAGCCTTTCCTCGTAACTCATGCCTCTTAGTTCTGGGACTAGTCTAGTGGCATACCTTTGGACTTTTTCCAGCATCGTCTTGTGCTTGATAAGGTACGGGCTCCATGCTGGGGCCGCATACTCCAGGATTGGTCTTACATATGTGGTGTACAAGATTCTGAATGATTCCTTACACAGGTTCCTGAACGCTGTTCTGATGTTAGCCAGCCTCGCATATGCCGCAGACGTTATTCTTTTTATGTGGGCTTCAGGAGACAGGTTTGGTGTGATATCAACTCCTAGATCTTTCTCTCTGTTCGTTTCATTAAGTACTTTATCTCCTATTATGTGTCCTGTGTTTGGCCTCCTATTTCCACTGCCTAGTTTCATTACTTTGCATTTACTCGGGTTGAACTTCAACAGCCATTTGTTGGACCATTCACTCAGTCTGTCTAGGTCATCTTGTAGCCTCCTACTATCGTCCTCAGTTTCAATCCTCCTCATAATTTTTGCATCATCGGTAAACATTGAGAGAAACGATTCTATACCCTCTGGAAGATCATTTACATATATCAGAAACAGTATAGGTCCAAGGACTGACCCCTGCGGTACTCTACTCGTAACGTCTCGCCAATCTGAGACCTCACCCCTCACACTGACTCGTTGTCTCCTGTTACTTAGGTACTCCTGTATCCAACGGAGTACCTTCCCATTCACTCCAGCCTGCATCTCCAGTTTTTTCACTAGCCTCTTGTGTGGCACTGTATCAAAGGCTTTCTGACAATCCAAAAATATGCAGTCTGCCCACCCTTCTCTTTCTTGCCTTATTTTTGTTGCCTGGTCGTAGAATTCAAGTAACCCTGTGAGGCAGGACCTGCCATCCCTGAGTCCAAGTTGATGCTGTGTTACAAAGTTCTTTCGCTCCAGGTGCTCCACTAGTTTTCTTCGCACAATCTTCTCCATCATCTTGCATGGTATGCAGGTTAGGGACACTGGCCTGTAATTCAGTGCCTCCTGTCTATCCCCTTTCCTGTATATCGGGACTACGTTAGCTGCTTTCCAAATTTCTGGCAGTTCCCCTGTTGCCAGTGATTTGTTATACACCATGGAGAGCAGGAGGCACAGTTCTTCTGCTCCTTCCTTTATTATCCAAGGGGAGATTCCATCTGGGCCTGTAGCCTTTGTCACATCCAATTCTAGTAAACACTTCCTTACTTCCCCGCTGGTAATCTCAAACTCTTCCAGTGGTTCCTGGTTAGCTATTCCCTCTCTTATCTCTGGGATTTCTCCTTGCTCTAAGGTGAAGACCTCCTGGAATTTCATATTCAGTTCCTCACACACTTCCTTGTCCTTCCTTCCACACACTGTGTGTACTCACCTAGTTGTACTCACCTAGTTGTGTCTGCAGGATCGAGCATTGACTCTTGGATCCCGCCTTTCAAGCATCGGTTGTTTACAGCAATGACTCCTGTCCCATTTCCCTATCATACCTGGTTTTAAAATTATGAATAGTATTTGCTTCCACAACCTGTTCCTGAAGTGCATTCCATTTTCCCGCTACTCTCACGCTAAAAGAAAACTTCCTAACATCTCTGTGACTCATCTGAGTTTCAAGCTTCCATCCATGTCCCCTCGTTCTGTTACTATTCCGTGTGAACATTTCGTCTATGTCCACTCTGTCAATCCCTCTGAGTATCTTATACGTTCCTATCATGTCTCCCCTCTCCCTTCTTCTTTCTAGTGTCGTTAGGCACAGTTCCCTCAGGCGCTCCTCATACCCCATCCCTCGTAGCTCTGGGACGAGTCTCGTTGCAAACCTCTGAACCTTTTCCAGTTTCATTATATGCTTCTTCAGATGGGGACTCCAAGATGTGGCGGCATACTCTAAGACTGGCCTTACGTAGGCAGTGTAAAGCGCCCTAAATGCCTCCTTACTTAGGTTTCTGAATGATGTTCTAACTTTTGCCAGTGTAGAGTACGTTGCTGTCGTTATCCTATTTATATGTGCCTCAGGAGATAGATTAAGTGTTACGTCCACCCCAGGTCTCTTTCACGCGTCGTCACAGGTAGGCTGTTCCCCTTCATTGTGTACTGTCCCTTTGGTCTCCTATCTCCTAGTCCCATTTCCATAACTTTACATTTTCTCGTGTTGAATTCCAGTAGCCATTTCTCTGATCATCTCTGCAACCTGTTCAGGTCCTCTTGGAGGATTCTGCAATCCTCATCTGTCACAACTCTTCTCATCAACTTTGCGTCATCCGCAAACATCGACATGTAGGACTCTACGCCTGTAAACATGTCGTTAACATATACAAGAAATAGAATTGGTCCCAGCTCCGATCCTTGTGGTACTCCACTTGTTACTGTTCGCCAGTCCGACTTCTCGCCCCTTACCGTAACTCTTTGGCTCCTTCCTGTTAGGTAGTTCCTTATCCATGCTAGGACCTTTCCCCCCACCCCCGCCTGCCTCTCGAGCTTGAACAGCAGTCTCATGTGTGGTACTGTATCAAAGGCTTTTTGGCAGTCCAGAAATATGCAGTTTGCCCAACCATCTCTGTCCTGTCTTATCCTCGTTATTTTATCATAGAATTCCAGAAGGTTTGTTAGGCACGATTTCCCTGTCCAGAACCCATGTTGATGTTAGTTCACAAACCTAATGTTCTCCAGGTGTGCAACCAGTCGTAGCCTAATTATTCTTTCCAGTATTTTACAGGGGATGCTTGTCAGTGATACAGGTCTATAGTTAAGTGCCTCCTACCTATCACCTTTCTTGAAGATCGGCACGACATTTGCCTTCTTCCAGCAACTGGGCAATTCTCCTGACATAAGTGACTCATTAAAGATCATTGCCAGAGGCACGCTGAGGGCCTGTGCTGCTTCTTTTAGTATCCACGGTGATACTTTGTCTGGTCCAACTGCTTTAGTTGCATCTAGAATTGTCAACTGTTTCATTACCTCCTCTGCTGTCACCTCTATTTCTGATAGTCTTTCATCTAGGGGTAACCCCTTCCAACAATGGGAGCTGCTCAGGCTCGGTAGTGAACACTCCATGGAAACTGGCATTCAGTGCCTCGCAGATTTCCTTGTCACTTTCAGTATATGCCCCCTCTGTCTTCCTTAGTCTTGTCACTTGGTCGTTCACCGACATTTTTCTTCTTATATGACTGTGTAGTAACTTAGGTTGTTTTTTCGCTTTGATTGCAATATCGTTCTCATAGTCCCTTTCCGATGTTCGTCTTATGTTAATGTAATCGTTCCTAGCTCTGTTGTATCTGATCCTGTTGTCCTCTGTTCTTTGTCTTCTGAACTTCCTCCACTCCCGCCTGCTGGCCATTTTTGCTTCCTGACACTGTCTATTAAACCATGGGTTATTATATTCCTTCTTATTTTTTCCCTTTACTGTTGGTATAAATCTCTCTTCGGCCTCCTGGCATTTCTGTATGACTAGGTCCATCATATCTTGGACTGTTTTTCCTCTAATTTCTTCCTCCCACTGCACTTCACCCAGATAGTCCCTTATCCTCTTATAGTCCCCTTTCCTGTAGTCAACTCTCCTTTCCCAGATCTCTTGTTCCATGGTCATAAGTTTGAATTCCATCATGTAGTCAAAGACTAGGACACAATGGTTACTGGCCCCTAGAGGTATTTCATGCTCTAAATTCTCGATATCTTCTACGTTCTGGGTGAAGATCAGGTCTAATAGGCTCGGTGCATCTCCTCCTCTTTCCCTTGTGTCTTCCTTCACATGTTGAGTCAGGAAATTCCTGTCTATAACATCTACTAATTTTGCTCCCCACGTTTCGTCCCCTCCATGGGGATTCCTTGATTCTCAATTTATCTCTCTATGATTTAGGTCCCCCATGATCAGCAGCTTCGCTCTCATTCTGTGGGCTAGTGTTGCTGGCTTCTGCAGTTCATCTATACATGCTTTGTTGTTGTCATCATACTCCTGCCTGGGTCTTCTACTGTTTGGTGGGGGATTGTAGATTACCAAGATAACAATCTTCCTCCCGTGTGTGTGTGTGTGTGTGTGTGTACTCACCTAGTTGTGCTTGAGGGGGTTGAGCTCTGGCTCTTTGGTTTCGCCTCTCAACCGTCAATCAACAAGTGTACAGATTCCAGAGCCTATTGGGCTCTATCATATCTACACTTGAAACTGTGTATGGAGTCAGCCTCCACCACATCACTTCCTAATGCATTCCATTTGTCAACCACTCTGACACTAAAAAAGTTCTTTCTAATATCTCTGTGGCTCATTTGGGCACTCAGTTTCCACCTGTGTCCCCCTTGTGCGTGTGCCCCTTGTGTTAAATAGCCTGTCTTTATCTACCCTATCGATTCCCTTCAGAATCTTGAATGTGGTGATCATGTTCCCCTTAACTCTTCTGTCTTCCAGCGAAGTGAGGTTTAATTCCCGTAGTCTCTCCTCGTAGCTCATACCTCTCAGCTCGGGTACTAGTCTGGTGGCAAACCTTTGAACCTTTTCCAGTTTAGTCTTATCCTTGACTAGATATGGACTCCATGCTGGGGCTGAATACTCCAGGATTGGCCTGACATATGTGGTATACAAAGTTCTGAATGATTCTTTACACAAGTTTCTGAATGTCGTTCATATGTTGGCCAGCCTGGCATATGCCGCTGATGTTATCCTCTTGATATGGGCTGCAGGAGACAGGTCTGGCGTGATATCAACCCCCAAGTCTTTTTCTTTCTCTAACTCCTGAAGAATTTCCTCTCCCAGATGATACCTTGTATCTGGCCTCATGCTCCCTACACCTAACTTCATTACATTACATTTGGTTGGGTTAAACTCTAACAACCATTTGTTCGACCATTCCTTCAGCTTGTCTAGGTCTTCTTGAAGCCTCAAACAGTCCTCTTCTGTCTTAATCCTTCTCATAATTTTGGCATCGTTCGCAAACATTGAGAGAAATGAATCTATACCCTCCGGGAGATCATTTACATATATCAGAAACAAGATAGGACCAAGTACAGAGCCCTGTGGGACTCCACTGGTGACTACACGCCAATCGGAGGTCTCATCCCTCACTGTAACTCTCTGCTTCCTCTTGCTTAGGTACTCCCTTATCCACTGGAGCACCTTACCAGCTACACCTGCCTGTCTCTCCAGCTTATGTACCAGCCTCTTATGCGGTACTATGTCAAAGGCTTTCCGACAATCCAAGAAAATGCAGTCCGCCCAGCCCTCTCTTTCTTGCTTAATCTTTGTCACCTGATCGTGGTTTGTCACCTTCCCATGGTTGAAGTCTCCCATGATTAGTAGTCCAGATCCATTCCTGCTAGCAACAGAAGCTGCTCTCTCTATTATGTTAATGGTGGCCATGTTGTTTCTATCATATTCCTGTCTGGGTCTTCTGTCATTTGGTGGTGGATTATATATGAATACGACAATAATTTTTTGTCCTCCAGTTGTTATGGTACCTGTTATGTAGTCACTGAAACCTTCACAGCCCTGAATAACCATCTCCTCAAAATCCCAGCCTTTTCTTACCAGCAGGGCTACACCTCCACCACCTCTTCCTTCTCTCTCTTTCCTCATAACATAATAGTCCTGTGGGAACACTGCATTTGTTATGGTTTTCGTTAGCTTTGTTTCTGTGAGAGCTATTATGTTTGGGTTTTCCTCTCGTATCCATTCTTCAAGTTCATTTGCTTTATTTGTAATTCCATCTATGTTAGTGTACATTGCCTTGAGGCTCACTTTCTTCTGCCCCTTCTCAAATCTCCTGCTTGGTGAGTGTTCTGCTGTTGGGGGAAGCTGTTCCATGAGTGTGAGGATTTGTGAGGCAGATAACAAGGTTGCAGAGGATACTTGGATGAGTGGCGTGGGGTCAAGTGAAGGGGGAGGGACAGGGAGGGTATGGGGATAAAGGGGAGGGAGGACAGGAAGGAAAGGAGGGGGGAGGGGGGACTCGGCGGGAGGAGGGGAGGGGTAGAAGGGTGGGGATTGGGTGTGGGGGGAGATTTGGCTGGGTATTTGAGTGGGTATTGATGGTTTGGGGTAGGGGGTTTTCTATGCAGAGGAGGGTGGTGGGGTTGCCATCCCCACTGCTGTTACTGGGTAGCTGGTTGTGGGTTCCCCCCCTCGCCTCTGGGGGTGATGTGCTGGGAGCTGTGAATTCCTGGTTTTTCCCTCTCGCCCTGCGCTTCTTCCTTGCTTCTGCCGCCATGACCCTCTTCTCCCTCGTCATGTCCTTCTGGAGGAATACTTTTTTGAATTCTCCCACATGTTGCAGGTGGCTTTTCTTTGTTAGAATTATCTCCTTTGTGTTCTCGTTTGCAAACACTATCTTTAACGCACGGTCTCGGTGTTTTTTGTACCAGCCTAGCCTGAAAACCTTCTCAATGCTATGCTCAGCACCTTCCATGTCTAATGCCTTCAGTATTTCATTCACTGCTGCTTTGTCCTTATCATTCCACTCTTTCCTATTAGAGCCTTCCTACTCTTTAATACCCACAGCTACCACTGATCTTTTCCTTTCCAGCAGCTGGCTAATGAAGCGTGCCGCTTCCTGTGAGGTGGCTGCTTTCATGGCCACCTCCATCACTGCAGACATTACTTCAGAGTTGTTGTTTTTTAGCATTTTTGCAAATGTTGCTTTTATTGTGGCATTCTCTTCTAAAATACTATTACCACCTTCTCCCTGGGTGGTTATCTGAGTCTCAGCATCAATACTGTTCTCTTTGAGGGCTCTAATCTCCTCCTTTGCTGCTGTCAGCTCTCTTTTTAGGTTGCTTATTTCATTCTTCATTTCCTGCATCATTTCTTGCATCTCACTCTTGATGTCCTCAAGAAACTGTGCAAACATTTACTTCATTTCGTCACCTGGACTTTTCCTTGTTCCCCTGTTACCTCTGGCTGTCATGCTTGACCCTGTTCCTAGTTGTGCCGTGATAGGATTTGTCAGAAAGGCAGAGCGGGGTGGGGAGAGAGAGAGAGAGAGAGAGAGAGAGAGAGAGAGAGAGAGAGAGAGAGAGAGAGAGAGAGAGAGAGAGAGAGAGAGAGAGAGAGAGAGAGAGAGAGAGAGAGAGAAAGAGAGAGAGAGAGAGAGAGAGGGAGCGATAAAGAGAGAGAGAGAGATAAAGTGAGAGAGATAGAGAGAGGGAGAGCGAGAGATATATACTGTATGTATATAGAGAAAGAGGGGAAGGGGGAGAAAGAAAGAGAGAGAGAGAGAGAGAGAGAGAGAGAGAGAGAGAGAGAGAGAGAGAGAGAGAGAGAGAGAGAGAGAGAGAGAGAGAGAGAGAGAGAGAGAGAGAGAGAAAGAGAGAGAGAGAGAGAGAGTGTGTGTGTGTGTTTACTAGTTGTGTTTTTACGGGGGTTGAGCTCTGCTCTTTCGGCCCGCCTCTCAACTGTCAATCAACTGTTTACTAACTACTTTTTTTTTTTTTTCCCACACCACACACACACACACACCCCAGAAGCAGCCCGTGACAGCTGACTAACTCCCAGGTACATATTTACTGCTAGGTAACAGGGGCACTTAGGGTGAAAGAAACTTTGCCCATTTGTTTCTGCCTTGTGCGGGAATCGAACCCGCGCCACAGAATTACGAGTCCTGCGCGCTATCCACCAGGCTATGAGGCCCCCTATGTGTGTGTGTGTGTGTGTGTGTGTGTGTGTGTGTGTGTGTGTGTGTTTGTGTGTGTATGTGTGTGAGTGTGTGTGTGTGTGTGTGTGTGTGTGTGTGTGTGTGTGTGTGTGTGTGTGTGTGTGTGTGTGTGTGTGTGTGTGTGTGTGTGTGTGTGTGTGTACTTACGTAGTTGTACTCACCTAGTTGTGTTTGCGGGGGTGGAGCTCTGGCTCTTTGGTCCCGCTCTCAACCGTCAATCAACAGGTGTACAGATTCCTGAGCCTATTGGGCTCTATCATATCTACACTTGAAACGGTGTATGGAGTCAGCCTCCACCACATCACTTCCTAATGCATTCCATTTGTCAACCACTCTTGACACTAAAAAAGTTCTTTCTAATATCTCTGTGGCCCATTTGGGCACTCAGATTCCACCTGTGTCCCCTTGTGCGTGTGCCCCTTGTGCTAAATAGCCTGTCTTTATCTACCCTATCAATTCCCTTCAGAATCTTGAATGTGGTGATCATGTCCCCCCTAACTCTTCTGTCTTCCAGCGAAGTGAGGTTTAATTCCCGTAGTCTCTCCTCGTAGCTCATACCTCTCAACTCGGGTACTAGTCTGGTGGCAAACCTTTGAACCTTTTCCAGTTTAGTCTTATGCTTGACTAGATATGGACTCCATGCTGGGGCTGCATACTCCAGGATTGGCCTGACATTTGTGGTATAAAAGTTCTGAATAATTCTTTACACAAGTTTCTGAATGCCGTTCGTATGTTGACCAGCCTGGCATATGCCGCTGATGTTATCCGCTTGATATGTGCTGCAGGAGACAGGTCTGGCGTGATATCAACCCCCAAGTCTTTTTGTTTCTCTAACTCCTGAAGAATTTCCTCTCCCAGATGATACCTTGTATCTGGCCTCATGCTCCCTACACCTATCTTCATTACATTACATTTGGTTGGGTTAAACTCTAACAACCATTTGTTCGACCATTCCTTCAGCTTGTCTAGGTCTTCTTGAAGATTCAAACAGTCCTCTTCTGTTTTAATCCTTCTCATAATTTTGGCATCGTCCACAAACATTGAGAGAAATGAATCAATACCCTCCGGGAGATCATTTACATATATCAGAAACAAGATAGGACCGAGTACAGAGCCCTGTGGGACTCCACTGGTGACTTCACGCCAATCGGAGGTCTCACCCCTCACCGTAACTCTCTGCTTCCTATTGCTTAGGTATTCCCTTATCCACTGGAGCACCTTACCAGCTACACCTGCCTGTCTCTCCAGCTTATGTACCAGCCTCTTATGCGGTACTGTGTCCAAGGCTTTCCGACAATCCAAGAAAATGTAGTCCGCCCAGCCCTCTCTTTCTTGCTTAATCTTTGTCACCTGATCGTAGAATTCTAACAAGCCTGTAAGGCAAGATTTACCCTCCCTGAACCCATGTTGTCGATTTGTCACGAAGTCCCTTCTCTCCAGATGTGTTACCAGTTTTTTTCTCACGATCTTCTCCATCACCTTGCATGGTATACAAGTCAAGGACACTGGCCTTTAGTTCAGTGCCTCTTGCCTGTCGCCCTTTTTGTATATTGGGAGCACATTCACCGTCTTCTATATTTCTGGTAGGTCTCCCGTCTCCAGTGACTTACTATACACTATGGAGAGTGGCAAGCAAAGTGCCTCTGCACACTCTTTCAGTATCCATGGTGAGATCTCGTCTGGACCAACAGCCTTTCTAACATCCAGATCCAGCAGGTGTCTCTAGACCTCCTCTCTCGTAATTTCGAACTCTTCCAAGGCCGCCTGGTTTACCTCCCTTTCTCCTAGCACAGTGACCTCACCTTGTTCTATTGCGAAGACCTCCTGGACCCTCTTGTTGAGTTCTTCACACACTTCTTTGTCATTCTCTATATACCTGTCCTCGCCTGTTCTAAGTTTCAATACCTATTCTTTCACTGTTGTTTTCCTTCTGATGTGACTGTGGAGTAGCTTTGGTTCGGTCTTGGCTTTGTTTGCTATATCATTTTCAAAACTTTTCTCTGCTTCTCTTCTCACCCTGAGTACTCACCTATTTGTACTCACCCATTTGTGCTTGCAGGATCGAGCATTGACTCTTGGATCCCGCCTTTCCAGCTATCGGTTGTTTACAGCAATGACTCCTGTCCCATTTCCCTATCATACCTAATTTTAAAAGTATGAATAGAGTTTACTTCCACAACCTGTTCCCCAAGTGCATTCCATTTTTCCACTACTCTCACACTGAAAGAAAACTTCCTAACATCTCTGTGACTCATCTGAGTTTCCAGTTTCCACCCATGTCCCCTCGTTCTGTTATTATTACGTGTGAACATTTCATCTATTTCCACTTTGTCAATTCCCCTGAGTATTTTATGTCCCTATCATATCTCCTCTCTCCCTTCTTTTCTCTAGTGTCGTAAGGTTCAGTTCCTTTAGACGCTCTTCATATCCCATCCCTCGTAAGTCTGGGACAAGCCTCGTCGCAAACCTCTGAACCTTCTCCAGTTTCCTTATGTGTTTCTTCAGGTGGGGGCTCCATGATGGCGCGGCATACTCTAAGACGGGTCTCATGTAGGCAGTGTAAAGCACCCTAAAAACCTCCTCATTTAGGTTTCTGAATGAAGTTCTAATTTTCGCCAGTGTAGAGTACGCTGCTGTCGTTATCCTATCCTGTGTGTGTGTGTGATGTGTGTGTGTGTGTGTGTGTGTGTGTGTGTGTGTGTGTGTGTGTGTGTGTGTGTGTGTGTGTGTGTGTGTGTGCTCACCTAATTTTACTTGCGGGGGTTGAGCTCTGGCTCTTTGGTCCCGCCTCTCAACCGTCAATCAACAGGTGTACAGGTTCCTGAGCCTATTGTGCTCTATCAAATCTAAACATGAAACAGTGTATGGAGTCAGCCTCCACCACATCACTTCCTAATGCATTCCATTTGTCAACCACTCTGACACTAAAAAAGTTCTTTCTAATATCTCTGTGGCTCATTTGGGCACTCAGTTTCCACCTGTGTCCCCTAGTGCGTGTGCCCCGTGTGTTAAATAGCCTGTCTTTATCAACCCTGTCGATTCCCTTGAGAATCTTGGATGTGGTGATCATGTCCCCCCTAACTCTTCTGTCTTCCAACGAAGTGAAGTTTAATTCCCGTAGTCTCTCCTCGTAGCTCATACCTCTCAGCTCGGGTACTAGTCTGGTGGCAAACCTTTGAACCTTTTCTAGTTTAGTCTTATGCTTGACTAGATATGGACTCCATGCTGGAGCCGCATACTCCAGGATTGGTCTGACATATGTGGTATATAATGTTTTGAAAGATTCCTTACACAGTTTCTAAAGGCCGTTCTTATGTTAGCCAACCTGGCATATGCTGCTGATGTTATCCTCTTGAAATGAGCTTCAGGGGACAGGTCTGGCGTGATATGAACCCCCAGGTCTTTCTCTCTCTCTGACTCTTGAAGTATTTCATCGCCCAAATGGTACCTTGTATCTGGTCTGCTTCCTACCCCTATCTTCATTACATTACATTTGCTTGGGTTAAACTCTAACAGCCATTTGTTCGACCATTCCTGCAGCTTGTCCAGGTCTTCTTGAAGCCTCAAGCTGTCCTCCTGTGTCTTAATCCTTCTCTTAATTTTGGCGTCGTCAGCAAACATTGAGAGAAATGAGTCTATACCCTCTGGGAGATCATTTACGTATATCAGAAACAGGATAGGTCCAAGTAAAGAACCCTGTGGGACTCCACTGGTGACTTCACGCCATTCTGAGGTCTCACCCCTCACTGTAACTCTCTGCTTCCTATTGTTTAGGTACTCCCTTATCCACTGGAGCGCCCTACCAGTTGTGTGTGTGTGTGTGTATGTGTGTGTGTGTGTGTGTGTGTGTGTGTGTGTGTGTGTGTGTGTGTGTGTGTGTGTGTGTGTGTGTGTGTGTGTGTGTGTGTGTGTGTGTGTACTCACCTATATGTACTCACCTATATGTGCTTGCAGGATCGAGCATTGACTCTTGGATCCCGCCTTTCTAGCTATCGGTTGTTTACAGCAATGACTCCTGTCCCATTTCCCTATCATACCTAGTTTTAAAAGTATGAATAGTATTTGCTTCCACAACCTGTTCCCCAAGTGCATTCCATTTTTCTACTACTCTCACGCTAAAAGAAAACTTCCTAACATCTCTGTGACTCATCTGAGTTTCCAGTTTCCACCCATGTCCCCTCGTTCTGTTATTATTACCTGTGAACATTTCATCTATTTCCACTTTGTCAATTCCCTTGAGTATTTTATATGTCCCTATCATATCTCCTCTCTCCCTTCTTTTCTCTAGTGTCGTAAGGTTCAGTTCCTTCAGCCGCTCTTCATATCCCATCCCTCGTAGCTCTGGGACAAGCCTCGTCGCAAACCTCTGAACCTTCTCCAGTTTCTTTATGTGTTTCTTCAGGTGGGGGCTCCATGATGGCGCGGCATACTCTAAGACGGGTCTCACGTAGGCAGTGTAAAGCGCCCTAAAAGCTTCCTCATTTAGGTTTCTGAATGAAGTTCTAATTTTCGCCAGTGTAGAGTACGCTGCTGTCGTTATCCTATTTATATGTGCCTCAGGAGTTAGATTAGGTGTCACATCCACTCCCAGGTTTCTTTCTCGAATCGTTACAGGTAGGCTGTTCCCCTTCATTGTGTACTGTCCCTTTGGTCTCCTGTCACCTGATCCCATTTCCATAACTTTACATTTACTGGTGTTAAACTCCAGTAGCCATTTCCCTGACCATCTCTGCAGCCTGTTTAAGTCCTCTTGGAGGATCCTACAATCCTCGTCTGTCACAACTCTTCTCATTAATTTTGCGTCATCTGCAAACATTGACATGTATGATTCCACTCCTGTAAACATATCATTTACGTAAATTAGAAAGAGGATTGGTCCCAGCACCGATCCTTGAGGTACTCCACTTGTTACTGTTCGCCAGTCCGACTTTTCGCCCCTTACCATTACCCTCTGGCTCCTTCCTGTTAGGTAGTTCTTCACCCATACTAGGGCCTTTCCGCTTACTCCTGCCTGCCTCTCAAGTTTGTATAGCAGTCTCATGTGCGGTACCGTATCAAAGGCCTTTTGGCAGTCAAGAAATATGCAGTCTGCCCAGCCTTCTCTGTCCTGCCTTATCCTTGTTACTTTATCATAGAATTCTAAAAGGTTTGTTAGGCATGATTTCCCTGTCTAGAACCCATGTTGGTGCTTGTTTACAAACCCAATGCTCTCCAGGTGCTCAACAAGTCTTAGCCTAATTATTCTTTCAAGTATTTTGCAGGGGATGCTTGTCAGTGATACGGGTCTGTAGTTAAGTGCCTCCTCCCTATCACCCTTTTTGAAAATCGGTACGACATTTGCCTCCTTCCAGCAACTGGGCAATTCTCCCGACATAAGTGACTCATTAAAGATCATTGCCAGAGGCACGCTGAGAGCCTGCGCTGCCTCTTTGAGTATCCACGGTGATACTTTGTCTGGTCCAACAGCTTTATTTGCATCCAGTGTTGTCAACTGTTTCATTACATCCTCTGCTGTCACCTCTATATCCGATAGTCTTTCATCTTGGGTAATCTCTTCTAACAATGGGAGCTGCTCAGGCTCGGTTGTGAACACTCCATGGAATTTTGCATTCAGTACCTCGCAGATTTCCTTGTCACTTTCTGTATATGCCCCTTCTGTTTTCCTCAGTCTTGTCACTTGGTCATTTACCGACATCTTCCTTCTTATATGGCTATGTAGTAATTTTGGTTGCTTTTTCGCTTTGACTGCAATATCGTTCTCATAATTCCTTTCCGACACTCGTCTTATGTTAATGTAATCATTCCTAGCTCTGTTACATCTAATCCTGTTGTCCTCTGTCCTTTGTCTTCTGTACTTCCTCCACTCCCTCCTGCTTCTCACCTTTGCTTCCTGACACTGTCTATTAAACCATGGGTTATTATATTCCCTCCTGCTTTTTTCCTTTATTGTTGGAATAAATCTATCTTCAGCCTCCTTGCATTTCAATATGACTTGGTTCATCATACCTTGCACTGTTTTTCCTCTAAGTTCTTCCTCCCACTGCACTTCTCCCAGGTAGTCCCTTATCCTTCTGTAGTCCCCTTTTCTGTAATCAAGTCTCCTTTCCCGGACCTCTTGTCCTTTGGTCACAATTTTAAGCTCCATCATGTAGTCAAAGGCTAGGACACAATGGTCACTAGCTCCTAGTGGTATTTCATGTTCCAACTGCTCGATGTCTTCTACATTCTGAGTGATAATGAGATCTAATAGGCTGGGCGTATCCCCTCCTCTTTCCCTAGTATCTTCTTTCACATGCTGTGTTAGGAAATTCCTGTCAATAACGTCTACCAGCTTCGCTCCCCAGGTCTCCTCCCCGCCATGGGGATTCCTCGTTTCCCAATTTATCTCTCCGTGATTTAGGTCCCCCATGACCAGCAGCTTCGCTCTCATTCTATGCGCTAAAGTTGCTGCCCTCTGCAGTTCATCCATACATGTCTTGTTGCTGTCCTCGTACTCCTGCCTGGGCCTTCTACTGTTTGGTGGGGGATTGTAGAGTATCAAGATTACAATCTTCTTCCCATCCACTGTCAGAGTTCCATGTATGAAGCTTGTGCTTTCATTGGTACCTGGATTTTCCAGCTCATCAAACTTCCATTTCCGCTTTATTAGTAGTGCCACTCCTCCTCCCTGTCTCTGTGTCCTTTCTTTTCTTATCACCTGGTACCCCTCTGGAAAGATTGCATCCGAGATCATGCCATTTATTTTAGTTTCCACTATTGCCACTATGTCTGGGTCTGCCTCACTAACTCTTTCTTTTATCTCTTCTGCTTTATTGGCTACCCCATCAGCATTGGTGTACCAAACCTTGAGACTCTTCTTGGAAACTCGGGTGTCAGAGTTCCCCCTTTCACCAGGGGTCTGGGGGGAACTGGGGGTGTCTGGGGGGCAAGTGGGGGCTGTGGGGGTGAGTGGGGGGGTGCTAGGGGGGTGCCTGGGAGTGCCTGGTAGGCGAATGGGGTCTGGGCATCTAGGGGGGTAGGAAGGGCATAATGGGTCTGAAAGTTAGGGGTCTGAATAGCATAGGGGGGTTGAGAAATAGAGTGAGACTGAGAGTCAGATAGAGGTTGAGAGGTTGGGGGGAAGAGGGATACTGAGGGCGGAGAGCTGAGATGAGAATGGAGCATGGGTGCTGGGAGTGGAAGAGAGGGTATATTAGTTAGGGGGGAATCGGGGGTAGGTGGGGGTTTTGGGGTAGAAGAGGGGAAGAGGGAGATGGGGGAAGGTGTTAGGGGGTCACAAGGTGAGGGGGTTAAATGTGGGCTGGAGGTGCATAGGAGGGGTGAGGGTTGGGTGGGGTTTGGGGGTGAGTGGAAGAGGGGTGCAGTGGAAGCTGGGATGGAGTAGATGGAATTGAAGTCAATGGGGTAGAAGGGGCAGGGGAGTGGGAAGGGGTATTTGGGGAGGGGGGATGGGAAGGTGGGTTTGGGGAGGGCATGGCTTGACCCACTGGGGTCGCTGACAAGTGTGATGTAGCAGGGGCAGGGGAATCGTTGTGGAGGTGCAAATGTGTAAGGGACAGGGGGGTTGTGGGAGGCTGAGGCAGGGGGGATGTATAGGAGGGCTGAGTTGGGGAGGATGCGACCTGGGAGGTGACCTGGGAGGTGCCCTGGGAGGTGACCTGGGATGTGACCTGGGAGGTGAGACTACCTGATAGACTATTTCGGTGTCGTTGTTGCCATCTATTTTTGAGGGCTGTTTGCTCATCTTTCGTCATAAACCTCTCTATAAACACATTGTAATGGGTTTCACTTCCTCTGAGTAAATGCTTGCTCCTCATTATATACTCCACTGCCTCCTCATTGGAGAATTGCACCAGAACAGGTCTATTCTTGGTACAATTGTAAGGTCCAACCCGTCGATTGATATCCACCTCGCGTTCTGCCATCTCTGCTCCAATACACCTCAATATCTCGTGCAATTCGTATTTTTCTGTTTCTATTCTCTCTTGTCTTGTTGGTGCCCTAGATTCGAATAATCCATGTATTATAATAGACCGTCTCCTCAGTAATTCATTGTCATGCTGGTAGCCTGTCCCCTGGGGATTCCCCATCCCAACCGCAGTCACTAACCCATCCCCCATTACTCCTCTATCCTTAGCCATGCTGCTAATCCTTCCTAATTCGTTTGTGATACGAGCACATTCCCTCTCCCAGTCCTCTCTTCCCTTCCTAATCTCTTCCTGAACATAGAGCATAAATTCTTGTTTCTGCCTCTCTACCGCATCCTGTATTTGCTGAAATACCTCACTTTTAATCCCCTGGATTAGATCCTCCAACCAATCACTCCTTCTCTCTACAAATTTCCCTATTAATTTGTCTATAAATCTGTCCTCCTCCTCATCCCTGCTGGTGATTGACCTTGAACCCCTTCTAGTCATTGCAGTAACAATCTAGCCAAAAAGGCGCTCCTCAATACCTTGCACAATCTGCCAACACAATAGGTGAGTGAATCTCCAATCGTCGTCCCACGTGGTGGTAGAAGGGTTGCTGCGAGGTGAGGTCACGCGGTCAGAGGTCGGTGATGTCTGCTGCTTCCACACTGCACAGTATTTCCTCACTATTTTGAATTACGCTAATTAAACTGTTTTTCTTCACTACCTTATGGCTCTGGTCAAAACCCAAGGTTTTTCATTCACTTGTACATTCACTTATAGTCTTTTTCACTTCGAAGTTGCCTGATTACCCCTCCCACTCCACTAGTGACCCAGGAGCTCCCAACCCACGTCCACCCAACACGATGGTCACAAGACAAGTGACACACACAAGAGTGTGTGTGTGTGTGTGTGTGAATTATATGTAAAAATACCAAATTTTATAAGAACATTTATTTTCGTCAGCGCTGTATACTATGATGATGGTGCATTGTATACACTACAGTCATGGCCCTTGCTGTAGTGTGGTGTTGTATATGCTACAGTCATGACCCTTGCTGTAGTGTAGTGTTGTATATGCTACAGTCATGACCCTTGCTGTAGTGTAGTGTTGTATACACTACAGTCATGGACCCTTGCTGTAGTGTAGTGTTGTATACACTACAGTCATGGACCCTTGCTGTAGTGTAGTGTTGTATATGCTACAGTCATGACCCTTGCTGTAGTATAGTGTTGTATACACTACAGTCATGGACCCTTGCTGTAGTGTAGTGTTGTATACACTACAGTCATGACCCTTGCTGTAGTGTAGTGTTGTATACACTACAGTCATGACCCGTGCTGTAGTGTAGTGTTGTATATACTACAGTCATGACCCTTGCTGTAGTGTAGTGTGGTATACACTACAGTCATGACCCTTGCTGTAGTGTAGTGTTGTATACACTACAGTCATGACCCTTGCTGTAGTGTAGTGTTGTATACACTACAGTCATGACCCTTGCTGTAGTGTAGTGTTGTATACACTACAGTCATGGACCCTTGCTGTAGTGTAGTGTTGTATACACTACAGTCATGGACCATTGCTGTAGTGTAGTGTTGTATACACTACAGTCATGACCCTTGCTGTAGTGTAGTGTTGTATACACTACAGTCATGACCCTTGCTGTAGTGTAGTGTTGTATACACTACAGTCATGACCCTTGCTGTAGTGTGGTGTTGTATACACTACAGTCATGACCCTTGCTGTAGTGTAGTGTTGTATACACTACAGTCATGACCCTTGCTGTAGTGTAGTGTTGTATACACTACAGTCATGGACCCTTGCTGTAGTGTAGTGTTGTATACACTACAGTCATGACCCTTGCTGTAGTGTAGTGTTGTATACACTACAGTCATGACCCTTGCTGTAGTGTAGTGTTGTATACACTACAGTCATGACCCTTGCTGTAGTGTAGTGTTGTATACACTACAGTCATGGACCCTTGCTGTAGTGTAGTGTTGTATACACTACAGTCATGGACCATTGCTGTAGTGTAGTGTTGTATACACTACAGTCATGACCCTTGCTGTAGTGTAGTGTTGTATACACTACAGTCATGACCCTTGCTATAGTGTAGTGTTGTATACACTACAGTCATGGACCATTGCTGTAGTGTGGTGTGGAGCGGCCCGCAGGCCCACATACCCACCACAGCCTGGTTGGTCCGGCACTCCTTGGAAAAAACAGTCTAGTTTCCTCTTGAAGATGTACACGGTTGTTCCGGCAATATTTCTGATGCTCGCTGGGAGGACGTTGAACAACCGCGGACCTCTGATGTTCATACAGTGTTCTCTGACTGTGCCTATGACACCTCTGCTCTTCACTGGTTCTATTCTACATTTTCTTCCATGTCGTTCACTCCAGTACGTTGTTATTTTACTGTGCAGATTAGGGACCTGGCCCTCCAGTATTTTCCATGTGTATATTATTTGGTATCTCTCTCGTCTCCTTTCTAGAGAGTACATTTGGAGAGCTTTGAGATGATTCCAATAATTTAGGTGCTTTATCGCGTTTATGCGTGCCGTAATGTTTTCTGTATTCCCTCTATTTCAGCAATCTCTCCTGCTCTGAAGGGGGAAGTGAGTACTGAGCAGTACTCGAGACGGGACAGTACAAGTCATTTGTATAGTACAACCATTGTGATGGGATCCCTGGATTTAAAGGTTCTCAATCCATTCTATTTCCCTTGCTGGCGCCAAATTTGCTTGGTTATGCTCCCAATACGTTAGGTCGTCAGACATCATTTTTCCCAGATCCTTTACACGTTGCTTCGCTGGCAGAGTTAATTGTATTTTGTACCCTGTATTATGTTTAATGTCTTAATTTTTGCAATACCTGAGAACCTGGAATTTATCACTGTTTAACATCATGTTATTTTCTGCTGCCCAGTCGACAACGTTATTAATGTCAATATCTTCAGCAGAGGTAATTTTCATGCTTATTTTTATCATCTGCAAAGGATGATGCGAATTGTCACTTGTATTTGTGTCTATATCTCATATGAGAATAAGGAACAGCAGAGGTGCAAGGACTGTACCCTGAGGTACAGAACTTTTAACTGCGCTTGGACTCGATTTTATTTGATTGACTGTAACTCTTTTCGTTCGGCTTGACAGAAAATTTAGTATCCATCGCCCTGCTTTACCTGTTATTCCTACTGACCTTACCACTTGGGGTGGAATGTAGAGCGACGGTCTCGCTTCATGCAGGTCGGCGTTCAATCCCCGACCATCCAAGTGGTTGGGCACCATTCCTTCCACCCGTCCCATCCCAAATCATTATCCTGACCTCCCTTCCCAGTGCTATATAGTCGTAATGGCTTGGCGCTTTCCCCCTGATAGTTACCGTACCTTCCTACTGACCTTATTTTGTGGTCTATCACTCCATGGTCACATCAACTGCCTTTGCAATGTCTGCAACATACCACATCTGTATGCTGTTGTTCTTCTACTGCATCAGTGAGTGTGTCACAGTGTTGGAGTAGGTGGGGAAGGCGTGATCTTCCATCCCATATCTGGGGAATGGGAGTCAACTCTGGCCTAGTAGTCGTGAGTACACATCTAGCTGAGCCAGATAGTAACAGTTGAGAGGCGGGCCGAAAGAGCAGAGCTCAACCCCCGCAAGCACAACTAGGTGAAACACAGGTACGACCACACTATAGGCTTCAGGCCGCCCCTATAGCGTTACCCCGATAAGAGAGAAAAACGTCGTACGTCGGCCCCAGAATCCAGATTCACGAAGCAGTTACGCAAGTACTTACGAACGTGTACATCTTTCCTCAATCTTTGACGGCTTAGGTTACATTTATTAAACAGTTTACCAGCATGAAAACTTCCCAAACAAACTGTTGTTATTGTTATAAACAGCCTCCTGGTGCTTCAGAGCTCATTAACTGTTTAATAATTGTAAACAAAGCCGCCAAAGATTGAGAAAAGGTGGACACGTTCGTAAGTGCTTGCGTAAGTGCTTCGTGAATCTGGCCCCAGACAGATATCCTCAGACGTCAACACGCAGCCTTCCCTCAAGCTCTTCACCATGACCTATAACGACCTTCAACACACGAGGTAACGACGTACGACCCTCCCCGACGACACTCACGACTCACGTGGCCTTTACGACCTCCGCCCACGACACGTGTCGTAACGTAATGTCAACATCTGATCTCATCTGGTCTCCTTAAGATGCTTGCTCCTCTGGTGTCTTCTCTTCAGTCATAATTACTGATGTTTGCTTAGTGTACTTCCTACACCTGACTCCCGCCTCCAGTCAGGTGTGGACTAACTCTCACAAGGCACACCTGCCTCGTTAGGCTACCTGGGGGTCGTAACAACGGTTATGAGCCGCTGATCGCGGGTCGTAACGACACAGTTACGAGCCGCTGATCGCGGGTCGTAACGACACAGTTACGAGCCGCTGATCGCGGGTCGTAACGACACAGTTACGAGTCACTGATCGCGGGTCGTAACGACACAGTTACGAGCCGCTGATCGCGGGTCGTAACAATATATAATTGTTTTTCCTGCTCTCAACTGTTATTATCTCCGGCACTTAAACCATTAAATTCTGTCCCGGACCAACTGGGCGATATTGGTATGTGTCCCTGGTGTGTTGTGTGTCCCTGGTGTGTTGTAGTGTGTCCCTGGTGTGTTGTAGTGTGTCCCTGGTGTGTTGTGTGTGTCCCTGGTGTGTTGTAGTGTGTCCCTGGTGTGTTGTGTGTCCCATGGTGTGTTGTAGTGTGTCCCTGGTGTGTTGTAGTGTGTCCCTGGTGTGTTGTGTGTGTCCCTGGTGAGTTGTTGTGTGTCCCTGGTGTGTTGTAGTGTGTCCCTGGTGTGTTGTAGTGTCCCTGGTGTGTTGTTGTGTGTCCCTGGTGTGCTGTAGTGTATCCCTGGTGTGTTGTGTGTCCCTGGTGTGTTGTAGTGTGTCCCTGGTGTGTTGTAGTGTGTCCCTGGTGTGTTGTAGTGTGTCCCTGGTGTGTTGTAGTGTGTCCCTGGTGTGTTGTAGTGTGTCCCTGGTGTGTTGTAGTGTGTCCCTGGTGAGTTGTTGTGTGTCCCTGGTGTGTTGTAGTGTGTCCCTGGTGTGTTGTAGTGTGTCCCTGGTGTGTTGTAGTGTGTCCCTGGTGAGTTGTTGTGTGTCCCTGGTGTGTTGTAGTGTGTCCCTGGTGTGTTGTAGTGTGTCCCTGGTGTGTTGTAGTGTGTCCCTGGTGTGTTGTAGTGTGTCCCTGGTGTGTTGTAGTGTCCCTGGTGTGTTGTAGTGTGTCCCTGGTGTGTTGTAGTGTGTCCCTGGTGTGTTGTAGTGTGTCCCTGGTGTGTTGTAGCGTGTCCCTGGTGTGTTGTAGTGTGTCCCTGGTGTGTTGTAGCGTGTTGCTGGTGTGTTGTAGCGTGTCCCTGGTGTGTTGTAGTGTGTCCCTGGTGTGTTGTAGTGTGTCCCTGGTGTGTTGTTGTTTGTCCCTGGTGTGTTGTAGCGTGTCGCTGGTGTGTTGTAGCGTGTCCCTGGTGTGTTGTAGTGTGTCCCTGGTGTGTTGTAGTGTGTCCCTGGTGTGTTGTAGTGTGTCCCTGGTGTGTTGTAGCGTGTCGCTGGTGTGTTGTTGTGTGTCCCTGGTGTATTGTAGCGTGTCGCTGGTGTGTTGTAGTGTGTCCCTGGTGTGTTGTAGTGTGTCTCTGGTGTGTTGTAGTGTGTCCCTGGTGTGTTGTAGTGTGTCCCTGGTGTGTTGTAGCGTGTCGCTGGTGTGTTGTAGCGTGTCCCTGGTGTGTTGTAGCGTGTCCCGCTACAGTTACAGAATTACAATCCCGCTACAAAATTACAGACCGATAGCACTAACAACGCACATCATAAAAAATTTGGAGAGAGTGCTAAGAAGTAAGATCACAAAATACATGGAATCACAGCAACTCCATAACCCCGGACAACATGGTTTCAGAACAGGGCGCTCTTGCCTGTCGCAGTTGCTGGACCACTATGATATGGCATTAGATGCTATGGAAGACAAACAAAATGCTGATGTAATTTACACAGATTTCGCAAAAGCTTTTGATAAATGTGACCATGGTGTTATTGCACATAAAATGCGTTCAAAAGGAATTACCGGGAAAATAGGCAGATGGATCTACAATTTCCTGACTAACAGAACCCAATGTGTAATAGTCAACAAAATAAAATCCAGCCCATCAACAGTGAAGAGCTCAGTCCCCCAGGGTACCGTGCTTGCTCCAGTACTTTTTCTCATCCTCATATCGGACATAGACAAGAACACAACCTATAGCACTGTATCATCCTTTGCAGATGACACTAGGATTTTCATGAGAGTTGGCAACATAGAGGACACGGCAAACCTCCAATCAGATGTAGATCAGGTCTTTCTATGGGCTACAGAAAATAATATGGTGTTTAACGAGGATAAGTTCCAGCTTATGCGCTACGGAAAAATTGAAAATATAAAAACAGAAACCACGTTCAAAACTCAGGCAAATCATAACATAGAACGAAAAAGCAATGTAAAGGATCTGGGTGTACTCATGTCGGAAGACCTTACCTTTAAAGAACACAATAAAGTAGCCGTCACAACTGCAAGAAAAATGACAGGTTGGATAACAAGAACTTTCCACACTAGAGATGCTATACCGATGATGATACTTTTCAAAACGCTTGTGCTCTCTAGAGTGGAGTACTGCTGCACAATGACAGCCCCTTTCAAAGCTGGATAAATTGCTGACCTAGAGAGCGTGCAGAGATCCTTTACTGCTAGAATCCACTCAGTAAAACATCTAAATTACTGGGACCGATTAAAGAGCCTAAATCTGTACTCCCTTGAGCGCAGGCGGGAGAGATACATAATAATTTACACGTGGAAAATAATTGAGGGGCTGGTCCCAAACCTGCACACAGAAATAACACCACATGAGACCAGAAGACATGGCAGGATGTGCAGAATACCCCCGTTGAAAAGCAGAGGTGCAACAGGTACTCTGAGAGAGAACTCTATCAACATCAGAGGCCCGAGACTGTTCAATACGCTTCCACTACACATAAGGGGCATAACTGGCCGACCCCTCACAGTGTTCAAGAGAGAACTGGATAAGCACCTCCAAAGGATACCTGATCAACCAGGCTGTGACTCATACGTCAGGCTGCGAGCAGCCGCGTCTAACAGCCTGGTTGATCAGTCCAGCAACCAGGAGGCCTGGTCGACGACCGGGCCGCGCGGACACTAAGCCCCGGAAGCACCTCAAGGTAACCTCAAGGTAGGTCCCTGGTGTGTTGTAGTGTCCCTGGTGTGTTGTGTGTCCCTGGTGTGTTGTAGCGTGTCCCTGGTGTGTTGTAGTATCCCTGGTGTGTTGTGTGTCCCTTGTCGGAAAATCCGACACCATTTAATATCATACAGATAATAGCTGTATTGTATAAACAAGTTACCCATAGAAAACGTAACTTGTAGTGGAATTACCGTCTATAGAAAACGGGATATCATCACCACATACTATTATAATTCACCACCTATTATGGTGGGAATTATTCTTAAATACATTAGTCTTTGGACTTTACCATCATAAAAACATCTTATATAAATTAACTTAATTATCAATATTAAAGTAGAGTAAATGTGACCCTTCTATCACTTATTGACATCTGGACAAGTAGGTCAGGCGTCAGAGAGGGAGGAAGGAGGGCAGCCATTGTTGTGTCACCTCCGAGACGTGTGGAGCAAATTCGGCTCCTATCATTCTGGACAATGTCGGCCAGTAACGTCAATAGTATGGAGTGTTAAACAGCCATTGTTTATAACGAGACCAGAGGCTCACACGGGAGCAAATTCGGCTCCTGTTAATTTTACTTGGACGTAGTGTTATGGAAACCAAAGGTACCATCTCCAACACGATGTCTACAATTCAAGTTAAGTGTTCTTTCCGAAACCCGTTTATCATTCATTTATGGCCATTAATGTCAGGATATAGGGTGACCCGGTTAGATCACGTGGAAGCCTCAAACTAAAGGTAATTAAGCCAGGTCTTCATGTTCCATGTACAGTTTTCTCTGAAATACTTGTCATATATAGGATTCTGGCTTCACAGCTAGCGCACTTTTGACAGGTCAAGACGAGGAAGCAAGATTTGTGCACCAGTTACTGGGTGATATGGAAGCTACCTCAAAGAGGATAATTTGGTGTCTACACCCTAGTTATACCTGGTGGACTAACCTGCTGTACTATAAGATAAGGAACCTCTTCAATGTATGTAGTTACTGTAGTTTGATTGGCTGCATATATATTAATTTAATAACCCCCCCTAATGTGTAGAGGATCGATTTGTGAGATTATGAGATTATTGCAGAAATACAGTCCACTTATCATTATACAAATTGCTATCGAAGTATATAAATTAACGTAAATATAAATTCATATAAATTAAATAAATATAAATCTCACAGGTCGGTTCCCACATTATTTGGTCCTTCGAACCGGATGACGGATTATTTGATCCTTTGAACCCACATTTGGTCATCTTAGTACCGGATGAACCAGTTAACCAGTGGATTCATTAAATATACTAGTGCAGTGTTATTTAAACAAAGGCCAGCCAGTCAAAGACGGAAGCGTAGCCTCGAGGGAGCTCAGGAGCCTCCCTCAGTTCAGATCAGCCTTAGTCAGCGGTTTCATGCACACCCACAGATTTGGTGGCGTGTTATTCTGTGAAATGACAGCGCTAATATAGAAGCCAGCCAAATTAGTGACTGTGTCGCGAGATTGTTCACGGATTTCGTGGTGTTACATTTCGCGAGAGATTATCTACGAATTTTGTGGAGTTTATTTCGCGAGGTCACTAATAATATTTAATACTTCTTGATAATATTAGAAGTTTCATAGAGGCTAATTAAGAGGCTATTATCAATAATTGTGTATATTATTTCTCAAAAATAGAGAATTATTTAATATATATTGCACTAGTGATCACAGTATAATATTTACTAATTGCCAACCCACAACAGGGTAGGATATTACCATTGACTAGTTGAACTATTATCGTTCATCCTAGTCCCATTATTACCATAGTCAGTTGAACTATATTGATCAACTTAACACCATTAATGAATGGTGCAGACCCTATTTTGGGTGTAATTTTTCTCAACTCGAGTTGAGTTGTGTATATAATAATTTACTTATGATCATTACACCTTTGAGTGATTAATTAGTGTCTCTACCATCCTAGGGTGATATAGAAGAGCTAACCTAAAGGTACTTCCAGTGACACTGGTTTATCACTCAAATCATTAGTGTGTATGATTGTATATATATATAATGTGTATTAATTTTAAGTGCTAACCTCTAGTAGAGGTAGGATTATTGCCTAGTGAGTTCAGAATTTACCCTAGGCTACCATTAGTGTTTGTTCAGTATTATGAGCAGCCCAAGTACAAGCCCCACAAGGCTTCACCAACTAGCCAGGATGGATAATGCAGGGAGAATGAAAAGAACCCTTGCAGGTCTTAAAGGCCACTTAACAAGACAGATCAAGAAATGTGAAGATTTGTCACAACAATCTCAAGTTGATTATGCTGACCTGGAAAGCTATTATCAAGCAGCTGCAGGTAAATTTGAGCAAATCAAATGCCAAATGGCTGTCCTTGTGGGGACAGACTACTACCATCAATTCATTGGTAGCCCTACTAAATATCAGGGCATAACCATGTTAAACTCTGCAGGAGGTAAATTACTCTCAGGCCCAGTATCAAGCCTGAGGAGACCTATGCCTGCAGATAAACAATACCAGTAGAAACCTAAATTTGTCAGCTGATTATATTTCTCCAGTAGCATTATACTAAGGAGATTACAGCTGACTATAGTAACAGAGGTTGATGTTAGTATCATCATTTAAAGCTGGAGATGAGTTCATGAGGCCTCAGTGGCAAATCAGTGAACAGTAGCCTAAAACAGCTACAAGTCACTGCGACCATGTCACTGAACCCACTGCAGTCTCAGAACCATACTTTACTTTAATGATGAGCTATTCAATCCTCTGAATCAATTAACTGAATTAAACCCCAATAAATCTGATGACTGATTTGATACATTTATTATTTAATCAAGATGTATTCCATGGGCCTCAGTGTTTATATATCAGTGACCAGTTACCTGAAGAAACTTCAAGTTATATCTAATGTCACTGATCTCACTGCAGTCCCTGAATCATACTTGACTGTAGTACTTGATCACATTCAGTCTTCTGGGTTAAATAATATGTATAAGGCTTAAATATTAGCCTTTCAAGAGTTGACAGGGATATGAAATTGCATTAGACTTCTAACCCCTGCAACTCTAGTACGGGACATCCGTCCTGTACGAACAGACGCACAAATGTGTGATTACTAACTACTAACATCAAATTAATCTAATAATTCGAAGGAGGAGTATCGGTGTTCGTCTGTTCTAAACAGGACTTCGACCCGTGAGCAGCCCCCTGGGGAATTATGTCGGAAAATCCGACACCATTTAATATCATACAGATAATAGCTGTATTGTATAAACAAGTTACCCATAGAAAATGTAACTTGTAGTGGAATTACCGTCTATAGAAAACGGGATATCATCACCACATACTATTATAATTCACCACCTATTATGGTGGGAATTATTCTTAAATACATTAGTCTTTGGACTTTACCATCATAAAAACATCTTATATAAATTAACTTAATTATCAATATTAAAGTAGAGTAAATGTGACCCTTCTATCACTTATTGACATCTGGACAAGTAGGCCAGGCGTCAGAGAGGGAGGAAGGAGGGCAGCCATTGTTGTGTCACCTCCGAGACGTGTGGAGCAAATTCGGCTCCTATCATTCTGGACAATGTCGGCCAGTAACGTCAATAGTATGGAGTGTTAAACAGCCATTGTTTATAACGAGACCAGAGGCTCACACGGGAGCAAATTCGGCTCCTGTTAATTTTACTTGGACGTAGTGTTATGGAAACCAAAGATACCATCTCCAACACGATGTCTACAATTCAAGTTAAGTGTTCTTTCCGAAACCCGTTTATCATTCATTTATGGCCATTAATGTCAGGATATAGGGTGGCCCGGTTAGATCACGTGGAAGCCTCAAACTAAAGGTAATTAAGCCAGGTCTTCATGTTCCATGTACAGTTTTCTCTGAAATACTTGTCATATATAGGATTCTGCCTTCACAGCTAGCGCACTTTTGACAGGTCAAGACGAGGAAGCAAGATTTGTGCACCAGTTACTGGGTGATATGGAAGCTACCTCAAAGAGGATAATTTGGTGTCTACACCCTAGTTATACCTGGTGGACTAACCTGCTGTACTATAAGATAAGGAACCTCTTCAATGTATGTAGTTACTGTAGTTTGATTGGCTGCATATATATTAATTTAATAACCCCCCCTAATGTGTAGAGGATCGATTTGTGAGATTATGAGATTATTGCAGAAATACAGTCCACTTATCATTATACAAATTGCTATCGAAGTATATAAATTAACGTAAATATAAATTCATATAAATTAAATAAATATAAATCTCACAGGTCGGTTCCCACATCCCTGGTGTGTTGTAGTGTGTCCCTGGTGTGTTGTAGCGTGTCCCTGGTGTGTTGTAGCGTGTTCCTGGTGTGTTGTAGCGTGTCCCTGGTGTGTTGTAGCGTGTCCCTGGTGTGTTGTAGCGTGTCCCTGGTGTGTTGTAGTGTGTCCCTGGTGTGTTGTAGCGTGTCCTTGGTGTGTTGTAGTGTGTCCCTGGTGTGTTGTTGTGTATCACTGGTGTGTTGTAGTGTGTCCCTGGTGTGTTGTAGTGTGTCCCTGGTGTGTTGTAGTGTGTCCCTGGTGTGTTGTAGTGTGTCCCTGGTGTGTTGTAGTGTGTCCCTGGTGTGTTGTAGTGTGTCCCTGGTGTGTTGTAGTGTGTCCCTGGTGTGTTGTAGTGTATCCCTGGTGTGTTGTGTGTCCCTGGTGTGTTGTTGTGTGTCCCTGGTGTGTTGTTGTGTGTCCCTGGTGTGTTGTAGTGTGTCCCTGGTGTGTTGTAGTGTGTCCCTGGTGTGTTGTTGTGTGTCTCTGTTGTGTTGTAGTGTGTTTCTGTTGTATTACTGTGTCTCTGGTGTGTTGTAGTGTGTCACTGTTGTATTACTGTGTCTCTGGTGTGTTGTAGTGTGTCCCTGGTGTGTTGTAGTGTGTTTCTGTTGTATTACTGTGTCCCTGGTGTGTTGTGGTGTGTTTCTGTTGTATTACTGTGTCTCTGGTGTGTTGTAGTGACACATGGGGGCCGCAATGTTCCAACTTTCTTCATGTTTCAGATGAGTGGGTTGGCTGTGTATGTTCCAGCCAAGCTGTTGTGACTCGCAGTCTGCATCAATATGAATCCTGTTCAAATATTCTTGCAGCAAATATATATATTTCAAATTCCGGATGAAAATTATGTCTTTCCTGGAGTAATGAAAATATTTTCAAACAAAATGTCAATCTTAATGGCCTTTCGTATCATGAAAGTACCAGCTGCCCTTTCTGTTAGAAACTTTCAGAAAGTTCACTCTAGTAAAAAAGGTTAAATTCCAGTGGAAATGTTAAATTACAGTGGGGAAAGAATATCTTAAGTTGTAAAACCATTTATCTTCATAATATTGATGTTAACATATTACAGAAATACAATGTCTTAAAAAATTTGATATCTTAATGTTGCAAGATATCTTTTTGTTGTAGTAAAGTATTCTTCGTGTCAGTAATAATTCTAATTATATTAATCTAACCTAATATTATTATTAATTAAATAATAAGTTCGTAATAATCCCCCGTCCAATTATAACCGTATTCATTACTGACAAAGTAATCTGCCATCCTGGTACACATAAAGACCAACCCACTGATACACCCACTAATGAGGGGCATAACACACCCCTTTCTAGGTAAAATATTCCTCCCCCCCTTGCAGGGAATAATAATAATCTCACAGAATTTACAATATCTCATTTTGATATAAATGTTCCCCTTTCCTGTGGTAATGATTCCCTGTTCTCTACAACTTTCTTAGTTCCAGTACCATTTGGGTCTTGTTCCATCTCTCTGGGACACTTGTTCTAGTGCTTGGTGGTATAGTGGAGCACTGTGATACAGTGTAATGTCTCTGCAGTGTAATATCTCTGCAGTGTAATCTCTGTGCAGTGTAATATATCTGCAGTGTAATCTCTCTGCAGTGTAATCTCTGTGCAGTGTAATATATCTGCTGTGTAATCTCTGTGCAGTGTAATATATCTGCAGTGTAATCTCTCTGCAGTGTAATCTCTGTGCAGTGTAATCTCTCAGCAATGTAATCTCTCAGCAGTGTAATCTCTCAGCAGTGTAATCTCTCTGCAGTGTACCAGACTGTTGCTATCACTTGGGTCACGCTATCCTAACCTGTCTTATCCATCTGACAATCTGTTGCAATTTGCAATTAATGCGCTCAATCTGGCGCGTGACTGTGTTGTTGCAACGCTCAATCTGGCGCGTGGCTGTGTTGTTGCAACGCTCAATCTGGCGCGTGACTGTGTTGTTGCAACGCTCAATCTGGCGCGTGACTGTGTTGTTGCAACGCTCAATCTGGCGCGTGACTGTGTTGTTGCAACGCTCAATCTGACGCGTGACTGTGTTGTTGCAACGCTCAATCTGGCGCGTGACTGTGTTGTTGCAACGCTCAATCTGGCGCGTGGCTATGTTGTTGCAACGCTCAATCTGGCGCGTGGCTGTGTTGTTGCAACGCTCAATCTGGCGCGTGGCTATGTTGTTGCAACGCTCAATCTGGCGCGTGGCTGTGTTGTTGCAACGCTCAATCTGGCGCGTGACTGTGTTGTTGCAACGCTCAATCTGGCGCGTGACTGTGTTGTTGCAACGACCAGTTGCAACAGAGCCCATACGGCTGTGTTGAACATGTTGAACGTAGCTCCCTACGGCTGTGTTGAACATGTTGAACGTAGCTCCCTACGGCTGTGTTGAACATGTTGAACGTTGCTCCCTACGGCTGTGTTGAACATGTTGAACGTAGCTCCCTGCGGCTCTGTTGAACATGTTGAACGTTGCTCCCTACGGCTGTGTTGAACATGTTGAACGTTGCTCCCTACGGCTGTGTTGAACATGTTGAACGTTGCTCCCTACGGCTGTGTTGAACATGTTGAACGTTGCTCCCTACGGCTGTGTTGAACATGTTGAACGTTGCTCCCTACGGCTCTGTTGAACATGTTGAACGTTGCTCCCTACGGCTGTGTTGAACATGTTGAACGTAGCTCCCTACGGCTGTGTTGAACATGTTGAACGTAGCTCCCTACGGCTGTGTTGAACATGTTGAACGTAGCTCCCTGCGGCTGTGTTGAACATGTTGAACGTAGCTCCCTACGGCTGTGTTGAACATGTTGAACGTAGCTCCCTACGGCTGTGTTGAACATGTTGAACGTAGCTCCCTACGGCTGTGTTGAACATGTTGAACGTTGCTCCCTACGGCTGTGTTGAACATGTTGAACGTTGCTCCCTACGGCTGTGTTGAACATGTTGAACGTAGCTCCCTACGGCTGTGTTGAACATGTTGAACGTTGCTCCCTACGGCTGTGTTGAACATGTTGAACGTAGCTCCCTACGGCTGTGTTGAACATGTTGAACGTAGCTCCCTGCGGCTCTGTTGAACATGTTGAACGTTGCTCCCTACGGCTGTGTTGAACATGTTGAACGTAGCTCCCTACGGCTGTGTTGAACATGTTGAACGTTGCTCCCTACGGCTGTGTTGAACATGTTGACCGTAGCTCCCTGCGGCTCTGTTGAACATGTTGAACGTAGCTCCCTACGGCTGTGTTGAACATGTTGCCCGTTCCTCCCTACGGCTGTGTTGAACATGTTGCCCGTTCCTCCCTACGGCTGTGTTGAACATGTTGAACGTAGCTCCCTGCGGCTCTGTTGAACATGTTGAACGTTGCTCCCTACGGCTGTGTTGAACATGTTGAACGTAGCTCCCTGCGGCTCTGTTGAACATGTTGAACGTTGCTCCCTACGGCTGTGTTGAACATGTTGAACGTTGCTCCCTACGGCTGTGTTGAACATGTTGAACGTAGCTCCCTACGGCTGTGTTGAACATGTTGAACGTACCTCCCTACGGCTGTGTTGAACATGTTGAACATAGCTCCCTACGGCTGTGTTGAACATGTTGAACATAGCTCCCTGCGGCTGTGTTGAACATGTTGAACATAGCTCCCTACGGCTGTGTTGAACATGTTGAACATAGCTCCCTGCGGCTGTGTTGAACATGTTGAACATAGCTCCCTACGGCTGTGTTGAACATGTTGAACATAGCTCCCTACGGCTGTGTTGAACATGTTGAACATAGCTCCCTACGGCTGTGTTGAACATGTTGAACATAGCTCCCTACGGCTGTGTTGAACATGTTGAACATAGCTCCCTACGGCTGTGTTGAACATGTTGAACATAGCTCCCTACGGCTGTGTTGAACATGTTGAACATAGCTCCCTACGGCTGTGTTGAACATGTTGAACATAGCTCCCTGCGGCTGTGTTGAACATCATAGCCAACATACTCCCACCGGCTGTATTGTGGCAGAGTGCTAATAAATATTGGCTGAACTGCGCAATTGGGCCCAATCGTTATGTCATTGTTATTCAGCGTTTCTCGCGTGATGTGAAGGCTAATGTGTGTGTGGGACCCCACCTCCCATGGTCCCAGGTGGACTGGTGTGTGTGTGTGTAGGACCCCACCTCCCATGATCCCAGGAGGACTGGTGTGTGGGGGACCCCACCTCCCATGGGCCCAGGTGCACTGGTGTGTGTGTGGGGGACCCCACCCCTCATGGTCCCAGGTGGACTGGTGTGTGTGGGGGACCCCACCTCCCATGGTCCCAGAAGGACTGATGTGTGTGTGGGGGGACCCCACCTCCCATGGTCCCAGGTGGACTGGTGTGTGTGTGTGTGGGACCCCACCTCCCATGGTCCCAGGTGGACTGGTGTGTGTGTGGGACCCCACCTCCCATGGTCCCAGGTGGACTGGTGTGTGGGGGACCCAACCTCCCATGGTCCCAGGAGGACTGGTGTGTGGGGGACCCCACCTCCCATGGTCCCAGGTGGACTGGTGTGTGTGGGGGACCCCCCACCTCCCATGGTCCCAGGTGGACTGGTGTGTGTGTGGGACCCCACCTCCCATGGTCCCAGGTGGACTGGTGTGTGTGTGTGTAGGACCCCACCTCCCATGATCCCAGGAGGACTGGTGTGTGTGGGACCCCACCTCCCATGGTCCCAGGTGAACTGGTGTGTGTGGGACCCCACCTCCCATGGTCCCAGGTGGACTGGTGTGTTTGTGGGATCCCACCTCCCATGGTCCCAGGTGGACTGGTGTGTGTGTGGGACCCCACCTCCCATGGTCCCAGGTGGACTGGTGTGTGTGTGGGACCCCACCTCCCATGGTCCCAGGAGGACTGGTGTGTGTGGGACTCCACCTCCCATGGTCCCAGGTGGACTGGTGTGTGTGTGGGACCCCACCTCCCATGGTCCCAGGTGGACTGGTGTGTGGGGGACCCCACCTCCCATGGTCCCAGGAGGACTGGTGTGTGGGGGACCCCACCTCCCATGGTCCCAGGTGGACTGGTGTGTGTGTGGGACCCCAACTCCCATGGTCCCAGGAGGACTGGTGTGTGTGGGACCCCACCTCCCATGGTCCCAGGTGGACTGGTGTGTGTGTGTGGGACCCCACCTCCCATAGTCCCAGGAGGACTGGTGTGTGTGGGACCCCACCTCCCATGGTCCCAGGAGGACTGATGTGTGTGTGGGGGGACCCCACCTCCCATGGTCCCAGGAGGACTGATGTGTGTGTGTGGGACCCCACCTCCCATGGTCCCAGGTGAACTGGTGTGTGTGGGACCCCACCTCCCATGGTCCCAGGTGGACTGGTGTGTGTGTGTGGGACCCCAACTCCCATGGTCCCAGGAGGACTCCGTGTGGGGGACCCCACCTCCCATGGTCCCAGGAGGACTGATGTGTGTGTGGGGGGGACCCCACCTCCCATGGTCCCAGGTGGACTGGTGTGTGTGTGGGACCCCACCTCCCATGGTCCCAGGTGAACTGGTGTGTGTGGGACCCCACCTCCCATGGTCCCAGGTGAACTGGTGTGTGTGGGACCCCACCTCCCATGGTCCCAGGTGGACTGGTGTGTGTGTCGGACCCCACCTCCCATGGTCCCAGGAGGACTGGTGTGTGGGGGACCCCACCTTCCATGGTCCCAGGTGGACTGGTGTGTGTGTGGGACCCCACCTCCCATTGTCCCAGGTGGACTGGTGTGTGTGGGACCCCACCTCCCATGGTCTCAGGTGGACTGGTGTGTGTGGGGGACCCCACCTCCCATGATCCCAGGAGGACTGGTGTGTGTGTGTGTGGGACCCTCCTCCTATGGTCCCAGGTGAACTGGTGTGTGTGGAACCCCACCTCCCATGGTCCCAGATGGACTGGTGTGTGTGGGACCCCACCTCCCATGGTCCCAGGTGGACTGGTGTGTGTGTGGGACCCCACCTCCCATGGTCCCAGGTGGACTGGTGTGTGTGTGTGTGTGGGACCCCACCTCCCATGGTCCCAGGAGGACTGGTGTGTGGGGGACCCCACCTCCCATGGTCCCAGGTGGACTGGTGTGTATGTGGGCCCCCACCTCCCATGGTCCCAGGTGGACTGGTGTGTGTGTGTGGGACCCCACCTCCCATGGTCCCAGGTGGACTGGTGTGTGTGTGGGACCCCACCTCCCATGGTCCCAGGTGGACTGGTGTGTATGTGTGGGACCCCACCTCCCATGGTCACAGGAGGACTGGTGTGTGTGTGTGTGTGGGACCCCACCTCCCATTGTCACAGGAGGACTGGTGTGTGTGTGTGTGTGGGACCCCACCTCCCATGGTCACAGGAGGACTGGTGTGTGTGTGTGTGTGGGGGGGGGACCCCACCTCCCATGGTCCCAGGTGGACTGGTGTGTGTGTGTGTGTGGGCCCCACCTCCCATGGTCCCAGGAGGACTGGTGTGTGTGTGGGACCCACCTCCCATGGTCCCAGGTGGACTGGTGTGTGAGGGACCCCACCTCCTATGGTCCCAGGTGGACTGGTGTGTGTGGGGGGACCCCACCTCCCATGGTCCCAGGTGGACTGGTGTGTGTGTGGGAGACCCCACCTCCCATGGTCCCAGGTGGGCTGGTGTGTGTGGGACCCCACCTCCCATGGTCCCAGGTGGACTGGTGTGTGTGGGGGACCCCACCTCCCATGGTCCCAGGTGGACTGGTGCGTGTGGGGGACCTCACCTCCCATGGTCCCAGGTGGACTGGTGTGTGTGGGACCCCACCTCCCATGGTCCCAGGTGGACTGGTGTGTGTGGGGGACCCCACCTCCCATGGTCCCAGGTAGACTGGTGCGTGTGGGGGACCCCACCTCCCATGGTCCCAGGTGGACTGGTGTGTGTGTGGGACCCCACCTCCCATGGTCCCAGGAGGACTGGTGTGTGGGGGACCCCACCTCCCATGGTCCCAGGTGGACTGGTGTGTGTGTGGGACCCCACCTCCCATTGTCCCAGGTGGACTGGTGTGTGTGGGACCCCACCTCCCATGGTCCCAGGAGGACTGGTGTGTGGGGGACCCCACCTCCCATGGTCCCAGGTGGACTGGTGTGTGTGTGGGACCCCACCTCCCATTGTCCCAGGTGGACTGGTGTGTGTGGGACCCCACCTCGCATGGTCCCAGGTGGACTGGTGTGTGTGGGGGACCCCACCTCCCATGGTCCCAGGTGGACTGGTGCGTGTGGGGGACCTCACCTCCCATGGTCCCAGGTGGACTGGTGTTTGTGGGACAACACCTCCCATGGTCCCAGGTGGACTGGTGTGTGTGGGGGACCCCACCTCCCATGGTCCCAGGTGGACTGGTGCGTGTGGGGGACCCCACCTCCCATGGTCCCAGGTGGACTGGTGTGTGTGGGGGACCTCACCTCCCATGGTCCCAGGTGGACTGGTGTGTGTGTGGGACCCCACCTCCCATGGTCCCAGGAGGACTGGTGTGTGGGGGACCCCACCTCCCATGGTCCCAGGTGAACTGGTGTGTGTGGGACCCCACCTCCCATGGTCCCAGGTGGACTGGTGTGTGTGTGGGACCCCACCTCCCATGGTCGCAGGAGGACTGGTGTGTGGGGGACCCCACCTCCCATGGTCCCAGGAGGACTGGTGTGTGTGTGGGACCCCACCTCCCATTGTCCCAGGTGGACTGGTGTGTGTGGGACCCCACCTCACATGGTCCCAGGTGGACTGGTGTGTGTGGGGGACCCCACCTCCCATGGTCCCAGGAGGACTGGTGTGTGTGTGTGTGGGACCCTCCTCCTATGGTCCCAGGTGAACTGGTGTGTGTGGAACCCCACATCCCATGGTCCCAGATGGACTGGTGTGTGTGGGACCCCACCTCCCATGGTCCCAGGTGGACTGGTGTGTGTGTGGGACCCCACCTCCCATGGTCCCAGGTGGACTGGTGTGTGTGTGTATGGGACCCCACCTCCCATGGTCCCAGGAGGACTGGTGTGTGGGGGACCCCACCTCCCATGGTCCCAGGTGGACTGGTGTGTGGGGGACCCCACCTCCCATGGTCCCAGGAGGACTGGTGTGTGGGGGACCCCCCACCTCCCATGGTCCCAGGAGGACTGGTGTGTGTGGGGGACCACACCACCCATGGTCCCTGGTGAACTGGTGTGTGTGGGACCCCACCTCCCATGGTCCCAGGTGGACTGGTGTGTGTGGGTCCCCACCTCCCATGGTCCCAGGTGGACTGGTGTGTGTGTGGGACCCCACCTCCCATGGACCCAGTTGGACTGGTGTGTGTGTGTGTGTGGGACCCCACCTCCCATGGTCCCAGGAGGACTGGTGTGTGGGGGACCCCACCTCCCATGGTCCCAGGTGGACTGGTGTGTGGGGGACCCCACCTCCCATGGTCCCAGGAGGACTGGTGTGTGGGGGACCCCTCACCTCCCATGGTCCCAGGAGGACTGGTGTGTGTGGGGGACCTCACCACCCATGGTCCCAGGTGGACTGGTGTGTGTGGGACCCCACCTCCCATGGTCCCAGGTGGACTGGTGTGTGTGGGGGACCCCACCTCCCATGGTCCCAGGCGGACTGGTGCGTGTGGGGGACCTCACCTCCCATGGTCCCAGGTGGACTGGTGTGTGTGGGACCCCACCTCCCATGGTCCCAGGTGGACTGGTGTGTGTGGGGGACCCCACCTCCCATGGTCCCAGGTGGACTGGTGCGTGTGGGGGACCCCACCTCCCATGGTCCCAGGTGGACTGGTGTGTGTGGGGGACCTCACCTCCCATGGTCCCAGGTGGACTGGTGTGTGTGGGGGACCCCACCTCCCATGGTCCGTGGTGGACTGGTGTGTGTGGGGGACCCCACCTCCCATGGTCCCAGGTGGACTGGTGTGTGTGTGTGTTTGTGTGTGGGACCCCACCTCCCATGGTCCCAGGTGGACTGGTGTGTGTGGGACCCCACCTCCCATGGTCCCAGGTGGACTGGTGTGTGTGTGTGGGACCCCACCTCCCATGGTCCCAGGAGGACTGTTGTGTGTGGGGGACCCAACCTCCCATGGTCCCAGGTTGACTGGTGTGTGTGTGGGACCCCACGCCCCATGGTCCCAGGTGGACTGGTGTGTGTGGGACCCCACCTCCCATGGTCCTAGGAGGACTGGTGTGTGTGTGTGGGACCCCACTTCCCATGGGCCCAGGTGGACTGGTGTGTGTGTGTGGGACCCCACCTCCCATGGTCCCAGGTGGACTGGTGTGTGTGGGACCCCACCTCCCATGGTCCCAGGTGGACTGGTGTGTGTGTGGGACCCCACCTCCCATGGTCCCAGGTGGACTGGTGTGTGTGGGGGACCCCACCTCCCATGGTCCCAGGGGGACTGGTGTGTGTGTGGGACCCCACCTCCCATGGTCCCAGGTGGACTGGTGTGTGTGGGACCCCACCTCCCATGGTCCCAGGAGAACTGGTGTGTGTGTGGGACCCCACCTCCCATGGTCCCAGGTGGACTGGTGTGTGTGTGTGGGACCCCACCACCCATGGTCCCAGGTGGACTGGTGTGTGTGCGTGTGTGGGACCCCACCTCCCATGGTCCCAGGTGGACTGGGGTGTGTGGGACCCTACCTCCCATGGTCCCAGGTGGAATGGTGTGTGTGTGTGTGTGTGTGGGACCCCACCTCCCATTGTCCCAGGTGGACTGGTGTGTGTGGGACCCCACCTCCCATGGTCCCAGGTGGACTGGTGTGTGTGTGTGGGACCCCACCTCCCATGGTCCCAGGTGGACTGGTGTGTGTGTGTGTGTGGGACCCCACCTCCCATGGTCCCAGGTGGACTGGTGTGTGTGGGACCCCACCTCCCATGGTCTCAGGTGGACTGGTGTGTGTGGGATCCCACCTCCCATGGTCTCAGGTGGACTGGTGTGTGTGTGTGTGGGACCCCACCTCCCATGGTCCCAGGTGGACTGGTGTGTGTGTGTGGGACCCCACCTCCCATGGTCCCAGGTGGACTGGTGTGTATGTGGGCCCCCACCTCCCATGGTCCCAGGTGGACTGGTGTGTGTGTGTGGGACCCCACCTCCCATGGTCCCAGGTGGACTGGTGTGTGTGTGGGACCCCACCTCTCATGGTCCCAGGTGGACTGGTGTGTATGTGTGGGACCCCACCTCCCATGGTCACAGGAGGACTGGTGTGTGTGTGTGTGTGGGACCCCACCTCCCATGGTCACAGGAGGACTGGTGTGTGTGTGTGTGTGGGACCCCACCTCCCATGGTCACAGGAGGACTGGTGTGTGTGTGTGGGGGGGGGGGACCCCACCTCCCATGGTCCCAGGTGGACTGGTGTGTGTGTGTGTGTGGGCCCCACCTCCCATGGTCCCAGGAGGACTGGTGTGTGTGTGGGACCCACCTCCCATGGTCCCAGGTGGACTGGTGTGTGAGGGACCCCACCTCCTATGGTCCCAGGTGGACTGGTGTGTGTGGGTGGACCCCACCTCCCATGGTCCCAGGTGGACTGGTGTGTGTGTGGGGGACCCCACCTCCCATGGTCCCAGGTGGGCTGGTGTGTGTGGGACCCCACCTCCCATGGTCCCAGGTGGTCTGGTGTGTGTGGGGGACCCCACCTCCCATGGTCCCAGGTGGACTGGTGCGTGTGGGGGACCTCACCTCCCATGGTCCCAGGTGGACTGGTGTGTGTGGGACCCCACCTCCCATGGTCCCAGGTGGACTGGTGTGTGTGGGGGACCCCACCTCCCATGGTCCCAGGTGGACTGGTGCGTGTGGGGGACCCCACCTCCCATGGTCCCAGGTGGACTGGTGTGTGTGGGACCCCACCTCCCATGGTCCCAGGAGGACTGGTGTGTGGGGGACCCCACCTCCCATGGTCCCAGGTGGACTGGTGTGTGTGTGGGACCCCACCTCCCATTGTCCCAGGTGGACTGGTGTGTGTGGGACCCCACCTCGCATGGTCCCAGGTGGACTGGTGTGTGTGGGGGACCCCACCTCCCATGGTCCCAGGTGGACTGGTGCGTGTGGGGGACCTCACCTCCCATGGTCCCAGGTGGACTGGTGTTTGTGGGACAACACCTCCCATGGTCCCAGGTGGACTGGTGTGTGTGGGGGACCCCACCTCCCATGGTCCCAGGTGGACTGGTGCGTGTGGGGGACCCCACCTCCCATGGTCCCAGGTGGACTGGTGTGTGTGGGGGACCTCACCTCCCATGGTCCCAGGTGGACTGGTGTGTGTGTGGGACCCCACCTCCCATGGTCCCAGGAGGACTGGTGTGTGGGGGACCCCACCTCCCATGGTCCCAGGTGAACTGGTGTGTGTGGGACCCCACCTCCCATGGTCCCAGGTGGACTGGTGTGTGTGTGGGACCCCACCTCCCATGGTCGCAGGAGGACTGGTGTGTGGGGGACCCCACCTCCCATGGTCCCAGGAGGACTGGTGTGTGTGTGGGACCCCACCTCCCATTGTCCCAGGTGGACTGGTGTGTGTGGGACCCCACCTCACATGGTCCCAGGTGGACTGGTGTGTGTGGGGGACCCCACCTCCCATGGTCCCAGGAGGACTGGTGTGTGTGTGTGTGGGACCCTCCTCCTATGGTCCCAGGTGAACTGGTGTGTGTGGAACCCCACATCCCATGGTCCCAGATGGACTGGTGTGTGTGGGACCCCACCTCCCATGGTCCCAGGTGGACTGGTGTGTGTGTGGGACCCCACCTCCCATGGTCCCAGGTGGACTGGTGTGTGTGTGTATGGGACCCCACCTCCCATGGTCCCAGGAGGACTGGTGTGTGGGGGACCCCACCTCCCATGGTCCCAGGTGGACTGGTGTGTGGGGGACCCCACCTCCCATGGTCCCAGGAGGACTGGTGTGTGGGGGACCCCCCACCTCCCATGGTCCCAGGAGGAACTGGTGTGTGTGGGGGACCACACCACCCATGGTCCCTGGTGAACTGGTGTGTGTGGGACCCCACCTCCCATGGTCCCAGGTGGACTGGTGTGTGTGGGTCCCCACCTCCCATGGTCCCAGGTGGACTGGTGTGTGTGTGGGACCCCACCTCCCATGGACCCAGTTGGACTGGTGTGTGTGTGTGTGTGGGACCCCACCTCCCATGGTCCCAGGAGGACTGGTGTGTGGGGGACCCCACCTCCCATGGTCCCAGGTGGACTGGTGTGTGGGGGACCCCACCTCCCATGGTCCCAGGAGGACTGGTGTGTGGGGGACCCCTCACCTCCCATGGTCCCAGGAGGACTGGTGTGTGTGGGGGACCTCACCACCCATGGTCCCAGGTGGACTGGTGTGTGTGGGACCCCACCTCCCATGGTCCCAGGTGGACTGGTGTGTGTGGGGGACCCCACCTCCCATGGTCCCAGGCGGACTGGTGCGTGTGGGGGACCTCACCTCCCATGGTCCCAGGTGGACTGGTGTGTGTGGGACCCCACCTCCCATGGTCCCAGGTGGACTGGTGTGTGTGGGGGACCCCACCTCCCATGGTCCCAGGTGGACTGGTGCGTGTGGGGGACCCCACCTCCCATGGTCCCAGGTGGACTGGTGTGTGTGGGGGACCTCACCTCCCATGGTCCCAGGTGGACTGGTGTGTGTGGGGGACCCCACCTCCCATGGTCCGTGGTGGACTGGTGTGTGTGGGGGACCCCACCTCCCATGGTCCCAGGTGGACTGGTGTGTGTGTGTGTTTGTGTGTGGGACCCCACCTCCCATGGTCCCAGGTGGACTGGTGTGTGTGGGACCCCACCTCCCATGGTCCCAGGTGGACTGGTGTGTGTGTGGGACCCCACCTCCCATGGTCCCAGGAGGACTGTTGTGTGTGGGGGACCCAACCTCCCATGGTCCCAGGTTGACTGGTGTGTGTGTGGGACCCCACGCCCCATGGTCCCAGGTGGACTGGTGTGTGTGGGACCCCACCTCCCATGGTCCTAGGAGGACTGGTGTGTGTGTGTGGGACCCCACTTCCCATGGGCCCAGGTGGACTGGTGTGTGTGTGTGGGACCCCACCTCCCATGGTCCCAGGTGGACTGGAGTGTGTGGGACCCCACCTCCCATGGTCCCAGGTGGACTGGTGTGTGTGTGGGACCCCACCTCCCATGGTCCCAGGTGGACTGGTGTGTGTGGGGGACCCCACCTCCCATGGTCCCAGGGGGACTGGTGTGTGTGTGGGACCCCACCTCCCATGGTCCCAGGTGGACTGGTGTGTGTGGGACACCACCTCCCATGGTCCCAGGAGAACTGGTGTGTGTGTGGGACCCCACCTCCCATGGTCCCAGGTGGACTGGTGTGTGTGTGTGGGACCCCACCACCCATGGTCCCAGGTGGACTGGTGTGTGTGCGTGTGTGGGACCCCACCTCCCATGGTCCCAGGTGGACTGGGGTGTGTGGGACCCTACCTCCCATGGTCCCAGGTGGACTGGTGTGTGTGTGTGTGTGTGTGGGACCCCACCTCCCATTGTCCCAGGTGGACTGGTGTGTGTGGGACCCCACCTCCCATGGTCCCAGGTGGACTGGTGTGTGTGTGTGGGACCCCACCTCCCATGGTCCCAGGTGGACTGGTGTGTGTGTGTGTGTGGGACCCCACCTCCCATGGTCCCAGGTGGACTGGTGTGTGTGGGACCCCACCTCCCATGGTCTCAGGTGGACTGGTGTGTGTGGGATCCCACCTCCCATGGTCTCAGGTGGACTGGTGTGTGTGTGTGTGGGACCCCACCTCCCATGGTCCCAGGTGGACTGGTGTGTGTGTGTGGGACCCCACCTCTCATGGTCCCAGGTGGACTGGTGTGTATGTGGGCCCCCACCTCCCATGGTCCCAGGTGGACTGGTGTGTGTGTGTGGGACCCCACCTCCCATGGTCCCAGGTGGACTGGTGTGTGTGGGGGACCTCACCACCCATGGTCCCAGGTGGACTGGTGTGTGTGGGACCCCACCTCCCATGGTCCCAGGTGGACTGGTGTGTGTGGGGGACCCCACCTCCCATGGTCCCAGGCGGACTGGTGCGTGTGGGGGACCTCACCTCCCATGGTCCCAGGTGGACTGGTGTGTGTGGGACCCCACCTCCCATGGTCCCAGGTGGACTGGTGTGTGTGGGGGACCCCACCTCCCATGGTCCCAGGTGGACTGGTGCGTGTGGGGGACCCCACCTCCCATGGTCCCAGGTGGACTGGTGTGTGTGGGGGACCTCACCTCCCATGGTCCCAGGTGGACTGGTGTGTGTGGGGGACCCCACCTCCCATGGTCCGTGGTGGACTGGTGTGTGTGGGGGACCCCACCTCCCATGGTCCCAGGTGGACTGGTGTGTGTGTGTGTTTGTGTGTGGGACCCCACCTCCCATGGTCCCAGGTGGACTGGTGTGTGTGGGACCCCACCTCCCATGGTCCCAGGTGGACTGGTGTGTGTGTGGGACCCCACCTCCCATGGTCCCAGGAGGACTGTTGTGTGTGGGGGACCCAACCTCCCATGGTCCCAGGTTGACTGGTGTGTGTGTGGGACCCCACGCCCCATGGTCCCAGGTGGACTGGTGTGTGTGGGACCCCACCTCCCATGGTCCTAGGAGGACTGGTGTGTGTGTGTGGGACCCCACTTCCCATGGGCCCAGGTGGACTGGTGTGTGTGTGTGGGACCCCACCTCCCATGGTCCCAGGTGGACTGGTGTGTGTGGGACCCCACCTCCCATGGTCCCAGGTGGACTGGTGTGTGTGTGGGACCCCACCTCCCATGGTCCCAGGTGGACTGGTGTGTGTGGGGGACCCCACCTCCCATGGTCCCAGGGGGACTGGTGTGTGTGTGGGACCCCACCTCCCATGGTCCCAGGTGGACTGGTGTGTGTGGGACCCCACCTCCCATGGTCCCAGGAGAACTGGTGTGTGTGTGGGACCCCACCTCCCATGGTCCCAGGTGGACTGGTGTGTGTGTGTGGGACCCCACCACCCATGGTCCCAGGTGGACTGGTGTGTGTGCGTGTGTGGGACCCCACCTCCCATGGTCCCAGGTGGACTGGGGTGTGTGGGACCCTACCTCCCATGGTCCCAGGTGGACTGGTGTGTGTGTGTGTGTGTGTGGGACCCCACCTCCCATTGTCCCAGGTGGACTGGTGTGTGTGGGACCCCACCTCCCATGGTCCCAGGTGGACTGGTGTGTGTGTGTGGGACCCCACCTCCCATGGTCCCAGGTGGACTGGTGTGTGTGTGTGTGTGGGACCCCACCTCCCATGGTCCCAGGTGGACTGGTGTGTGTGGGACCCCACCTCCCATGGTCTCAGGTGGACTGGTGTGTGTGGGATCCCACCTCCCATGGTCTCAGGTGGACTGGTGTGTGTGTGTGTGGGACCCCACCTCCCATGGTCCCAGGTGGACTGGTGTGTGTGTGTGGGACCCCACCTCCCATGGTCCCAGGTGGACTGGTGTGTATGTGGGCCCCCACCTCCCATGGTCCCAGGTGGACTGGTGTGTGTGTGTGGGACCCCACCTCCCATGGTCCCAGGTGGACTGGTGTGTGTGTGGGACCCCACCTCTCATGGTCCCAGGTGGACTGGTGTGTATGTGTGGGACCCCACCTCCCATGGTCACAGGAGGACTGGTGTGTGTGTGTGTGTGGGACCCCACCTCCCATGGTCACAGGAGGACTGGTGTGTGTGTGTGTGTGGGACCCCACCTCCCATGGTCACAGGAGGACTGGTGTGTGTGTGGGGGGGGGGGACCCCACCTCCCATGGTCCCAGGTGGACTGGTGTGTGTGTGTGTGTGGGCCCCACCTCCCATGGTCCCAGGAGGACTGGTGTGTGTGTGGGACCCACCTCCCATGGTCCCAGGTGGACTGGTGTGTGAGGGACCCCACCTCCTATGGTCCCAGGTGGACTGGTGTGTGTGGGGGGACCCCACCTCCCATGGTCCCAGGTGGACTGGTGTGTGTGTGGGGGACCCCACCTCCCATGGTCCCAGGTGGGCTGGTGTGTGTGGGACCCCACCTCCCATGGTCCCAGGTGGTCTGGTGTGTGTGGGGGACCCCACCTCCCATGGTCCCAGGTGGACTGGTGCGTGTGGGGGACCTCCCCTCCCATGGTCCCAGGTGGACTGGTGTGTGTGGGACCCCACCTCCCATGGTCCCAGGTGGACTGGTGTGTGTGGGGGACCCCACCTCCCATGGTCCCAGGTGGACTGGTGCGTGTGGGGGACCCCACCTCCCATGGTCCCAGGTGGACTGGTGTGTGTGTGGGACCCCACCTCCCATGGTCCCAGGAGGACTGGTGTGTGGGGGACCCCACCTCCCATTGTCCCAGGTGGACTGGTGTGTGTGGGACCCCACCTCCCATGGTCCCAGGAGGACTGGTGTGTGGGGGACCCCACCTCCCATGGTCCCAGGTGGACTGGTGTGTGTGTGGGACCCCACCTCCCATTGTCCCAGGTGGACTGGTGTGTGTGGGACCCCACCTCGCATGGTCCCAGGTGGACTGGTGTGTGTGGGGGACCCCACCTCCCATGGTCCCAGGTGGACTGGTGCGTGTGGGGGACCTCACCTCCCATGGTCCCAGGTGGACTGGTGTTTGTGGGACAACACCTCCCATGGTCCCAGGTGGACTGGTGTGTGTGGGGGACCCCACCTCCCATGGTCCCAGGTGGACTGGTGCGTGTGGGGGACCCCACCTCCCATGGTCCCAGGTGGACTGGTGTGTGTGGGGGACCTCACCTCCCATGGTCCCAGGTGGACTGGTGTGTGTGTGGGACCCCACCTCCCATGGTCCCAGGAGGACTGGTGTGTGGGGGACCCCACCTCCCATGGTCCCAGGTGAACTGGTGTGTGTGGGACCCCACCTCCCATGGTCCAGGTGGACTGGTGTGTGTGTGGGACCCCACCTCCCATGGTCCCAGGAGGACTGGTGTGTGGGGGACCCCACCTCCCATGGTCCCAGGAGGACTGGTGTGTGTGTGGGACCCCACCTCCCATTGTCCCAGGTGGACTGGTGTGTGTGGGACCCCACCTCCCATGGTCCCAGGTGGACTGGTGTGTGTGGGGGACCCCACCTCCCATGGTCCCAGGAGGACTGGTGTGTGTGTGTGTGGGACCCTCCTCCTATGGTCCCAGGTGAACTGGTGTGTGTGGAACCCCACCTCCCATGGTCCCAGATGGACTGGTGTGTGTGGGACCCCACCTCCCATGGTCCCAGGTGGACTGGTGTGTGTGTGGGACCCCACCTCCCATGGTCCCAGGTGGACTGGTGTGTGTGTGTGTGGGACCCCACCTCCCATGGTCCCAGGAGGACTGGTGTGTGGGGGACCCCACCTCCCATGGTCCCAGGTGGACTGGTGTGTGGGGGACCCCACCTCCCATGGTCCCAGGAGGACTGGTGTGTGGGGGACCCCCCACCTCCCATGGTCCCAGGAGGACTGGTGTGTGTGGGGGACCACACCACCCATGGTCCCTGGTGAACTGGTGTGTGTGGGACCCCACCTCCCATGGTCCCTGGTGGACTGGTGTGTGTGGGTCCCCACCTCCCATGGTCCCAGGTGGACTGGTGTGTGTGTGGGACCCCACCTCCCATGGACCCAGTTGGACTGGTGTGTGTGTGTGTGTGGGACCCCACCTCCCATGGTCCCAGGAGGACTGGTGTGTGGGGGACCCCACCTCCCATGGTCCCAGGTGGACTGGTGTGTGGGGGACCCCACCACCCATGGTCCCAGGTGGACTGGTGTGTGTGGGGGACCTCACCTCCCATGGTCCCAGGTGGACTGGTGTGTGTGGGGGACCCCACCTCCCATGGTCCGTGGTGGACTGGTGTGTGTGGGGGACCCCACCTCCCATGGTCCCAGGTGGACTGGTGTGTGTGTGTGTTTGTGTGTGGGACCCCACCTCCCATGGTCCCAGGTGGACTGGTGTGTGTGGGACCCCACCTCCCATGGTCCCAGGTGGACTGGTGTGTGTGTGGGACCCCACCTCCCATGGTCCCAGGAGGACTGTTGTGTGTGGGGGACCCCACCTCCCATGGTCCGTGGTGGACTGGTGTGTGTGGGGGACCCCACCTCCCATGGTCCCAGGTGGACTGGTGTGTGTGTGTGTTTGTGTGTGGGACCCCACCTCCCATGGTCCCAGGTGGACTGGTGTGTGTGTGTGTTTGTGTGTGGGACCCCACCTCCCATGGTCCCAGGTGGACTGGTGTGTGTGTGGGACCCCACCTCCCATGGTCCCTGGTGGACTGGTGTGTGTGTGGGACCCCACCTCCCATGGTCCCAGGAGGACTGTTGTGTGTGGGGGACCCAACCTCCCATGGTCCCAGGTTGACTGGTGTGTGTGTGGGACCCCACGCCCCATGGTCCCAGGTGGACTGGTGTGTGTGGGACCCCACCTCCCATGGTCCTAGGAGGACTGGTGTGTGTGTGTGGGACCCCACTTCCCATGGGCCCAGGTGGACTGGTGTGTGTGTGTGTGTGTGGGACCCCACCTCCCATGGTCCCAGGTGGACTGGTGTGTGTGGGACCCCACCTCCCATGGTCCCAGGTGGACTGGTGTGTGTGTGGGACCCCACCTCCCATGGTCCCAGGTGGACTGGTGTGTGTGGGGGACCCCACCTCCCATGGTCCCAGGGGGACTGGTGTGTGTGTGGGACCCCACCTCCCATGGTCCCAGGTGGACTGGTGTGTGTGGGACCCCACCTCCCATGGTCCCAGGAGAACTGGTGTGTGTGTGGGACCCCACCTCCCATGGTCCCAGGTGGACTGGTGTGTGTGTGTGGGACCCCACCACCCATGGTCCCAGGTGGACTGGTGTGTGTGCGTGTGTGGGACCCCACCTCCCATGGTCCCAGGTGGACTGGGGTGTGTGGGACCCTACCTCCCATGGTCCCAGGTGGACTGGTGTGTGTGTGTGTGTGTGTGGGACCCCACCTCCCATTGTCCCAGGTGGACTGGTGTGTGTGTGTGGGACCCCACCTCCCATGGTCCCAGGTGGACTGGTGTGTGTGTGTGTGTGGGACCCCACCTCCCATGGTCCCAGGTGGACTGGTGTGTGTGGGACCCCACCTCCCATGGTCTCAGGTGGACTGGTGTGTGTGGGATCCCACCTCCCATGGTCTCAGGTGGACTGGTGTGTGTGTGTGTGGGACCCCACCTCCCATGGTCCCAGGTGGACTGGTGTGTGTGTGTGGGACCCCACCTCCCATGGTCCCAGGTGGACTGGTGTGTATGTGGGCCCCCACCTCCCATGGTCCCAGGTGGACTGGTGTGTGTGTGTGGGACCCCACCTCCCATGGTCCCAGGTGGACTGGTGTGTGTGTGGGACCCCACCTCGCATGGTCCCAGGTGGACTGGTGTGTATGTGTGGGACCCCACCTCCCATGGTCACAGGAGGACTGGTGTGTGTGTGTGTGAGGGACCCCACCTCCCATGGTCACAGGAGGACTGGTGTGTGTGTGTGTGTGGGACCCCACCTCCCATGGTCACAGGAGGACTGGTGTGTGTGTGTGGGGGGGGGACCCCACCTCCCATGGTCCCAGGTGGACTGGTGTGTGTGTGTGTGTGGGCCCCACCTCCCATGGTCCAAGAGGACTGGTGTGTGTGTGGGACCCACCTCCCATGGTCCCAGGTGGACTGGTGTGTGAGGGTCCCCACCTCCCATGGTCCAAGGTGGACTGGTGTGTGTGGGGGGACCCCACCTCCCATGGTCCCAGGTGGACTGGTGTGTGTGTGGGGGACCCCACCTCCCACGGTCCCAGGTGGGCTGGTGTGTGTGGGACCCCACCTCCCATGGTCCCAGGTGGACTGGTGTGTGTGGGGGACCCCACCTCCCATGGTCCCAGGTGGACTGGTATGTGTGTGTGTGGGACCCCACCTCCCATGGTCCCAGGTGGACTGGTGTGTGTGTGTGGGGGACCCAACATCCCATGGTCCCAGGTGGGCTGGTGTGTGTGTGGGACCCCACCTCCCATGGTCTCAGGTTGACTGGTGTGTGTGTGTGTGGGACCCCACCTCCTATGGTCCCAGGTGGACTGGTGTTGGTGTGTGTGGGACCCCACCTCCCATGGTCCCAGGTGGACTGGTGTGTATGTGGGACCCCACCTCCCATGGTCCCAGGTGGACTGGTGTGTGTGTGTGGGGGACCCCACCTCCCATGGTCCCAGGTGGGCTGGTGTGTGTGTGGGACCCCACCTCCCATGGTCTCAGGTGGACTGGTGTGTGTGTGTGGGACCCCACCTCCCATGGTCCCAGGTGGACTGGTGTGTGTGGGGGGACCCCACCTCCCATGGTCCCAGGTGGACTGGTGTGTGTGTGGGGGACCCCACCTCCCATGGTCCCAGGTGGGCTGGTGTGTGTGTGGGACCCCACCTCCCATGGTCTCAGGTGGACTGGTGTGTGTGTGTGTGGGACCCCACCTCCCATGGTCCCAGGTTGACTGGTGTGTGTGTGTGTGGGACCCCAAATCCCATGGTCCCAGGTGGACTGGTGTGTGTGTGGGACCCCACCTCCCATGGTCCCAGGATGGACTGGTGTGTGTGTGTGGGGGACCCCACCTCCCATGGTCCCAGGTGGGCTGGTGTGTGTGTGGGACCCCACCTCCCATGGTCTCAGGTTGACTGGTGTGTGTGTGTGTGGGACCCCACCTCCCATGGTCCCAGGTGGAATGGTGTGTGTGTGTGTGGGACCCCACCTCCCATGGTCCCAGGTGGACTGGTGTGTGTGTGGGACCCCACCTCCCATGGTCCCAGGTGGACTGGTGTGTGTGGGACCCCACCTCCCATGGTCCCATGTGGACTGGTGTGTGTGGTGGGGGACCCCACCTCCCATGGTCCCAGGTGGACTGGTGTGTGTGGGGGGGACCCCACCTCCCATGGTCCCAGGTGGACTGGTGTGTGTGTGTGTGGGACCCCACCTCCCATGGTCCCAGGTGGACTGGTGTGTGTGTGTAGGACCCCACCTCCCATGGTTCCAGGAGGACTGGTGTGTGTGTGGGACCCCACCTCCCATGGTCCCAGGTGGATTGGTGTGTGTGGGACCCCACCTCCCATGGTCCCAGGTGGACTGGTGTGTGTATGGGACCCCACCTCTTATGGTCCCAGGAGGATTGGTGTGTGGGGGACCACCTCCCATGGTCCCAGGAGGACTGGTGTGTGTGGGACCCCACCTCCCATGTTCCCAGGTGGACTGGTGTGTGTGGGACCCCACCTCCCATGGTCCCAGGAGGACTGGTGTGTGTGTGGGGGACCACCTGCCATGGTCCCAGGAGGACTGGTGTGTGTGGGACCCCACCTCCCATGGTCCCAGGTGGACTGTTGTGTGTGGGACCCCACCTCCCATGGTCCCAGGGGTACTGGTGTGTGTGTGGGGGACCCCACCTCCCATGGTCCCAGGTGGACTGGTGTGTAGGGGACCCCACCTCCCATGGTCCCAGGAGGACTGGTGTGTGTGGGACCCCACCTCCCATGGTCCCAGGAGGACTGGTGTGTGTGTGTGGGACCCTACCTCCCATGGTCCCAGGTGGACTGGTGTGGGGGACCCCACCTCCCATGGTCCCAGGAAGACTGGTGTGTGTGTGGGACCCCACCTTCCATGGTCCCAGGAGGACTGGTGTGTGTGGGACCCCACCTCCCATGGTCCCAGGAGGACTGGTGTGTGTGGGACTCCACCTTCCATGGTCCCAGGTGGACTGGTGTGTGTGTGGGACCCACCTCCCATGGTCCCAGGTGGACTGGTGTGTGTGTGGGACCCCACCTCCCATGGTCCCAGGTGGACTGGTGTGTGTGTGGGACCCCACCTCCCATGGTCCCAGGAGGACTGGTGTGTGTGGGACCCCACCTCCCATGGTCCCAGGTGGACTGATGTGTGTGGTACCCCACCTCCCATGGTCCCAGGAGGACTGGTGTGTGTGTGGGACCCCACCTCCCATGGTCCCAGGTGGACTGGTGTGTGTGTTTGGGACCCCACCTCCCATGGTCCTAGGTGGACTGGTGTGTGTGGGACCCCACCTCCCATGATCCCAGGAGGACTGGTGTGTGTGGGACCCCACCTCCCATGGTCCCAGGTGGACTGGTGTGTGTGTGGGACCCACCTCCTATGGTCCCAGGTGGACTGGTGTGTGAGTGGGACCCCACCTCCCATGATCCCAGGAGGACTGGTGTGTGTGGGACCCCACCGCCCATGGTCCCAGGAGGACTGGTGGGTGGGACCCCACCTCCCATGGTCCCAGGAGGACTGGTGTGTGTGGGACCCCACCTCCCATGGTCCCAGGAGGACTGGTGTGTGTGTGGGACCCCAGCTCCCATGGTCCCAGGTGGACTGGTGTGGGGGACCCCACCTCCCATGGTCCCAGGAGGACTGGTGTGTGTGGGACCCCACCTCCCGTGGTCCCAGGTGGACTGGTGTGTGTGGGACCCCACCTCCTATGGTCCCAGGTGAACTGGTGTGTGTGTGGGACCCCACCTCCCATGGTCCCAGGTGGACTGGTGTGAGGGGACCCCACCTCCCATGGTCCCAGGAGGACTGGTGTGTGTGTGGGACCCCACCTCCCATGGTTCTAGGAGGACTGGTGTGTGTGTGGGACCCTACCTCCCATGGTCCCAGGTGGACTGGTGTGTGTATGGGACCCCACCTCCCATGGTCCCAGGTGGACTGGTGTGTGTGGGACCCCACCTCCAATGATCCCAGGAGGACTGGTGTGTGTGTGGGACCCCACCTCCCATGGTCCCAGAAGGACTGATGTGTGTGGGGGACCCCACCTCCCATGGTCCCAGAAGGACTGGTGTGTGTGTGGGGGACCCCACCTCCCATGGTCCCAGGAGGACTGGTGTGTGGGACCCCACCTCCCATGGTCCCAGGTTGACTGGTGAGTGTGTGGGACCCACCTCCCATGGTCCCAGCAGGACTGGTGTGTGTGGGACCCCACCTCCCATGGTCCCAGGGGGACTGGTGTGTGTGTGTGAGGGACCCCACCTCCCATGGTCCCAGGGGGACTGGTGTGCGTGTGTGGGGGACCCCACCTCCCATGGTCCCAGGAGGACTGGTGTGTGGGGGACCCCACCTCCCATGGTGCCAGGAGGACTGGTGTGTGTGGGACCCCACCTCCCATGGTCCCAGGTGGACTGGTGTGTGTGGGACCCCACCTCCCATGGTCCCAGGGGGACTGGTGTGTGTGTGTGTGAGGGACCCCACCTCCCATGGTCTCAGGGGGACTGGTGTGCGTGTGTGTGGGACCCCACCTCCCATGGTCCCAGGTGGACTGGTGTGTGGGGGACCCCACCTCCCATGGTCCCAGGTGGACTGGTGTGTGTGGGACCCCACCTCCCATGGTCCCAGGAGGACTAGTGTGTGTGGGACCCCACCTCCCATGGTCTCAGGTGGACTGGTGTGTGTGTGTGGGACCCCACCTCCCATGGTCCCAGGTGGACTGGTGTGTGTGGGGGGACCCCACCTCCCATGGTCCCAGGTGGACTGGTGTGTGTGTGGGGGACCCCACTTCCCATGGTCCCAGGTGGGCTGGTGTGTGTGTGGGACCCCACCTCGCATGGTCTCAGGTGGACTGGTGTGTGTGTGTGTGGGACCCCACCTCCCATGGTCCCAGGTGGACTGGTGTGTGTGTGTGTGGGACCCCAAATCCCATGGTCCCAGGTGGACTGGTGTGTGTGTGGGACCCCACCTCCCATGGTCCCAGGTGGACTGGTGTGTGTGTGTGGGGGACCGCACCTCCCATGGTCCCAGGTGGGCTGGTGTGTGTGTGGGACCCCACCTCCCATGGTCTCAGGTTGACTGGTGTGTGTGTGTGTGGGACCCCACCTCCCATGGTCCCAGGTGGAATTGTGTGTGTGTGTGTGGGGCCCCACCTCCCATGGTCCCAGGTGGACTGGTGTGTGTGTGGGACCCCACCTCCCATGGTCCCAGGTGGACTGGTGTGTGTGGGACCCCACCTCCCATGGTCCCATGTGGACTGGTGTGTGTGGTTGGGGACCCCACCTCCCATGGTCCCAGGTGGACTGGTGTGTGTGGGGGGGGACCCCACCTCCCATGGTCCCAGGTGGACTGGTGTGTGTGTGTGTGGGACCCCACCTCCCATGGTCCCAGGTGGACTGGTGTGTGTGTGTAGGACCCCACCTCCCATGGTTCCAGGAGGACTGGTGTGTGTGTGGGACCCCACCTCCCATGGTCCCAGGTGGAATTGTGTGTGTGTGTGTGGGACCCCACCTCCCATGGTCCCAGGTGGACTGGTGTGTGTGTGGGACCCCACCTCCCATGGTCCCAGGTGGACTGGTGTGTGTGGGACCCCACCTCCCATGGTCCCGTGTGGACTGGTGTGTGTGGTTGGGGACCCCACCTCCCATGGTCCCAGGTGGACTGGTGTGTGTGGGGGGGACCCCACCTCCCATGGTCCCAGGTGGACTGGTGTGTGTGTGTGTGGGACCCCACCTCCCATGGTCCCAGGTGGACTGGTGTGTGTGTGTAGGACCCCACCTCCCATGGTTCCAGGAGGACTGGTGTGTGTGTGGGACCCCACCTCCCATGGTCCCAGGTGGATTGGTGTGTGTGGGACCCCACCTCCCATGGTCCCAGGTGGACTGGTGTGTGTATGGGACCCCACCTCCCATGGTCCCAGGAGGATTGGTGTGTGGGGGACCACCTCCCATGGTCCCAGGAGGACTGGTGTGTGTGGGACCCCACCTCCCATGTTCCCAGGTGGACTGGTGTGTGTGGGACCCCACCTCCCATGGTCCCAGGAGGACTGGTGTGTGTGTGGGGGACCACCTGCCATGGTCCCAGGAGGACTGGTGTGTGTGGGACCCCACCTCCCATGGTCCCAGGTGGACTGTTGTGTGTGGGACCCCACCTCCCATGGTCCCAGGGGTACTGGTGTGTGTGTGGGGGACCCCACCTCCCATGGTCCCAGGTGGACTGGTTTGTAGGGGACCCCACCTCCCATGGTCCCAGGAGGACTGGTGTGTGTGGGACAACACCTCCCATGGTCCCAGGAGGACTGGTGTGTGTGTGTGGGACCCCACCTCCCATGGTCCCAGGTGGACTGGTGTGGGGGACCCCACCTCCCATGGTCCCAGGAAGACTGGTGTGTGTGTGGGACCCCACCTTCCATGGTCCCAGGAGGACTGGTGTGTGTGGGACCCCACCTCCCATGGTCCCAGGAGGACTGGTGTGTGTGGGACTCCACCTTCCATGGTCCCCGGTGGACTGGTGTGTGTGTGGGACCCACCTCCCATGGTCCCAGGTGGACTGGTGTGTGTGTGGGACCCCACCTCCCATGGTCCCAGGTGGACTGGTGTGTGTGTGGGACCCCACCTCCCATGGTCCCAGGAGGACTGGTGTGTGTGGGACCCCACCTCCCATGGTCCCAGGTGGACTGGTGTGTGTGGGACCCCACCTCCCATGGTCCCAGGAGGACTGGTGTGTGTGTGGGACCCCACCTCCCATGGTCCCAGGTGGACTGGTGTGTGTGTGTGGGACCCCACCTCCCATGGTCCTAGGTGGACTGGTGTGTGTGGGACCCCACCTCCCATGATCCCAGGAGGACTGGTGTGTGTGGGACCCCACCTCCCATGGTCCCAGGTGGACTGGTGTGTGTGTGGGACCCACCTCCTATGGTCCCAGGTGGACTGGTGTGTGAGTGGGACCCCACCTCCCATGGTCCCAGGAGGACTGGTGTGTGTGGGACCCCACCGCCCATGGTCCCAGGAGGACTGGTGTGTGGGACCCCACCTCCCATGGTCCCAGGAGGACTGGTGTGTGTGGGACCCCACCTCCCATGGTCCCAGGAGGACTGGTGTGTGTGTGGGACCCCAGCTCCCATGGTCCCAGGTGGACTGGTGTGGGGGACCCCACCTCCCATGGTCCCAGGAGGACTGGTGTGTGTGGGACCCCACCTCCCGTGGTCCCAGGTGGACTGGTGTGTGTGGGACCCCACCTCCTATGGTCCCAGGTGAACTGGTGTGTGTGTGGGACCCCACCTCCCATGGTCCCAGGTGGACTGGTGAGAGGGGACCCCACCTCCCATGGTCCCAGGAGGACTGGTGTGTGTGTGGGACCCCACCTCCCATGGTTCTAGGAGGACTGGTGTGTGTGTGGGACCCCACCTCCCATGGTCCCAGGTGGACTGGTGTGTGTATGGGACCCCACCTCCCATGGTCCCAGGTGGACTGGTGTGTGTGGGACCCCACCTCCAATGATCCCAGGAGGACTGGTGTGTGTGTGGGACCCCACCTCCCATGGTCCCAGAAGGACTGATGTGTGTGGGGGACCCCACCTCCCATGGTCCCAGAAGGACTGGTGTGTGTGTGGGGGACCCCACCTCCCATGGTCCAAGGAGGACTGGTGTGTGGGACCCCACCTCCCATGGTCCCAGGTTGACTGGTGTGTGTGTGGGACCCACCTCCCCTTGTCGGAAAATCCGACACCATTTAATAATCATACAGATAATAGCTGTGTTGCATAAACAAGTTACCCATAGAAAACGTAACTTGTAGTGGAATTACCGTCTAAAGAAAACGGGATATCATCACCACATACTATTATAATTCACCAGCTATTCTGCTGGGAATTATTCTTAAATACATTAGTCTTTGGACTTTACCATCATAAAAACATCTTATATAAATTAACTTAATTATCAATATTAAAGTAGAGTAAATGTGACCCTTCTATCACTTTCTGAAATCTGGACAAAGTAGGCCAGGCGTCAGTGGGGAAGGAGGGCAGCCATTGTTGTGTCACCTCCGAGACGTGTGGAGCAAATTCGGCTCCTATCATTCTGGACAATGTCGGCCAGTAACGTCAATAGTATGAAGTGTTAAACAGCCATTGTTTATATTGAGACCAGAGGCTCACACAGGAGCAAATGCGGCTCCTGTTAATTTTACTTGAACGTAGTGTTATGGAACCCAAAGGTGTACCATTTTTCAACACGCTGTCTACATATCAAGTTAAGTGTTCTTTCCGAAACCCATTATCTATCATTAGTGGCCATTAATGTCATTGGGTAGGGTTACCCGGTTAGAACGCGACATAGCCTCAAACTAAAGGTAATTAAGCCAGGTCTTCAATGTTCCATGTACAGTTTTCTCTGATATAGCTTGTCATATATAGGATTCTGGCTTCACAGCTAGCGCACTTTTGACAGGTCAAGACGAGGAAGGAAGATTTGTGCACCAGTTACTGGGTGATATGGAAGCTACCTCAAAGAGGATAATTTGATGTCTACACCCTAGTTATACCTGGTGGACTAACCTGCTGTACTATAAGATAAGGAACCTCTTCAATGTATGTAGTTAATTTTGTAGTTTGATTGGCTGCATATATATATAAACTATTAAACCCCCCCTAATGTGTAGAGGATCGATTTGTGAGATTGAGATTATTGCAGAAATACAGTCCACTTAACATTATACAAATTGCTATCGAAGTATATAAATTAACGTAAATATAAATTCATATAAATTAAACAAATATAAATCTCACAGGTCGGTTCCCACATTATATGGACCTTCGGAACCGGAATATTCGGTCCTATGAACCCACATTTGGTCATCTTAGTACCGGATGAACCAGTTAACCAGTGGATTCATTAAATATACTAGTGCAGTGTTATTTAAACAAAGGCCAGCCAGTCAAAGACGGAAGCGTAGCCTCGAGGGAGCTCAGGAGCCTCCCTCAGTTCAGATCTGCCTCATCAGCGGTTTCAGGGACACCCACAGATATTTGGTGGCGTGTTATTCTGTGAAATGACAGCGCTAATATTGAAACCAGCCAAATTAGTGACTGTGTCGCGAGATTGTTCACGGATTTCGTGGTGTTACATTTCGCGAGAGATTATCTACGAATTTTGTGGAGTTTATTTCGCGAGGTCACTAATAATATTTAATACTTCTTGATAATATTAGAAGTTTCATAGAGGCTAATTAAGAGGCTATTATCAATAATTGTGTATATTATTTCTCCAAAATAGAGAATTATTTAATATATATTGCACTAGTGATCACAGTATAATATTTACTAATTGCCAACCCACAACAGGGTAGGATATTAACCATTGACTAGTTGAACTATTATTGTTCATCCTAGTCCCATTATTACAATAGTCAGTTGTACTATATTGAACAACCTAACACCATTAATGAATGGTCCAGACCCTATTTTGGGTGTAATTATTATCAACTCGAATTGAGTTGTATATATAATAATTTACTTATGATCATTACACCTTTGAGTGATTAATTAGTGTCAATTCCATCCTAGGGTGATATAGAAGAGCTAACCTAAAGGTACTTCCAGTGACACTGGTTTATCACTCAAATCATTAGTGTGTATGATTGTATATATATATAATGTGTATTAATTTTAAGTGCTAACCTCTAGTAGAGGTAGGATTATTGCCTAGTGAGTTCAGAATTTACCCTAGGCTACCATTAGTGTTTGTTCAGTATTATGAGCAGCCCAAGTACAAGCCCACAAGGCTTCACCAACTAGCCAGTATGGATAATGCAGGGAGAATGAAAAGAACCCTTGCAGGTCTTAAAGGCCACTTAACAAGACAGATCAAGAAATGTGAAGATTTGTCACAACAATCAACAGTTGATTATGCTGACCTGGAAAGCTATTATCAAGCAGCTGCAGGTAAATTTGAGCAAATCAAATGTCAAATAGCAACATATGTGGCTGAACTTGCCAACACTAATTTATCAGAAACAGAAATAGACGACAATATGGTTGATCTTGCGAATTATGAAGATCACACTCGGGCCACGTTACAGCCTTATGTCAAATTAATTGCCCAGAACAAGGCAACAGCAACAACAACAACAGTTGCATCTAATACGAGTCAAGCAGAAGCTCGACTCCCTCCAATTAATTTACCCACTTTCTCAGGAAAAGATGAGGAAGATTGGGACGAATTTTGGAACAAATTCGTTGACCTTGTAGACTCAAAACAATCTTTACCAAAGAGTAGTAAATTCTCTTATTTGCAAGGCCAATTATCAGGTGAGGCTAAAACAGTAGTATCCCATCTGAGATTAACTAATGACGGCTATGATCTGGCAGTAAAACTCCTCAAAGATAATTATGCTGATCCAGAAGTAAGAACATCACATTTAGTTCATGAGCTGTTGCATTTACCCCCACCGGAGGCTTCAGCTGATTCACTCCAAGTCTTAAAGCTGGAGGTAGAATCATTGATCAATGCCCTCAGCCTGACAGCAGATACAAACGGGGCTGTGTGGGTCTTGAAAATAATTGTCCAGGAGAAAATACCTAGGGACATATTGAGACAAATGAGTGCTCATTACAATAAAAGTATCTTATCCATGAATGAAATATCTGAGGGTTTAACGTCAGTAGTTCATCAATTACGAACACATGACAAATTAAAACCACCAAGTAAACCCTCAGAAACCAATAATAGTAAACCACAGAGTACCAAAGGTACTCCAAATCAATCTAGACAATATAATTCAACACCAAAGAGGAACAGTGGCAGTGTGGGCGTATATGCAGTGGGACCCTCCAAGCCTATAGTTACTGTGTCACCCAAGAACATGACACCAAAGGGTACAGGAAGCTATGGAACATGTTTGTTCTGCAATGAGAAACATTCAATGTAGCACTGCTCTAATTTTCCTGATAGTGACGCCCGTGTTGAGCGACTCAAAGATTTGCAACATTGCATGAGGTGCCTCAGGAAACATAACATCAAGGACTGTGATACCCAATTACATACCTGTAATAGGTGTAACAAAGGTCAGCACCATGCAGCATTGTGCAGAGACACCAAAACAACGTCTCCAAACCCCAAGGTGGAAGATAGCATTCCCACCACAGTACAGTACTGCAAGGTGCAACAAACAAAGAGTGTCCAATCAGCAAAGTCTAAAGGTAATACGACTTTGCCTACTGCCCAAATTACCATCCTGAATAAGAGGGCCAAGGTCCATACCCGTGGGTTGTTTGACCAAGGATCCCAGAGAACATATATCACTAAAAAGTTGGCAGATGAATTACAATTAAGGCCTGTAGCCCAGATGTCATTCAACATCTCAGGGTTTGTAACAGATGCAGGACCTCAAGTCTACCAGTTGGTACAACCATCAGTACGTTTAGGCAGGTACGTCTGTCGAGTACAAGCCATTGTGGTGGACAAAATACCAGTAGACCTACAAGTTCAAGGTCTGAGAGCAACAGCCAAATTCCTGAGAAATAGAGGAATAAAATTGGCAGATAATATTAAGTCTGATCACCTCACCGACTTCGATCTCCTTGTAGGGACAGACTATTGCCATCGATTCATCGGTAGCCCTACTAAATATCAGGGTATAACCATGTTAAACTCTGCAGGAGGTAAATTACTCTCAGGCCCAGTATCAAGCCTGAGGAGACCTATGACTGCAGATAAACAATACTAGTAGAAATCTAAATTTGTCAGCTGATTATATTTCTCCAGTAGCATTATACTAAGGAGATTACAGCTGACTATAGTAACAGAGGTTGATGTTAGTATCATCATTTAAAGCTGAAGATGAGTTCATGAGGCCTCAGTGGCAAATCAGTGAACAGTAGCCTAAAACAGCTACAAGTCACTGCGACCAATGTCACTGAACCCACTGCAGTCTCAGAACCATACTTTACTTTAATGATGAGCTATTCAGTCTTCTGAATCAATTAACTAAATTAAACCCCAATAAATCTGATGACTGATTTGATACATTTATTATTTAATCAAGATGTATTCCATGGGCCTCAGTGTTTATATATCAGTGACCAGTTACCTGAAGAAACTTCAAGTTATATCTAATGTCACTGATCTCACTGCAGTCCCTGAATCATACTTGACTGTAGTACTTGATCACATTCAGTCTTCTGGGTTAAATAATATGTATAAGGCTTGAATATTAGCCTTTCAAGAGTTAACAGGGAAATGAAATTGCATTAGACTTCTAACCCCTGCAACTCTAGTACGGGACATCCGTCCTGTACGAACAGACACACAAATGTGTGATTACTAACTACTAACATCAAATTAATCTAATAATTCGAAGGAGGAGTATCGGTGTTCGTCTGTTCTAAACAGGACTTCGACCCGTGAGCAGCCCCCTGGGGAATTATGTCGGAAAATCCGACACCATTTAATAATCATACAGATAATAGCTGTGTTGCATAAACAAGTTACCCATAGAAAACGTAACTTGTAGTGGAATTACCGTCTAAAGAAAACGGGATATCATCACCACATACTATTATAATTCACCAGCTATTCTGCTGGGAATTATTCTTAAATACATTAGTCTTTGGACTTTACCATCATAAAAACATCTTATATAAATTAACTTAATTATCAATATTAAAGTAGAGTAAATGTGACCCTTCTATCACTTTCTGAAATCTGGACAAAGTAGGCCAGGCGTCAGTGGGGAAGGAGGGCAGCCATTGTTGTGTCACCTCCGAGACGTGTGGAGCAAATTCGGCTCCTATCATTCTGGACAATGTCGGCCAGTAACGTCAATAGTATGGAGTGTTAAACAGCCATTGTTTATATTGAGACCAGAGGCTCACACAGGAGCAAATGCGGCTCCTGTTAATTTTACTTGGACGTAGTGTTATGGAACCCAAAGGTGTACCATTTTTCAACACGCTGTCTACATATCAAGTTAAGTGTTCTTTCCGAAACCCATTATCTATCATTAGTGGCCATTAATGTCATTGGGTAGGGTTACCCGGTTAGAACGCGACATAGCCTCAAACTAAAGGTAATTAAGCCAGGTCTTCAATGTTCCATGTACAGTTTTCTCTGATATAGCTTGTCATATATAGGATTCTGGCTTCACAGCTAGCGCACTTTTGACAGGTCAAGACGAGGAAGGAAGATTTGTGCACCAGTTACTGGGTGATATGGAAGCTACCTCAAAGAGGATAATTTGATGTCTACACCCTAGTTATACCTGGTGGACTAACCTGCTGTACTATAAGATAAGGAACCTCTTCAATGTATGTAGTTAATTTTGTAGTTTGATTGGCTGCATATATATATAAACTATTAAACCCCCCCTAATGTGTAGAGGATCGATTTGTGAGATTGAGATTATTGCAGAAATACAGTCCACTTAACATTATACAAATTGCTATCGAAGTATATAAATTAACGTAAATATAAATTCATATAAATTAAACAAATATAAATCTCACAGGTCGGTTCCCACACCCCTGGTCCCAGCAGGACTGGTGTGCGTGGGACCCCACCTCCCATGGTCCCAGGGGGACTGGTGTGTTTATGTGAGGGACCCCACCTCCCATGGTCCCAGGGGGACTGGTGTGCGTGTGTGGGGGACCCCACCTCCCATGGTCCCAGGAGGACTGGTGTGTGGGGGACCCCACCTCCCATGGTGCCAGGAGGACTGGTGTGTGTGGGACCCCACCTCCCATGGTCCCAGGTGGACTGGTGTGTATGGGACCCCACCTCCCATGGTCCCAGGGGGACTGGTGTGTGTGTGTGTGAGGGACCCCACCTCCCATGGTCTCAGGGGGACTGGTGTGCGTGTGTGTGGGACCCCACCTCCCATGGTCCCAGGTGGACTGGTGTGTGGGGGACCCCACCTCCCATGGTCCCAGGTGGACTGGTGTGTGTGGGACCCCACCTCCCATGGTCCCAGGAGGACTAGTGTGTGTGGGACCCCACCTCCCATGGTCCCAGGTGGACTGGTGTGTGTGGGACCCCACCTCCCATGGTCCCAGGAGGACTGGTGTGTGTGGGACCCCACCTCCCATGGTCCCAGGTAGACTGGTGTGTGGGGGACCCCACCTCCCATGGTCCCAGGAGGACTGGTGTGTATGGGACCCCACCTCCCATGGTCCCAGGTGGGCTGGTGTGTGTGGGGGACCACCTCCCATGGTCCCAGGGGGACTGGTGTGTGTGGGGGACCACCTCCCATGGTCCCAGGTGGACTGGTGTGTGTGGGGGACCACCTCCCATGGTGCCAGGAGGACTGGTGTGTGTGAGGGACCCCACCTCCCATGGTCCCAGGGTAACAGTCATCTCCCTGCCACACACAGCACGCCTGCCGCCCCACCTCATCTCTCCAGCACATATCACATGCTGGCAATGACAGGGGCACAGGAACATGGTAATACAGACAGGCAGGAGGACATGTGCATGTAGACGGGTGGCGGGGAAGACGGGGGACAGGCAGAGGGAAGCCGCCACTCTAGAAGGGACCATCAACTCCAGATTGTATTGACTCCTTTTATGGAGAAAATATTAATAGACAACTGAATCACTTGCAGTTATTTTCAGGTCTTTTTCATTTCTTCAGTATCACGCCACATTGGTCATTGTTGGTGTGATGTTATGTTCTGTTGTAATGATGATAACGAAGCAGTTACATTTTATTCGTGAATAAATGTATAATGTAAATTAAATCATTATTACTATTCATGCTATGTATGAATAGTGTTGATTACGTTTTATCATTACGTTACGATTACGTTAACGTTTAGGGAGCATAACCAAGCAAATATTGGGTCAGCCAGAAAAATGATAGGATGGATTACGAGAACTTTCAAATCCAGGGATCCCATCACAATGGTTGTACTCTTCAAGTCACTTGTGTTGTCCCGTCTTGAGTACTGCTCAGTACTCACTTCCCTCTTCAGAGCAGGAGAGATTGCTGAAATAGAGGGAATACAGAGAACATATACGGCACGCATGGACGAGATAAAGCACCTAAATTATTGGGATCGTCTCAAAGCTCTCCAAATGTACTCACTAGAAAGGAGACGAGAGAGATACCAAATAATATACACATGGAAAATACTGGAGGGCCAAGTACCAAATCTACACAGTAAAATAACAACGTAATGGAGTGAACGATATGGAAGAAAATGCAGAATAGAACCAGTGAAGAGCAGAGGTGCCATAGGCACAATCAGAGAACACTGTATAAACATCAGAGGTCCGCGGTTGTTCAACGTCCTCCCAGCGAGCATCAGAAATATTGCCGGAACAACCATGGACATCTTCAAGAGGAAACTAGATTTATTCCTCCAAGGAGTGCCGGACCAACCGGGCTGTGGTGGGTATGTGGGCCTGCGGGCCGCTCCAAGCAACAGCCTGGTGGACCAAACTCTCACAAGTCAAGCCTGGCCTCGGGCCGGGCTTGGGGAGTAGAAGAACTCCCTGAACCCCATCAACCAGGTATTACGTGGCTGCTTCTGTTGAGGAGGCTTGGAGGAGGAGTGGGGGACAAAGTGGTCCTATATATATTATATACTGATCCAGGTGGATATAATACCTGAGTTACTACCACGTCCGGAGGCTCGAACCCTCGTATTTTGACGTATACTCCACCTCAGGCCAAAAAATCGTCGTACTAGAAAATTTCGCAGCTCGTGAAATTGACACACTGTCCCGTTTTCTGTTTTGGGTCCTCTGGTTGGTTAGGATAAGGGCACTGTATATCTCCAGTGAAAGGTGGGGAGAGAGAGAGAGAGAGAGAGAGAGAGAGAGAGAGATACTGCCCGACAGTGTACTCACAGTTATCTTACAGTGACTGTGAAGTCTGCCAACTGTGTGTTGGGCCACAAATTACAGTGCAGTGAAGGCAGTGCCTTGGCTCACAGACCAGTGCCTGGTAAGAGGTGAAGAAAGACCTCTACAGTGCCAACCAGGAGGTAGAGGGGTCACAAACATCCACATGCAGTGCCAGGACGCTGCAGCCAGGGCACTGAACCTCGCGGTGATTTTGGCGCCAAGACTGGACGACGGTCGCGTCGTGAAAGGCCGCGAGTGACAGTTACCATAGTGATCTCTTTTGTGATGGATTAAATCCCATTGACCTGATGTATCAGGGAGAAAATCAGTAGGATCCGGCTGCTACTGTAGGATCTGGCTGCTACTGTAGGATCCGGCTGCTACTGTAGGATCCGGCTGCTACTGTAGGAGCCAGCTGCTACTGTAGGATCCGGCTGCTACTGTAGGATCCGGCTGCTACTGTAGGAGCCGGGTGCTACTGTAGGATCCGGCTGCTACTGTAGGATCCGGCTGCTACTGTAGGATCCGGCCGCTACTGTAGGAGCCGGCTGCTACTGTAGGAGCCGGCTGCAACTGTAGGAGCCGGCTGCTACTGTAGGATCCGGCTGCTACTGTAGGATCCGGCTGCTACTGTAGGAGCCGGCTGCTACTGTAGGATCCGGCTTCTACTGTAGGAGCCGGCTGCTACTGTAGGATCCGGCTGCTGCTGTAGGATCCGGCTGCTACTGTAGGATCCGGCTGCTACTGTAGGATCCGGCTGCTACTGTAGGAGCCGGCTGCTACTGTAGGTGCCGGGTGCTACTGTGGGATCCGGCTGCTACTGAAGGTTCAGGCTGCTACTGTAGGAGCCGGCTGCTACTGTAGGAGCCGGCTGCTACTGTAGGAGCCAGCTGCTACTGTAGGAGCCGGCTGCTACTGTAGGATCCGGCTGCTACTGTAGGAGCCGGCTGCTACTGTAGGAGCCGGCTGCTACTGTAGGATCCGGCTGCTACTGTAGGATCCGGCTGCTACTGTAGGATCCGGCTGCAACTGTAGGATCCAGCTGCTACTGTAGGATCCGGCTGCTACTGTAGGATCCGGCTGCTACTGTAGGAGCCGGCTGCTACTGTAGGTGCCGGGTGCTACTGTGGGATCCGGCTGCTACTGTAGGATCAGGCTGCTACTGTAGGAGCCGGCTGCTACTGTAGGAGCCGGCTGCTACTGTAGGAGCCAGCTGCTACTGTAGGAGCCGGCTGCTACTGTAGGAGCCGGCTGCTACTGTAGAAGCCGGCTGCTACTGTAGGAGCCGGCTGCTACTGTAGGAGCCGACTGCTACTGTAGGGGCCAGCTGCTAATGTAGGAGCCAGCTGCTACTGTAGGAGCCAGCTGCTACTGTAGGAGCCAGCTGCTACTGTCGGAGCCGACTGCTACTGTAGGAGCCAGCTGCTACTGTAGGATCCAGCTGCTACTGTAGGAGCCGGCTGCTACTGTAGGAGCCAGTTGCTACTGTAGGAGCCGGCTGCTACTGTAGGACCCGGCTGCTACTGTAGGAGCCAGCTGCTTCTGTAGGAGCCAGCTGCTACTGTAGGAGCCAGCTGCTACTGTAGGAGCCAGCTGCTACTGTAGGAGCCAGCTACTACTGTAGGAGCCAGCTGCTTCTGTAGGAGCCAGCTGCTACTGTAGGAGCCAGCTGCTTCTGTAGGAGCCAGCTGCTACTGTAGGAGCCAGCTGCTTCTGTAGGAGCCAGCTGCTACTGTAGGAGCCAGCTGCTACTGTAGGAGCCAGCTGCTACTGTAGGGGCCAGCTGCTACTGTAGGAGCCAGCTGCTACTGTAGGATCCGGCTGCTACTGTAGGATCCGGCTGCTACTGTAGGATCCGGCTGCTACTGTAGGAGCCGGCTGCTACTGTAGGAGCCGGCTGCTACTGTAGGTGCCAGGTGGTACTGTGGAATCCGGCTGCTACTGTAGGATCAGGCTGCTACTGTAGGAGCCGATTGCTACTGTAGGAGCCAGCTGCTACTGTAGGAGCCAGCTGCTTCTGTAGGAGCCAGCTGTTACTGTAGGAGCCAGCTGCTTCTGTAGGAGCCAGCTGCTACTGTAGGAGCCGGCTGCTACTGTAGGAGCCAGCTGCTACTGTACGAGCCAGCTACTACTTTAGGAGCCAGCTGCTTCTGTAGGAGCCAGCTGCTACTGTAGGAGCCAGCTGCTTCTGTAGGAGCCAGCTGCTACTGTAGGAGCCAGCTGCTTCTGTAGGAGCCAGCTGCTACTGCAGGAGCCAGCTGCTACTGTAGGAGCCAGCTGCTACTCTACGGGCCAGCTGCTACTGTAGGAGCCAGCTGCTACTGTAGGATCCGGCTGCTACTGTAGGATCCGGCTGCTACTGTAGGATCCGGCTGCTACTGTAGGAGCCGGCTGCTACTGTAGGAGCCGGCTGCTACTGTAGGTGCCGGGTGCTACTGTGGGATCCGGCTGCTACTGTAGGACCAGGCTGCTACTGTATGAGCCGGCTGCTACTGTAGGAGCCGGCTGCTACTGTAGGTGCCGGGTGGTACTGTGGAATCCGGCTGCTACTGTAGGATCAGGCTGCTACTGTAGGAGCCGATTGCTACTGTAGGAGCCAGCTGCTACTGTAGGAGCCAGCTGCTTCTGTAGGAGCCAGCTGTTACTGTAGGAGCCAGCTGCTTCTGTAGGAGCCAGCAGCTACTGTAGGAGCCGGCTGCTACTGTAGGATCCAGCTGCTACTGTAGGAGCCGGCTGCTACTGTAGGAGCCGGCTGCTACTGTAGGAGCCAGCTGCTACTGTAGGAGCCAGCTGCTACTGTAGGAGCCGACTGCTACTGTAGGAGCCAGCTGCTACTGTCGGAGCCGACTGCTACTGTAGGAGCCAGCTGCTACTGTAGGAGCCAGCTGCTACGGTAGGAGCCGGCTGCTACTGTAGGAGCCAGCTGCTACTGTAGGAGCCGGCTGCTACTGTAGGAGCCGGCTGCAACTGTAGGAGCCAGCTGCTTCTGTAGGAGCCAGCTGCTACTGTAGGAGCCAGCTGCTACTGTAAGAGCCAGCTGCTACTGTAGGAGCCAGCTGCTACTGTAGGAGCCAGCTGCTTCTGTAGGAGCCAGCTGCTACTGTAGGAGCCAGCTGCTTCTGTAGGAGCCAGCTGCTACTGTAGGAGCTAGCTGCTTCTGTAGGAGCCAGCTGCTACTGCAGGATCCAGCTGCTACTGTAGGAGCCAGCTACTACTGTAGGAGCCAGCTGCTTCTGTAGGAGCCAGCTGCTACTGTAGGAGCCAGCTGCTACTGTAGGAGCCAGCTGCTACTGTAGGAGCCAGCTGCTACTGTAGGATCCGGCTGCTACTGTAGGATCCGGCTGCTACTGTAGGATCCGGCTGCTACTGTAGGAGCCGGCTGCTACTGTAGGAGCCGGCTGTTACTGTAGGTGCCGGGTGCTACTGTGGGATCCGGCTGCTACTGTAGGACCAGGCTGCTACTGTAGGAGCCGGCTGCTACTGTAGGCGCCGGCTGCTACTGTAGGTGCCGGGTGCTACTGTGGGATCCGGCTGCTACTGTAGGATCAGGCTGCTACTGTTGGAGCCGATTGCTACTGTAGGAGCCAGCTGCTACTGTAGGAGCCAGCTTCTTCTGTAGGAGCCAGCTGCTACTGTAGGAGCCAGCTGCTTCTGTAGGAGCCAGCTGCTACTGTAGGAGCCAGCTGCTACTGTAGGAGCCAGCTGCTACTGTAGGATCCGGCTGCTACTGTAGGATCCGGCTGCTACTGTAGGATCCGGCTGCTACTGTAGGAGCCGATTGCTACTGTAGGAGCCAGCTGCTACTGTAGGAGCCAGCTGCTTCTGTAGGAGCCAGCTGTTACTGTAGGAGCCAGCTGCTTCTGTAGGAGCCAGCTGCTACTGTAGGAGCCAGCTGCTTCTGTAGGAGCCAGCTGCTACTGTAGGAGCCAGCTGCTACTGTAGGAGCCAGCTGCTACTGTAGGATCCGGCTGCTACTGTAGGATCCGGCTGCTACTGTAGGAGCCGGCTGCTACTGTAGGTGCCGGGTGCTACTGTGGGATCCGGCTGCTACTGTAGGACCAGGCTGCTACTGTTGGAGCCGGCTGCTACTGTAGGAGCCGGCTGCTACTGTAGGAGCCAGCTGCTACTGTAGGAGCCGGCTGCTACTGTAGGAGCCGGCTGCTACTGTAGGAGCCGGCTGCTGCTGTAGGAGCCGGCTGCTACTGTAGGAGCCGACTGCTAATGTAGGAGCCAGCTGCTACTGTAGGAGCCAGCTGCTACTGTAGGACCCAGCTGCTACTGTAGGAGCCGACTGCTACTGTAGGAGCCAGCTGCTACTGTAGGAGCCGACTGCTACTGTAGGAGCCAGCTGCTACTGTAGGAGCCGATTGCTACTGTAGGAGCCAGCTGCTACTGTAGGAGCCGATTGCTACCGTAGGAGCCAGCTGCTACTGTAAGAGCCAGCTGATACTGTAGGAGCCAGCTGCTACTGTAGGAGCCAGCTGCTACTGTAGGAGCCAGCTGCTTCTGTAGGAGCCAGCTGCTACTGTAGGAGCCAGCTGCTTCTGTAGGAGCCAGCTGCTACTGTAGGAGCCAACTGCTTCTGTAGGGGCCAGCTGCTACTGTAGGAGCCAGCTGCTACTGTAGGAACCAGCTGCTACTGTAGGAGCCAGCTGCTTCTGTAAGAGCCAGCTGCTACTGTAGGAGCCAGCTGCTACTGTAGGAGCCAGCTGCTACTGTAGGATCCGGCTGCTACTGTAGGATCCGGCTGCTACTGTAGGAGCCGGCTGCTACTGTAAGTGCCGGGTGCTACTGTGGGATCCGGCTGCTACTGTAGGACCAGGCTGCTACTGTAGGAGCCGGCTGCTACTGTAGGAGCCGGCTGCTACTGTAGGAGCCAGCTGCTACTGTAGGAGCCGGCTGCTACTGTAGGAGCCGGCTGCTACTGTAGGAGCCGGCTGCTACTGTAGGAGCCAGCTGCTTCTGTAGGAGCCAGCTGCTACTGTAGGAGCCAGCTGCTTCTGTAGGAGCCAGCTGCTACTGTAGGAGCCAGCTGCTTCTGTAGGAGCCAGCTGCTACTGTAGGAGCCAGCTGCTACTGTAGGAGCCAGCTGCTACTGTAGGATCCGGCTGCTACTGTAGGATCCGGCTGCTACTGTAGGAGCCGGCTGCTACTGTAGGTGCCGGGTGCTACTGTGGGATCCGGCTGCTACTGTAGGACCAGGCTGCTACTGTAGGAGCCGGCTGCTACTGTAGGAGCCGGCTGCTACTGTAGGAGCCAGCTGCTATTGTAGGAGCCGGCTGCTACTGTAGGAGCCGGCTGCTACTGTAGGAGCCGGCTGCTGCTGTAGGAGCCGGCTGCTACTGTAGGAGCCGACTGCTAATGTAGGAGCCAGCTGCTACTGTAGGAGCCAGCTGCTACTGTAGGACCCAGCTGCTACTGTAGGAGCCGACTGCTACTGTAGGAGCCAGCTGCTACTGTAGGAGCCGACTGCTACTGTAGGAGCCAGCTGCTACTGTAGGAGCCGATTGCTACTGTAGGAGCCAGCTGCTACTGTAGGAGCCGATTGCTACCGTAGGAGCCAGCTGCTACTGTAAGAGCCAGCTGATACTGTAGGAGCCAGCTGCTACTGTAGGAGCCAGCTGCTACTGTAGGAGCCAGCTGCTTCTGTAGGAGCCAGCTGCTACTGTAGGAGCCAGCTGCTTCTGTAGGAGCCAGCTGCTACTGTAGGAGCCAACTGCTTCTGTAGGGGCCAGCTGCTACTGTAGGAGCCAGCTGCTACTGTAGGAGCCAGCTGCTACTGTAGGAGCCAGCTGCTTCTGTAGGAGCCAGCTGCTACTGTAGGAGCCAGCTGCTACTGTAGGAGCCAGCTGCTACTGTAGGATCCGGCTGCTACTGTAGGATCCGGCTGCTACTGTAGGAGCCGGCTGCTACTGTAAGTGCCGGGTGCTACTGTGGGATCCGGCTGCTACTGTAGGACCAGGCTGCTACTGTAGGAGCCGGCTGCTACTGTAGGAGCCGGCTGCTACTGTAGGAGCCAGCTGCTACTGTAGGAGCCGGCTGCTACTGTAGGAGCCGGCTGCTACTGTAGGAGCCGGCTGCTGCTGTAGGAGCCGGCTGCTACTGTAGGAGCCGACTGCTAATGTAGGAGCCAGCTGCTACTGTAGGAGCCAGCTGCTACTGTAGGACCCAGCTGCTACTGTAGGAGCCGACTGCTACTGTAGGAGCCAGCTGCTACTGTAGGAGCCGACTGCTACTGTAGGAGCCAGCTGCTACTGTAGGAGCCGATTGCTACTGTAGGAGCCAGCTGCTACTGTAGGAGCCGATTGCTACTGTAGGAGCCAGCTGCTACTGTAAGAGCCAGCTGATACTGTAGGAGCCAGCTGCTACTGTAGGAGCCAGCTGCTACTGTAGGAGCCAGCTGCTTCTGTAGGAGCCAGCTGCTACTGTAGGAGCCAGCTGCTTCTGTAGGAGCCAGCTGCTACTGTAGGAGCCAGCTGCTTCTGTAGGAGCCAGCTGCTACTGTAGGAGCCAGCTGCTACTGTAGGAGCCAGCTGCTACTGTAGGAGCCAGCTGCTACTGTAGGAGCCAGCTGCTACTGTAGGAGCCAGCTGCTACTGAAGGAGCCAGCTGCTTTTGTAGGAGCCAGCTGCTACTGTAGGAGCCAGCTGCTACTGTAGGAGCCAGCTGCTACTGAGATTCATTATATGCGTATGAAAAGTTAGCAAAGTATAAAGAATTTCTAAAGAGTATTGAGTCTTCAGAGCAGTGATGCCAAGTAATGAAATTCTAATGAAATACAGTAGATACAGTAGTCTATTGAAAGAGCTCTTGATGAGTCAATGACGTTCATTTTATCGAAGCTATTCACGGCCATATTTATTCTAGGTATAAGGACCGTATTCACGGGCGTTATAGCTAGTTTTTAAAGGTTTTATATAAGCATCCTCCCTCTCCTTCACCACCGTAACAAGCTGACTATGTATGTATATATATATTGTGACGGTAAAGTGTTGGAGTGTTGATGTTCGGCAGTCCTCCAATGGCAGGTGGCAATGCCTTTTCACATTTACAGAAAAAAAAGAGACTGCTTGCCTGTTTGTCTGCGGTAAGGTAATGGGAAGACACACAAAACACAAAATATAAACAATGAAATTTTAATTAATTAGAAAACAAGATATGAACAAAGACAATCCCTTGGCTTACGTAAAATTCAAAACAAGTCAACAAACAAAACAACATGAATAATTAATGAATGTAAAATTTACTCTAAAATAAAATGAAGTGCAAGACAATAATGATAATAATCAGTAGCTGAGAATACTGGCTAAAGCTGCCACCTCCCTTAGTACACGACAGCCAGGGCTTAGTCTACCAGAGAGAGATGTCAACTCCTAAGAGCACAGAGATATTCTGAGGAGTACGGCGTGTGCTGGCCCAGACGTCGACTCAGGTAGGGGGGCGTGAGTGCAGGTGTGGTCGGCGATACACCAGCCAATCAGGAGCAGGCAGGCGGAGAATGGGTAGTTTGCTCGTTGACGGCAGGCGGAGGAGCCGGCGTGTCGGGTGGTGCAAGGTACGCTTTGCTTCCTGGGCAAAACGTTTGGCGATACTGGTGGACGTATCTTCAATATAGTATCTTGTACTTGAAACATGATGTGAATGATATAGGGAAGAGCAGGCTCAATCTCTCTTGAAAGAGATTATCGTCACAATATATATATATATATATATATATATATATATATATATATATATATATATATATATATATATATATATATATATATATATATATATATATTTTTGAACAATTATTATTATACGCAGCGTTACCCAGGTCTGTCTCCCATGTGTTACCCTATTTTTATATCAATCTATATATCTTTCAGTAAATCTTTCAATCCATCTATCTTTCCATATAATTATCCATCTATATACCCACCAGTCTATTCACCATCAATCGACTGTCTGTACCTGTCTGTGTCTTGGCTTCCATTGCTTTGACGCCTTGAGTTGGTGAAGCCAAGGGCGGGATGTTGTGGCAGTCAAGACAAGAGAGGAAGCTGTGTTGTAGTTATGTATTTGTGGTAGTACGGCTGAAGTTGTGTTTGTGGTAGTACGGCTGAAGTTGTGTTTGTGGTAGTACGGCTGAAGTTGTGTTTGTGGTAGTACGGCTGAAGTTGTGTTTGTGGTAGTACGGCTGAAGTTGTGTTTGTGGTAGTACGGCTGAAGTTGTGTTTGTGGTAGTACGGCTGAAGTTGTGTTTGTGGTGGTACAGCTGAAGTTGTGTTTGTGGTAGTACTGCTGATGTTGTGTTTGTGGTAGTACGGCTGAAGTTGTGTTTGTGGTGGTACAGCTGACGTTGTGTTTGTGGTAGTACGGCTGAAGTTGTGTTTGTGGTAGTACGGCTGAAGTTGTGTTTGTGGTAGTACGGCTGAAGTTGTGTTTGTGGTAGTACTGCTGATGTTGTGTTTGTGGTAGTACGGCTGAAGTTGTGTTTGTGGTGGTACAGCTGACGTTGTGTTTGTGGTAGTACGGCTGAAGTTGTGTTTGTGGTAGTACGGCTGAAATTTGAATAGCACCAAAATTTGTGTTAATTTTCCCGAAATCATCAAGGGATTAATGCTCTATATTATTATACAAAGAAAAACTGTTTGGCTTTGCTTTTTAAGTAACAAATACTTTTAACAAATTACTCATTTGTTTCTATATATATTTACTATTTGTGTCTGCAGATTGTAGCTAGTAGCTCTTGGACCCCGCCTTTTCTAATACTTGTGAAGATGCCTGTTTACCCTTGTGTAGTGAGGCTGTGGGAGAAGCTGAGGCGGCATTTACCTCGCGTCATTAACCAGGTTAAGACCCAAATGTGAATATCAGAAATATTCTGTTCATTTTCCCGGCATTATCGAATAAAGTTGATTATTATTATTTTCCAAAAAAATAAGCAAAAGAAAATTACATTAATAACGAGATTATAAATGTGAAAATTAGTTAGCAGTCATGAGGAGGGTCCGAACCTGTGCTGTGAGTAGTGGTGTAGTGGTCTAAGGTGTCTGCTTGGGTGTACACAGATCATAGATTCGAATCCTTCTAATGACTCATTAGTGATTTCCTCAAGAAAAATGTCATACCAGTGTGCAAGTTCGAATCTCCCTCACGGCTCCTGCTGATTTTATAACTGAAATATCACCTTAACGTGATTTCCCTGTGAGAATATAATAATAATAATAAAATAATAATAATAATTCATCATATCTCTAGGTAATAAAACTGCGAGTAATGGAGTTATAACATGAAGCATCAGCCCCGTGTGATGTTGTATTGGTTGTAATAATAATAGTTCTGGTGCAGCGGCAGCTATTGCAAATATTGGAGGGCGTCGTGCAGGCGAAGTGTGTTTAATATTTAACCCGAGAGACGGCGCTCCTAATCCAGGAGGCGAGGATTGTAGTATCTGGCTTAACTTGGCTTGGTTGTTGCAGCTGCTTGTGGGGCAGCTTGAGTGAAACAAACACGCCACATGCAACACTGCAACCACCACAACCACCTGTTGTATTACCACCACAACCACCTGTTGTATTACCACCAGCAACCACCACAACCACCTGTTGTATTACCACCACCAACCCTGATAACACCAGTTGTTGTATTACCACCACCAACCCTGATAACACCAGCTGTTGTATTACCACCACCAACACTGATAACACCAGTTGCTGTATTACCACCACCAACCCTGATAACACCAGCTGTTGTATTACCACCACCAACCCTGATAACACCAGCTGTTGTATTACCACCACCAACCCTGATAACACCAGCTGTTGTATTACCACCACCAACACTGATAACACCAGTTGTTGTATTACCACCACCAACACTGATAACACCACCTGTTGTATTACCACCACCAACACTGATAACACCAGCTGTTGTATTACCACCACCAACACTGATAACACCAGCTGTTGTATTACCACCACCAACCCTGATAACACCAGCTGTTGTATTACCACCACCAACACTGATAACACCACCTGTTGTATTACCACCACCAACACTGATAACACCACCTGTTGTATTACCACCACCAACACTGATAACACCACCTGTTGTATTACCACCACCAACCCTGATAACACCACCTGTTGTATTACCACCACCAACACTGATAACACCACCTGTTGTATTACCACCACCAACCCTGATAACACCAGTTGTTGTATTACCACCACCAACACTGATAACACCACCTGTTGTATTACCACCACCAACACTGATAACACCAGTTGTTGTATTACCACCACCAACACTGATAACACCACCTGTTGTATTACCACCACCAACACTGATAACACCAGCTGTTGTATTACCACCACCAACACTGATAACACCAGCTGTTGTATTACCACCACCAACACTGATAACACCAGTTGTTGTATTACCACCACCAACCCTGATAACACCAGCTGCTGTATTAATATCAACAGTGTACTCCCCGGCAGCTCTATTCATACACGCAGCTGTTGTATTTCCACAAGAGCAGGACAAGAGGAAAGCTGTTAAAAAAGCAGCCAATTACCCTCAGAAGTCTCGTCGTGGACGTGGTGGTGAGCAGACGTGTTTTGATTCGCTCTGCTACTGGCGTCTGGTGGGTGGACGTGTTTGTCGTCGCTGTTGGCCGGCGTGTTGACGGATGGGCGGATGGATCAAGCAGGAAGAAATTTTTGGTTATCAACCACTGCCAGGGAACAGAGTGGTGTTGAAATTTGAAAACAATGTGGTGTTTTCAGAGTTTCTTAAGAAGTATGATGATGACATTATATGTTTACCTAATGGGAAAGGATCAGTACAAGTGATTAATTTGAGCAAAACGTTTACATACGTTTCTGTGAGGGATGCGCCATTTGAAATGTTGAATGGAACTATTGTACACATACGGGAACAATATGGGAAAGTGGACAATGTTCGTTTTAATAAATATAAGTATGGCCCAGGGAAAGGGTGTTTTAATGGAACACGAACAGTAAAGATGGAACTTCACCGTAATATTCCTTCATCAATGTCAGTAGCAGGTCATTATATTAAGTTTATATACAATGGCCAAATGCAAACTTGTTTTATGTGTGAGCGTACTGGTCACATGGCTGCTGCCTGCCAGGTGGAGGCATCAGAACGGATCAACATTTTTCATGAACATGACTTTCTGCCATTAATAGAGGATAGTGTATCAGGAAATGAACCCACTGTTGTAAATACTGTATTTCCAGGTGAGGTAGACGAAGTAACCCACAACTCTGTAAGTGCAACGTCTGTGGAAGCGACTCCCAGTGCAAATGAGGCCGGTGAAGGTAACTTAGATCAGGACGATAAAGGTAATGCAGACAAGGAGGGTGCAGACGACACTGCTCAGGACGCTTTACCGACTGTTGGTAACCCTGGTGAGGGTGAGGTAAGTCTGGACACTATACATGTGGACGCCCATAACATAGGTGCTGACGCTGCGAAGGGCTGCAAGGCTGGCGGTGGTGCTGACCTTGGTGAGGTGACGATGGAACAAGTAATTGGTTGTCAACTGGATGTAGAGGATGACACAATGGAGGATAGTGATATAGAAATGTCTGTGCAGAGAGCAACTCCACCCTCTTCAGTAAGGTATGATAGAAAGGGTAGGGGTAGTTTGAGGGCTGGGGGTGTGAAGGCTAAGGGTGTGAAGGCTGGTTCTGTAACCAGTCACAGGAAGAAACGGAAAAAATTTACTCGGAGTATTGATCTGGAACGTATGAAGGACTACGCCGCTCAATTAAAAGTCTCTGAAAAAATTGAGCAGGTTGTTGCCGTTGAAGTTCACCGTGACCAAGGCCCCAAAGAGTCACCGAAACGTAGCGAGGGCACAGTACAACAGGTGAGTGAGGATCATGGTAAAGAGAACAGTGATAAGGCATGGTGGGATCTTGTGGAACATGAACAGAATCGAGATGCGAGTGCAAATATTAAACTTAGATTTCGAAAAGGGAAAGATGACACTAAGATAGTGTCAAGTGAGATAATGATGGATAAAGAGTAATTTTGGTTTCTCTTCAAATTACATTCGTGAAGCCTATTAATTTTAATTGTGCTACTTTGAACATTAATGGGCTCAATTGTAGAAATAAACAGTTGCAGCTGTTATCATTGTTTAAATATCATAATTTTGATGTACTTTTAGTGCAAGAACACAATGTACAAGATGTTAAGAAACTTGATGTACTGCTTGATTTCTTTGAAATATTGATAAATCCAACGACCTTGTTGAAAGGTGGTACGATGATATTGATTGCTAAGCGAGCCCACATCAAGGTTCTTAATACTGAAATGGATGATAATGGTAATGTTTTATATGCGAGGATTTCCTTTTTTGACACAATAATTCCTGTACTTAATGTGTATGCTCCCTCTGGCACCCGCAGGAAGAAAGAGAGGGAGGACTTGTTCTCTAACGAGTTATTATATTTTTTCAGAAATGATACGTGTAACGTTATTTTTGGTGGCGACTTTAATTGTGTCACTTCTATGAGAGATTGTAGCATTCAGTCGAAGGCATGTGTATCTCCTGCTTTAATTACACTTTTGAAATGTATTGGTCTCAAGGATGCAAATAGCATTAACGGAGGTGTATATGAATACACATATGTTCGCCAGAATTATGGTTCTAGGCTTGACAGATTATATATGCACTCGTTCCATGATAAAATTAGTTCTTGCAGTACTGTTCCGGTCAGCTTTTCAGATCACTGTATGGTTGTGGTGAAGCTTGTTATTGACGATCAAGTTAAAGTGGGGACAGGGTCATGGAAGCTCAATTGCAGTCTGTTGCAGAGTAGAGATGTAATTGATAATTTTCAAGTATTGTGGGAACATCTGGTTGGGCAAAAACGTAAGTTCAGATGTCTATTGGAGTGGTGGGACATGTGTAAAGTTGCATGCAAAAGTTTCTTCGTGAAAGTATCCAAACGAAAGGCTGCTGAAAAATATGGTCTGTTAAACTTATTCCAACACAGACTAAAACAACTTTATGTAAAGGTCAATATGGGATTAGACAAGTATGAAGAAATTACCATTTTAAAAGACAGAATTAACAAATTGAGGGATGAAATATCTGAAGGAGTCAATGTTCGCCTCCAGATTAATGATTGGATGTATGGTGAAAAACTCTCTCCTTATTTGTTAAGTAAAGTCAAGAATAACAAGGGTACAGCACTTGTGACTAGTATTAAAGCAGGTGATGGGACGGATATGACAAATACGGATGGGATTGTATGTTATGTTCGGGGTGAATTAGAGAAATTGTACAAAAAAGTGAACGTGGACCAAGGTATGCGAGAGTATTTCCTTGGAAAATGTACACGGGTTTTAACCCAGGATGACAACACGTCATTATTGGCAGATGTAGATAAGCAGGAAGTGTGGAGTGCTGTCAAGAGTTTAAAGAAGGGTAAATCACCTGGCTGTGATGGGTTCCCGGCGGAATTTTATTTCTATCTATGGGATGTCATTGGTAAAGACTTTGTACAAGTGGTGCAGTATAGCATACAGCATAGGAAGCTTAGCATGTCACAATCTCATGGGATTATTAAGATGATACCTAAAACGGGTGATTTGCATATTCTAACGAACTGGAGGCCACTTTCCCTACTAAACCAGGATTATAAAATAATATCGAAACTGTTGGCACATAGACTTAGGATTGCAATGGATAAACTTATATCAAAGGAACAGTTTTGTGGTGTGCCTGGAAGATCTATAATCAATTGTAATAATGTAATTAGGGATGTTGTGTATTCTGTGTCTGAGAATAATGTTCCTTCCTCCATGATAAACCTCGACTGGTCGAAAGCCTTTGACCGTGTTGATGTTCAGTTTGTATTAGAAATATTGGATAGGGTAGGAGTGGCACAAGAATTTATTGATTGGATCCGTATGCTTTATAAACATTGTTGGAGCAGCGTCTGTATCAATGGAGTCTTAAGTAAACCTTTTTCAGTTGAAAGATCTGTACGTCAGGGATGTCCCCTTTCAATGATTTTGTATGTTATATTTCAAGAGCCACTGTACTTGGCAATAAAAAACAATGACTTTATTGTTCCACCTCGTCTTCCTAATGCAATGACACTTCCTGTTGTTGGTTATGCAGATGATACAACTATTTTTGTGTCGACAGAAGACTCGGTGGTGAATGTTCAGAATGAGTTAGACAACTTTGAACGAGCGACAGGTGCTGTTATTAACAAGAACAAAACGTGTATGATGGGGCTTGGCAGTTGGTGTAATAAGGTTAACTGGACAGGTTCATGGTTCAAGGTTGTGGAGTCTATTAAAGCTCTTGGGATTTGCTGGTGTAAAACATATGAAACAACATTGGTTACGAATTGGCAAGTACTATGTGGGAATATAATAGTTGCAACGAATATGTTGTCAAATAGGAAATTGACCCTGTTTCAGAAGGCTGTAATAATCAATTGCAAAATTTTGTCTAAAGTGTGGTATTTGTCTCACAGCTTTCCCATAGACAAGAAAAGTGCTATAGAGATTGACAAAACTATTTTTAGATATGTATGGTATGGTAGATACCAACCAATTAAACGAACTACCCTATGTAAAGGTAAGAAAAACGGTGGAATAGGAATACTGAATGTGTACCATAAGTCATTGGCAATCTTATGTGTTACTTTTAGAAAGGAGATAATGCAGAGGAATAGTGTAAATGCACTAGGACATTACTATTGTAAATTACGTGTTAGCTATTTAATACATATGCCAGAGTATACTGACCTTGCCTTTGTTTCACCGCACTTTTATTCATGTGCAATTGATGTTCTCAGGCGGATTTGTAATATTGAAGGTTTTTTAATGATGAACAGTAAACAAGTGTATGATGTTATACTACCAAATATAGTTCCTAGAGTAGAGGAGGCATATCCACTCTTTAGCTGGCAAGTAATATGGGCAAACCTTCATGTTAAATTTATTGCCCCAAAACAACGTGAGCTATTGTATCGCTATATTCATGAGACCCTCCCTACTAATGATAGGTTGTTGATGTTGGGCATTAAGGACAACAATAAGTGTGACCAATGTACTGAAATTGAGAATAATATGCATATATTTTATTTCTGTAAGCAGAAAGTTGTTCTTGTAAACTGGATTAGCGACACTCTTAAAGCTTTTGTGGACCAAGTATTAGAGTGGAGTTAATGAGGTTTTTAATGTTTCATATTGACATAAAATGCAAGAAAATTAGGAATACAATAATTATGTTACTTTCTGATTACATTTTTTGTGTGTGGATAGGCAGGCAGGAGGGTTACTCAGTAAACAAAATATTGAAGTTCTTGCGAGGCAGGATCAGGTATAACATTTGGGGTTTAAGGCTCATGCTCGGTGATGATATGGAAAATTGGTTTACTGAGAATTATATATAATATATATAAATGTAATATTTTCCCCTGTATTTTAATGTAAATTTATTCTCCAATTTTTGTAAATCGTTTATAGGTAAATAAGAATAACATTCAGGGTTTTCTAAAGATCTTGTTCTGTACTACTGAAACACTTGTTCACTAAGAATTGTAATGTATAATTGCCTTGTAACACTTATGTATATGTAATTTATATTGTATTTTTTTTAAACAAAGATAAAAAAAAAAAAATTACCCTCAGTACCTTGTTAAGAATGTATTGTTTGCTCTCTGTGTTTGACTGACGGGGCTTCACTCACGGGTAAGTTGCTGGGGTAAGTTGCTGGGGTAGGTTGCTGGGGTAAGTTGAAGGGGTAAGTTGCTGGGGTAAGTTGCTGAGGTAGTGGTGATCACAGAGACAAAAGTGGTGATCACAGTGACAAAAGTGGTGATGTGATCACCACTTTTGTCACTGTGATCACCACTTTTGTCACTGTGATCACCACTTTTGTCACTGTGATCACCACTTTTGTCACTGTGATCACCACTTTTGTCACTGTGATCACCACTTTTGTCCCTGTGATCACCACTTTTGTCTCTGTGATCACCACTACCTGTATAAAGCTTTTGTCACCACAGTGACAAAAGTGGTGATCACTGTTACCAATCGTTCGTTACGGCTCGGAACCCTACAACAGCCAGACTTTAAATGTCTAGGGATACTACAACTGCTGTTGTCTAGAGCGGGTCACCAGTGTAATCCCTTGATTGATAACAGGCACAAAGTAAAATTTTCCCTTAGGACTGAAGAAATATACATATAAATTTTGACATATATTATCAATATAATCAATATTATATAAAGTACAGATGGACCAATATTTCACTATTAAAGCAAAAATCAAAATACCCACTCTCTCCCAGAATAAATATCTACCAATGACAAAACAGAATCTCAGACTTATCTCCCACAGATGTTTTCCCCTCCTGGTCCTTTGAAGCCACTGACCTACATAAGCCACAGGACTAAAACTCATAGCTTTCGCCCTTAAGAAACTCTGAAAACGCCACATTGTTTTCAAATTTCAACACCACTGTTCCCTGGCAGTGGTTGGTAACCAAATATTTCTTCCTGCTTGATTTTTTTTTTCTACCACAGACGTGGCCACACATTTACAATGCTAACCAGCATATATACATTTTCTTCTGTCCTCCATGGACAGGGTTAGAGAAGTGTTAAACATACAGTTCAAGGGTTTATTGAACACTCAACCACAGAAGGTGATTCGGTGCTTTTAAAATGCTAAGCTAACCTACATACGTAAATACATAGATACACAGATTTACGTATGCCCTACATAAAGTGTTGGATATGTCTTTTACATAGTGTCATTAATGTACATTCACAAAGGTGAAATGTAATTCTGATCAGCTTCCATATATGCTTTATACCCATACATATACATACACACACACATACACATACATATATACACACACATGCATTCACATGCATTTGTCTCATTTACCCTGACAGGGTGAGGTAGCTGATAAAGAAACTAGTGTGCAATTAAGCACTTAATCACTGAAGGTGATGAAGGTGCTTTTACAAGCTCAGGTTATATAGTTACATCATATATATACATATTACATGGTCAATTTTGGATACAAGTCCAATATATCATCAAGTGTTCCAGTACTCATATAGTAACTACAGAGTTCAGCATACCTTAGCCCAGGAGGGCGAAAGTCAGTCAGTATGGGACATTCTACAATGTAATGTTCAAGAGAGTGCATGTTTTCTCTTTCACTTTTCTCTTTCGTGTTCCTGCTTGATCTGTAACACATCGAAGATCGTGGTGGATACAAGGTCGGGAGCAGCATGACAACTAAACTTGAGTCCTATGGACTCCTTCCGCTTTAGTGGAGGTGTGTAGGAGCCCATGATGGCACATATACCACCCCCAGCGTGACGTTATCCGCCCATCCGTCAACACGCCGGCCAACAGCGACGACAAACACGTCCACCCACCAGACGCCAGTAGCAGAGCGAATCAAAACACGTCTGCTCACCACCACGTCCACGACGAGACTCTTACACTTTTGAAATGTATTGGTCTCAAGGATGCAAATAGCATTAACGGAGGTGTATATGAATACACATATTATTCGCCAGAACTTAGAATAACAGGTATAACAGAAATAAGGTAATTATTGCTTTATACAGTAATTAAAATAGCACAAACAAAGGGGAATGATGGCATGCCCACCCAGCAACTGACTCTCTCACGACAATTTGCCAACTAAAGTTCAAACAATTATAATTTTTTTTTTATCTTTATTTAAAAAAATACAATATAAGTTACATATACATAAGTGTTACAAGGAAATTATACATTACAATTCTCAGTGAACAAGTGTTTCAGTAGTACAGAAAAGATCTTTAGAAAACCCTGAATGTTATACTTATTTACCTATAAACGAGTTACAAAAATTGAAGAATAAACTTACATTAAAATACAGGGGAAAATATTACATTTATATATATTTTATATAAGCCTCAGTAAACCAATTTTCTATATCATCACCGAGCATGAGCCTTAAACCCCAAATGTTATACCTGATCCTGCCTCGCAAGAACTTCAATATTTTGTCTACTGAGTAACCTTCCTGCCTGCCTATCCACACACAAAAAATGTAATCAGAAAGTAACATAATTATTGTATTCCTAATTTTCTTGCATTTTATGTCAATATGAAACATTAAAAACCTCATTAACTCCACTCTAATACTTGGTCTACATAAATCTTTAAGAGTGTCGCTAATCCAGTTTACAAGAACAACTTTCTGCTTACAGAAATAAAATATATGCATATTATTCTCAATTTCAGTACATTGGTTACACCTATTGTCGTCTTTAATGCCCAACATCAACAACCTATCATTAGTAGGGAGGGTCTCATGAATATAGCGATACAACAGCTCACGTTGTTTTGGGGCAATTAATTTAACATGAAGGTTTGCCCATATTACTTGCCAGCTAAAGAGTGGATATGCCTCCTCTACTCTAGGAACTACATCTGGTAGTATAACATCATACACTTGTTTACTGTTCATCATTAAAAAACCTTCAATATTACAAATCCGCCTGAGAACATCAATTGCACATGAATAAAAGTGCGGTGAAATAAAAGCAAGGTCAGTATACTCTGGCATATGTATCAAATAACTAACACGTAATTTACAATAGTAATGTCCTAGTGCATTTACACTATTCCTCTGCATTATCTCCTTTCTAAAAGTAACACATAAGATTGCCAATGACTTATGGTACACATTCAGTATTCCTATTCCACCGTTTTTCTTACCTTTACATAGGGTAGTTCGTTTAATTGTCTGGTATCTACCATACCATACATATTTAAAAATAGTTTTGTCAATCTCTATAGCACTTTTCTTGTCTATGGGAAAGCTGTGAGACAAATACCACACTTTAGACAAAATTTTGCAATTGATTATTACAGCCTTCTGAAACAGGGTCAATTTCCTATTTGACAACATATTCGTTGCAACTATTATATTCCCACATAGTACTTGCCAATTCGTAACCAATGTTGTTTCATATGTTTTACACCAGCAAATCCTAAGAGCTTTAATAGACTCCACAACCTTGAACCATGAACCTGTCCAGGTAACCTTATTACACCAACTGCCAAGACCCATCATACACGTTTTGTTCTTGTTAATAACAGCACCTGTCGCTCGTTCAAAGTTGTCTAACTCATTCTGAACATTCACCACCGAGTCTTCTGTCGACACAAAAATAGTTGTATCGTCTGCATAACCAACAACAGGAAGTGTCATTGCATTAGGAAGACGAGGTGGAACAATAAAGTCATTGTTTTTTATTGCCAAGTACAGTGGCTCTTGAAATATAACATACAAAATCATTGAAAGGGGACATCCCTGACGTACAGATCGTTCAACTGAAAAAGGTTTACTTAAGACTCCATTGATACAGACGCTGCTCCGACACTCTTTATAAAGCATACTGATCCAATCAATAAATTCTCATGCCACTCCTACCCTATCCAATATTGCTAATACAAACTGAACATCAACACGGTCAAAGGCTTTCGACCAGTCGAGGTTTATCATGGAGGAAGGAACATTATTCTCAGACACATAATACACAACATTATTCTCAGACACATAATACACAACATCCCTAATTACATTATTACAATTGATTATAGATCTTCCAGGCACACCACAAAACTGTTTCTTTGATATAAGTTTATCCATTGCAATCCTAAGTCTATATGCCAACAGTTTCGATATTATTTTATAATCCTGGTTTAGTAGGGAAAGTGGCCTCCAGTTCGTTAGAATATGCAAATCACCCGTTTTAGGTATCATCTTAATAATCCCATGAGATTGTGACATGCTAAGCTTCCTATGCTGTATGCTATACTGCACCACTTGTACAAAGTCTTTACCAATGACATCCCATAGATAGAAATAAAATTCCGCCGGGAACCCATCACAGCCAGGTGATTTACCCTTCTTTAAACTCTTGACAACACTCCACACTTCCTGCTTATCTTCATATGCCAATAATGACGTATTGTCATCCTGGGTTAAAACCCGTGTACATTTTCCAAGGAAATACTCCTGCATACCTTGGTCCACGTTCACTTTTTTGTACAATTTCTCTAATTCACCCCGAACATAACATACAATCCCATCCGTATTTGTCATATCCGTCCCATCACCTGCTTTAATACTAGTTACAAGTGCTGTACCCTTGTTATTCTTGACTTTACTTAACAAATAAGGAGAGAGTTTTTCACCATACATCCTATCATTAATCTGGAGGCGAACATTGACTCCTTCAGATATTTCATCCCTCAATTTGTTAATTCTGTCTTTTAAAATGGTAATTTCCTCATACTTGTCTAATACCATATTGACCTTTACATAAAGTTGTTTTAGTCTTTGTTGGAATAAGTTTAACAGACCATATTTTTCAGCAGCCTTTCGTTTGGATACTTTCACGAAGAAACTTTTGCATGCAACTTTACAGATGTCCCACCACTCCAATAGACATCTGAACTTACGTTTTTGCCCAACCAGATGTTCCCACAATACTTGAAAATTATCAATTACATCTCTACTCTGCAACAGACTGCAATTGAGCTTCCATGACCCTGTCCCCACTTTAACCTGATCGTCAATAACAAGCTTCACCACAACCATACAGTGATCTGAAAAGCTGACCGGAACAGTACTGCAAGAACTAATTTTATCATGGAACGAGTGCATATATAATCTGTCAAGCCTAGAACCATAATTCTGGCGAACATATGTGTATTCATATACACCTCCGTTAATGCTATTTGCATCCTTTAGACCTATACATTTCAAAAGTGTAATTAAAGCAGGAGATACACATGCGTTCGACTGAATGCTACAATCTCTCATAGAAGTGACACAATTAAAGTCGCCACCAAAAATAACGTTACGCGTATCATTTCTGAAAAAATATAATAACTCGTTAGAGAACAAGTCCTCCCTCTCTTTCTTCCTGCGGGTGCCAGAGGGAGCATACACATTAAGTACAGGAATTATTGTGTCAAAAAAGGAAATCCTAGCATATAAAACATTACCATTATCATCCATTTCAGTATTAAGAACCTTGATGTGGGCTCGCTTAGCAATCAATATCATCGTACCACCTTTCAACAAGGTCGTTGGATTTATCAATATTTCAAAGAAATCAAGCAGCACATCAAGTTTCTTAACATCTTGTACATTGTGTTCTTGCACTAAAAGTACATCAAAATTATGATATTTAAACAATGATAACAGCTGCAACTGTTTATTCCTACAATTGAGCCCATTAATGTTCAAAGTAGAACAATTAAAATTAATTGGCTTCACGAATGGAATTTGAAGAGAAACTAAAATTACCCTTTATCCGTCATTATCTCACTTGACACTATCTTAGTGTCATCTTTCCCTTTTCAAAATTTAAGTTTAATATTTGCACTCGCGTCTCGATTCTGTTCATGTTCCACAAGATCCCACCATGCCTTATCACTGTTCTCTTTACCATGATCCTCACTCACCTGTTGTACTGTGCCCTCGCTACGTTTCGGTGACTCTTCGGGGCCTTGGTCACGGTGAACTTCAACGGCAACAACCTGCTCAATTTTTTCAGAGACTTTTAATTTAACGGCGTAGTCCTTCATACGTTCCAGATCAATACTCCGAGTAAATTTTTTCCGTTTCTTCCCGTGACTGGTTACAGAACCAGCCTTCACACCCTTAGCCTTCACACCCCCAGCCCTCAAACTACCCCTACCCTTTCTATCATACCTTACTGAAGAGGGTGGAGTTGCTCTCTGCACAGACATTTCTATATCACTATCCTCCATTGTGTCATCCTCTACATCCAGTTGACAACCAATTACTTGTTCCATCGTCACCTCACCAAGGTCAGCACCACCGCCAGCCTCGCAGCCCTTCGCAGCGTCAGCACCTATGTTATGGGCGTCCACATGTATAGTGTCCAGACTTACCTCACCCTCACCAGGGTTACCAACAGTCGGTAAAGCGTCCTGAGCAGTGTCACCTGCACCCTCCTTGTCTGCATTACCTTCATCGTCCTGATCTAAGTTACCTTCACCGGCCTCATTCGCACTGGGAGTCACTTCCACAGACGTTTCACTTACAGAGTTGTGGGTTACTTCATCTACCTCACCTGGAACTACAGTATTTACAGCAGCAGGTTCATTTCCTGATACACTATCCTCTATTAATGGCGGAAAGTCATGTTCATGAAAAATGTTGATCCGTTCCGATGCCTCCACCTGGCAGGCAGCAGCCATGTGACCAGTACGCCCACACTTAAAACAAGTTTGCATTTGGCCATTGTATATAAACTTAATATAATGACCTGCTACTGACATTGATGAAGGAATATTACGGTGAAGTTCCATCTTTACTGTTCGTGTTCCATTAAAACACCCTTTCCCTGGGCCATACGTATATTTATTAAAACGAACATTGTCCACTTTCCCATATTGTTCCAGTATGTGTACAATAGTTCCATTCAACATTTCAAATGGCGCATCCCTCACAGAAACGTATGTAAACGTTTTGCTCAAATTAATGACTTGTACTGATCCTTTCCCATTAGGTAAACTTATAATGTCATCATCATACTTCTTAAGAAACTCTGAAAACGCCACATTGTTTCCAAATTTCAACACCACCCTGTTCCCTGGCAGTGGTTGGTAACCAAATATTTCTTCCTGCTTGATCTGTAACACTTCGAAGATCGTGGTGGATACAAGGTCGGGAGCAGCATGACAACTAAACTTGAGTCCTATGGACTCCTTGTGCTTTAGTGGAGGTGTGTAGGAGCCCATGATGGCACATATACCACCCCCTGCGTGGCGTTATCCGCCCATCCGTCAACACGCCGGCCAACAGCGATGACAAACACGTCCACCCACCAGACGCCAGTAGCAGAGCGAATCAAAGCACGTCTGCTCGCCACCACGTCCACGACGAGACTCTTCAGTTTTAAAACTTTGTATTTATCGTTCCCGAGCACACAAAGACAAAACAAATCATCCCACGGTACGTTGGGCCTAACTCCAACATACAACAATGTAATATATAAACATACAATTAGTATACAATTATCAATGTACATATATTACGCATATATAAATGGACATACATTTAAGCATTTTATACACAAAGCATATATAAGTACAAATTAATTTATTTAATTACGTATCTTAGAGAGGTACGTAACAATCACAGTGACAAAAGTGGTGATCACAGGGACAAAAGTGGTGATCACAGTGACAAAAGTGGTGATCACAGTGACAAAAGTGGTGATCACAGTGACATAAGTGGTGATCACAGTGACAAAAGTGGTGATCACAGTGACATAAGTGGTGATCACAGTGACAAAAGTGGTGATCACAGTGACAAAAGTGGTGATCACAGTGACATAAGTAGGGATCACAGAGACAAAAGTGGTGATCACAGAGACAAAAGTGGTGATCACAGTGACAAAAGTGGTGATCACAGTGACAAAAGTGGTGATCACAGTGACAAAAGTGGTGATCACAGTGACAAAAGTGGTGATCACAGTGACAAAAGTGGTGATCACAGTGACAAAAGTGGTGATCACAGAGACAAAAGTGGTGATCACAGAGACAAAAGTGGTGATCACAGTGACAAAAGTGGTGATCACAGTGACAAAAGTGGTGATCACAGTGACAAAAGATGTGATCACAGAGACAAAAGTGGTGATCACAGTGACAAAAGTTGTGATCACAGTGACAAAAGTGGTGATCACAGTGACAAAAGTGATCACAGTGACAAAAGTGGTGATCACAGAGACAAAAGTGGTGATCACAGTTGTTACGGCTCTCTCGGGTCGCAACCGGGTTCTTTCTCTGATGTTGTTAGAGGTAGGGTATCCGGCCCCAAGCTAGTAGTGGCTTTCAAGGGATGTGATCCGTAACGCAAGTAAATAAAAGGGGAAGGGAAATAAAGGCAAAAACTTAATAATATAATTATTACCGTCACCATAAATAATATATAAAAGGTTACACAGGGGGGGGGGTTAAACACTATTATATACAACGTAGTCTTCCTCTGAAGACTACGGACGTTCACGGTGCTCAACAAGGCTAAGCTCTTAATCCTCTTGTGGCCTTACGATGAATCCTTCGATCCTCTTGAGTCTACCCTGGCCACAGGCCAGCCAAAACACAGTTCCACTGGGGGCACCGTCGTGGAGGCCATCAACCACAAGTCCAGCCGGTAGCTGGCAGGTTCCAATCAGCAACGCTGGTTAGGCCACTCCACGACCGATACTAGGTAAGCAAGCCCTAGTCAGGAGTCTCGTGTGATCCCACAGACCACTCTCCTCACCACAACGCCCAATGGTTAAGCGTCTCCACCAGTCAGTCCCGGGTATGACAATCCCTCAACTGCCACGTCACAGGCAGGCTAACACCACAGTGTTCATCCGGGTGGCGACTCACAGCTGCTGCAGCAAATACTTGGAGACAAGACGGCTGCCTTGGGTAGACTGACTCAACTTCCATTACAGCAGTCCCAGGTCGACTCTGTAATCAGACACATCATCAGTAATAGGGACACTTGTCGTGACGCTGAACCCCGGTTCATTCCGAACACAGCGATTACACAACACATAACACCTTGCCTCAGCAACCGTTACTACCACCGTGTACTCCTACACACACCAGACCCTTGAGGTGTACCACTCGGTTTGTACTGGAACAGAATGAATGAACATATGGAAGGTATTTAAAGGCCGTCGGGTTTTGTCATTTAATTACAAAGAATAGACTCTGACAAATAATACTATATTAATTAACATACTCTCTTAGGTCAATACACTTCCAATACCCATAGACCACTTGACCTCCGCGATCACCACCCACACTCATAACTTCCGCCTAAGTCCCTAATACGGAATGATTACTACAACGCTCCACACCCGGTTAGTCTTTCATTCAATACTCACATACTGCAGACTTAACTTTGTCACTAAGATCACATCAGGTTCTCGCATAGCTGTCTGCTACACTTCGCTGCTGCCGCAAACGGGGATCCAAACGACTTGCTAGTTCAACTCCCACAATCAGACTGACTCCAGTCAGCCATGGCCTCAAACATTTCACCCCACCTCTCAAGGAAGGTATAATCCGATTAACCTTATCCCTAGAGCAGTAACCTTGATCCTAGAAGCCTGACGAAGAATAATTCCTCTTTCCAGGAATTATTAATTTGGCTAAACAGCTTCGGTCTTAATCCATTGACCTTTCTTAGATATGTGATCCATAGTCTGTCTACTTACATGTACTTCCAATCATCATTCGTTAAGTGTTGTAGTAATGATCCTCTAGCTAATAATTCCTACTAACTTGTGGATTACAACACACTTGGGCACGTCACTTACAGGCTCAGACCCAAACGCCCACCTATCCACTCCATAGATGGCGTTGCTGTCTAAGCGCCACCTCACCAGAGGTCAGCAGCGGCTGTGTTATGAGCTGATCAGGACGGGAAACTAGCCCTTGTGGCTGGTATTTCCTGTCCTCACTTGATGGCGCCGTCCATTTGGAGGGGGTTTCGGGAGCTGACCCACAGATGGCGTGGTCGTCACTGCTCCGGGCTCGGACGCTGGACTCGGGTCCGTAACACCTCCCCACCAAAAGGATTTGGTTTGGGTTTCTATAAAGAAAAACACAAACCAAATTAGTACGCGGATACAACTCCAAATGGACTCACGTACACTATAAACTGGAGTGGCGAGGCTGTCTTGTCCACAGAACTGTACTACTGGGGAACTCTCGCACAAAGGAAACTTGCAGATGTAAGGCAATGACCTGCCTGATGTACTTTTCCACACCTCCACCGAGATGTTAATCCGGAGCATAATCTCACCTCTCTCGAGTAAGGATTGGTGTAGACACGATCTGGGGTGAATCGACACTTCCCTGTGTCGTGACACCGATGATGGCTGGTTACAAACGGCATTTCTGGTACCGTTCCAGCAGTCCTTCAGGGAGACGGGAACCTGGTGTACAGGGGTCTGATCATTTAGAGTGACAGCGACAGTGGGCAAGTCAGTACTTACTACACACTCGCCTACTAGGCCCACACCTAGTTCCAACAGAGCTGCTTGTACACCGTAGACGATGTCTGCTCTGCCACCGTCCGGTCGACCAACGTTCCGCATAACGCTGAATCCAGGCTCAGCCATCACGCGGGGGGGTGTCAACCTGTCAGAAACAGTCACTCATATTATCATATCTCGTACCTCCTGTATCTACCATCACCTTCCAGGTCCCTTCTTCGACTGTACCACTCACTGTGCACGTCTCCAATCCCTGGGACCTCATCGCGATGTTCGTGGGAGCCATCATCTGTCGGGTCGTCCACTGGTCCTTACTGAGAACACACATAGGAATAAAACAAAACACTGCTAAGAAACATTTGGTTAACTTAGGGACAAGTTTCATGAGCTTGTTGTGTCCATAGCCGGCTATATCCACTAGCCTAGTTTGGACCGAAGAGGGCACTAGAACCTTCGTACATACTTCACATACCTCCGACGTCTGGGGAATCTCTGGCTGGTTCAATGAACGCTGTACCTTGCCATACCGCAAGTACTCATCCGCCTTCACTCCAGACTCTTTGGTATCCGTGGGTGCTTGTACACGAGGCCTCTCTTCTTGCTCAGTCGCTTCTGACATCGCAACCGCATGTTCCTCGTCGGGAGAATAATCAGGAGACTCTGCTAGAATACTGTCAATCTGTAGGCGAGAGGAAGGATTAAATATGTTATCTATTTCCAGGTCTGTCTGTACCTGGACATTACCACTGCCTGTTGTTACCTCAGACCTTGCTGTTCCGGCTGACTCGTCCACAATCTTGGGATGATTGTTGCTCCAATCGGTCACCAAGTCGTTGGCTAGTATCACGTCAATCCCAGCTATAGGTAGGGTATCGACTACTGCCAACGCACATGTGCCGCTGAAGTAAGGCGAGTCGAGATGTACCGGCACTAAGGGGGCGACATACTGCGTCCTAGGAAACCCGACTAGGACAACCTTTTGTCTCCTATCCACACTCACTCCCTCGGGTAATGAGCTACTCACGATCAGGGACTGGGCTGCTCCACTATCTCTGAGCACTACAACAGATCTACCAGTATGACCACTCGATACATACCCGCTTGAAGTGTGAGGGGAAAACAATCTGGATTCTTCCTGACTAGTCATCAGGGACGGGGTTCCCTCTGGAGGTGTCACACAGCTCACTAACATCACCTTCCTACGTGGGCCGCTACCTCTTCTGCCTCGGCACATAGCAGCTACATGCCCTTTCTGCCCACAAGTCCAACACACCATATTCCTCCTCGGACTCCGGTGTTGCGGACTATTAGGACTAGTCCTTCGAGGGCTACTTGGGGGCGTCTTCTCAGCGCTTCGTGGGACGGGTCTCTCCTCTTCCTGATGAGGTTTATCAAACCGGCGTGGGTAATTCCTCGGGACGTACTTAGCAGAAGGCCTATGCGTCAGGATGTATTCCTCAGCCATGGTGGCTGCCGCACTTAAGGTCTCCACCTGCTGCTCTTCTAAGTATGTTTTGAGGTCTCCAGACAAACAATCCTTGAAGTCCTCTAACAGTATGAGCTGCTCGAGGTCTTCTTTGGTCTCCACCTTCCGAGAGGCACACCATTCCTGGAAAAGTCGCTCCTTGATAGTGGCGAATTCGATGAAAGTGTGCTCTGAGGTCTTTTTCAGGTTTCTAAACTTTTGCCTGTACGCCTCAGGTACCAATTGGTACGCCATGAGCACTACCTTCTTCACCTTGTCATAATCGCCGGAGTCGTCAAAGGACAACGTGAAGTAAGCGATTTGGGCCTTCCCAGTCAAGACTGACAGTATCATGATGGCCCAATTCTCCCTTGGCCACTCCAAAGAGGCAGCGACTTTCTCGAAGGCCGCGAAGAACTTCAACACTTTCTTCTCATTGAATTTCGGGACCATTTTGATGTTCCTTACCGGATCGAAAATATTTGTTCCTATTGTTTGCCTCTGACCACCGCCTAATCGCAATACTTCTAGCTCATGTTGTCTCTCCTTTTCTTTTTCTTCTCTCTCTCGCGCTTCTCTTTCTCGTTTCTCTTCTCTTTCTCTTTCTCGCTCTTCTTTCCTTTCTTCTAATTCTAAACGCCTCATCTCTAATTCTTTATCTTTCAATTCTCGTTCTATTTCTAATTTCTTCCATTCTATCTCACGATTAATTTCCAAGGCACGCATTTTTACGGTAAGTAAACTTATATTTAGCTCACCTGCATCGCAGTCAATGTCACTGCCTTTATCTTCCTTTTCAGTGGAAGCTACTTCCTCACTTTCTTTTGTACCTTGTGCCTCACCTTCCTGTTTTTCCTCGGCCTTCAAATGCCGGTGAACCTTGGACAAGATCTCCACACGGGAATCACTGGCACGTATCTTTATCTCCAGGTAGGCACTCACTAACACTAGTTCTTGTTTCCCCACATATTTTAATCTGGCAAGACAGTCCTCCCTGTTCAGAAAGGCCTGAACATCATCTAGATCATCGATGGTCGCTTTTTCCGCCATTGTCACAGATGGAGCACTAGCACTTAACACACCGCTTTCACATTAGCACTTTACGCACCGAGCACTGTTCTACGTCAATATTGCACTTTATCGCACCGAGCGCCTCACTTGCTAATATTGCACGTAGTTACACCGGGCACCGCGCTACACAATATTGCACTTAATCACAGCAAGCACCACACTACACAATATTGCACTTAATCACAGCGAGCACCTCGCTCTACAATATTGCACTGAATCACACCGAGCACCGCACTACACAATATTGCACTTAATGACAGCGAGCACCTCGCTCTACAATATTGCACTGAATCACACCGAGCACCGCACTACACAATATTGCACTTAATCACAGCGAGCACCGCACTGCACAATATTGCACTTAGTCACTCCGAGCACCCCTCAGGACGTATAACGTCCTAATAGGACGGGGTCCGTAGCCTGGTGGATAGCGCGCAGGACTCGTAATTCTGTGGCGCGGGTTCGATTCCCGCACGAGGCAGAAACAGATGGGCAAAGTTTCTTTCACCCTGAATGCCCCTGTTACCTAGCAGTAAATAGGTACTTGGGTGTTAGTCAGCTGTCACGGGGCCTGCTTCCTGGGGGTGGAGGCCTGGTCGAGGACCGGGCCGCGGGGACACTAAAGCCCCGAAATCATCTCAAGATAACCTCAAGATAATAGTCACACACAGGGGGAATTATTTACAGGGATTACGCCACTTCACCACCCCTGTCATACATACTTGACAAGGGGTCGAATCCCGCTAGGGATGCCAATTATGTTATGGCCCTCTCGGGTCGCAACCGGGTTCTTTCTCTGATGTTGTTAGAGGTAGGGTATCCGGCCCCAAGCTAGTAGTGGCTTTCAAGGGATGTGATCCGTAACGCAAGTAAATAAAAGGGGAAGGGAAATAAAGGCAAAAACTTAATAATATAATTATTACCTTCACCATAAATAATATATAAAAGGTTACACAGGGGGGGGGGGTTAAACACTATTATATACAACGTAGTCTTCCTCTGAAGACTACGGACGTTCATGGTGCTCAACAAGGCTAAGCTCTTAATCCTCTTGTGGCCTTACGATGAATCCTTCGATCCTCTTGAGTCTACCCTGGCCACAGGCCAGCCAAATCACAGTTCCACTGGGGGCACCGTCGTGGAGGCCATCAACCACAAGTCCAGCCGGTAGCTGGTAGGTTCCAATCAGCAATGCTGGTTAGGCCACTCCACGACCGATACTAGGGTAGCAAGCCCTAGTCAGGAGCCTCGTGTGATCCCACAGACCACTTTCCTCACCACAACGCCCCAGTGGTTAAGTGTCTCCACCAGTCAGTCCCGGGTATGACAATCCCTCAACTGCCACGTCACAGGCAGGCTAACACCACAGTGTTCATCCGGGGGGCGACTCACAGCTGCTGCAGCAAATACTTGGAGACAAGACGGCTGCCTTGGGTACACTGATTCAACTTCCATTACAGCAGTCCCAGGTCGACTCTGTAATCAGACACGTCATCAGTAATAGGGACACTAGGGCACGTCACTTACCGGCTCAGACCCAAACACCCACCTATCCACTCCATAGATGGCGTTGCTGTCTAAGCGCCACCTCACCAGAGGTCAGCAGCGGCTGTGTTATGAGCTGATCAGGACGGGAAACTAGCCCTTTGGCTGGTATTTCCTGTCCTCACTTGATGGCGCCGTCCATTAGGAGGGGGTTTCGGGAGCTGACTCACAGATGGCATGGTCGTCACTGCTCCGGGCTCGGACGCTGGACTCAGGTCCGTAACAACAGTGACAAAAGTGGTGATCACAGTGACAAAAGTGGTGATCACAGTGACAAAAGTGGTGATCACAGAGACAAAAGTGGTGATCACAGTGACAAAAGTGGTGATCACAGTGACAAAAGTGGTGATCACAGTGACAAAAGTGGTGATCACAGAGACAAAAGTGGTGATCACAGTGAGAAAAGTGGTGATCACTGGGACAAAAGTGGTGATCACAGGGACAAAAGTGGTGATCACAGGGACAAAAGTGGTGATCACAGTGACAAAAGTGGTGATCACAGGGACAAAAGTGGTGATCACAGGGACAAAAGCGGTGATCACAGGGACAAAAGTGGTGATCACAGGGACAAAAGTAGTGATCACAGTGACAAAAGTGGTGATCACAGGGACAAAAGTGGTGATCACAGGGACAAAAGTGGTGATCACAGGGACAAAAGTGGTGATCACAGTGACAAAAGTGGTGATCACAGTGACAAAAGTGGTGATCACTGAGACAAAAGTGGTGATCACAGAGACAAAAGTGGTGATCACAGTGACAAAAGTGGTAATCACAGTGACAAAAGTGGTGATCACAGTGACAAAAGTGGTGATCACAGTGACAAAAGTGGTGATCACAGTGAAAAAAGTGGTGATCACAGTGACAAAAGTGGTGATCACAGTGACAAAAGTGGTGATCAGTCCCCTACGAGAGGAGTAAATAGGAGGTGGCTTGGTGGGGTTCCAGGTGGCTAGGTGGTGTTCCAGGTGGGTAGGAGGTGTTCCAGGTGGCTAGGTGGTGTTCCAGGTGGCTAGGAGGTGTTCCAGGTGGCTAGGAGGTGTTCCACGTGGCTAGGATGTGTTCCAGGTGGCTAGGTGGTGTTCCACGTGGCTAGGTGTTCCAGGTGGCTAGGTGGTGTTCCAGGTGGCTAGGTGGTGTTCCAGGTGGCTAGGTGGTGTTCCAGGTGGCTAGGTGGTGTTCCAGGTGGCTAGGTGGTGTTCCAGGTGGCTAGGTGGTGTTCCAGGTGGCTAGGAGGTGTTCCAGGTGGCTAGGTGGTGTTGCAGGTGGCTAGGTGGTGTTCCAGGTGGCTAGGTGGTGTTCCAGGTGGCTAGGTGGTGTTCCAGGTGGCTAGGTGGTGTTCCAGGTGGCTTGGTGGTGTTCCAGGTGGCTAGGAGGTGTTCCAGTGGCTAGGTGGTGTTCCAGGTGGCTAGGTGGTGTTCCAGGTGGCTAGGAGGTGTTCCAGGTGGCTAGGTGGTGTTCCAGGTGGCTAGGTGGTGTTCCAGGTGGCTAGGAGGTGTTCCAGGTGGCTAGGTGGTGTTCCTGGTGGCTAGGTGGTGTTCCAGGTGGCTAGGAGGTGTTCCAGGTGGCTAGGAGGTGTTCCACGTGGCTAGGAGGTGTTCCAGGTGGCTAGGTGGTGTGTGTGACAGTGTAGAGGAGAGACAGAGTGAGTGACGCCCCGGACACAAACAGTACTGCCTCCACCACACACCTGCACAGGCTACAGGTGTGGGAGAGGCCCTAATGAGACCACACCAAGATAGCCTTAAGGAATTACATTAACATTTTGATGACCATCAAGCAGCAACAGCGTTTAACGCCCCACGCAGACACGTTTAACACGGCCTGAGAGCGCGCAGAGTAAATGTTCTCAATATAACGAGATATGAGCCACGGTCGAGATGAACATATATCAAAACACTACATTTATGAATCTAAATTGAACACAAGTGGGCTGTGGGAAGCTCTCTTTAGTTGATATGAATACTAAATATTCTTGGAAACTGTTACGGACCCGAATCCAGCGTCCGAGCCTGGAGCAGTGACGACCAGGCCATCTGTGGGTCAGCTCCCGAAACCCCCTCCAAATGGACGACGACACCTGGTGAGGACGAGGTGTACTGGCCACCAGGGCTAGTTTCCAGTCCTAATCAGCTCATAACACAGCCACTGCTGACCACTGGTGAGGTGGAGCTTAGACAGCAACGCCATCTATGGAATGGATACGTCGGGCATTTGTGTCTAAGCCTGTAAGTGAGGTGCTTTTGTGTGTCCCTGTTACTGATGACGTGTCTGATTACAGAGTCGACCTGGGACTGCTGTAATGGAAGTTGGATCAGTCTACCCAAGGCAGCCGTCTCGTCACCAAGTGTTTGCTGCAGCAGCTGTGAGTCGCCCCCCGGATGAACACTGTGGTGTTACCCTGCCTATGAAGCGGCAGTTGAAGGATTGTCATACCCAGGACTGACTGGTGGAGACGCTTAACCACTGGGGTGTTGTGGAAAGGAGAGTGATCTGTGGTATCACACGAGGCTCCTGACTAGGGCGCGACCCTAGTATCGCTCGTGGAGTGGCCTAACCAGCGTTGCTGATTTGGAACCTGCCAGCTATCTGCTGGACTTGTGGTTGACGGCCTCCACGACGGTGCCCCCAGTGGAACTGTGTTTTGGCTGGCCTGTGGCCGGGGTAGACTCAAGATTCTCGAAGGATTCGTCGTGAGGCCACGTGAGCACCAAGAGCTTGGCACCGTGAACGTCCAGGGTCTTCAGAGGAAAACTACATCGTGTATTATAGTGTTTATACCCCCCCCCCGTGTAATCGTTTATATCTTATTTATTGGTGACGGTGATAATTATATTATATTAAGTTTTTGACTTTATTTCCCTTCCCCTTTAATTTACTTGCGTTACGGATCACATCCCTTGAAAGCCACTACTGGCTTGGGGCCGGATACCCTTCCTCTAACAACATCAGAGTAAGAACCCGGTTGCGACCCGAGAGGGCTGTAACATAATTGGCATCCCCAGCGGAATCCGACCCCTTGTCAAGTATGTTTGACAGGGGTGGTGAAGTGGCGTAATCCCTGTAAATAATTCCCCCTGTGTGTGACGATTAGGACGTTATACGTCCTGTGCGGTGCCCAGAGTGATTCAGTGCAATATTGTAGAGCGAGGTGCTCGCTGTGATTCAGTGCAATATTGTGTAGTGCGGTGCCCGGTGTAATTACGTGCAATATTGGCAAGTGCAGTGTTTGGTGCGATAAAGTGCAATATTGACGTAGAACAGTGCTCGGTGCGTTAAGTGCTAAAGTGAAGCGGTGTGTTAAGTGCTAAGTGTTCCATCTGTGACAAAGGCAGAGAAATCGACCATCGACGATCTGGACGATGTTCAGTCTTTTCTGAACAGGAAGGACTGTCTTGCCAGATTAAAATATCTGGGCAAACAGGAACTCGTACTGGTGAGTGCCTACCTGGAGATCAAGATCCGTGCCAGTGATCCCCGTGTGGAGATCTTGTCCAAGGTTCACCGGCATTTGAAGGCCGAAGAAAAACAGGAAGATGAGGCACAAGGTATAAAAGAAAGTGAAGAAGTAGCTTCCACTGAAAAGGAAGATAAAGGCAGTGACATTGACAGCGATGCAGGTGAGCTGAATATAAGTTTACTTACCGTAAAAATGCGTGCCTTGGAAATTAATCGTGAGATAGAATGGAAGAAATTAGAAATGGAAAGAGAGAGACAAGATAGAGAATTAGAGATGAGGCGTTTAGAATTAGAAGAAAGGAAGGCAGAAAGAGAAAGAGAAGAGAAACGAGAAAGAGAGAGAGAAGAACGAGAAAGAGAAAGAGAAGAATGAGAAAGAGAAGAGAAACGAGAAAGGGAAGAACGAGAAAGAGAAAGAGAAGAACGAGAAAAAGAACGAGACAGGCAAGAACGACGAGACAGAGAGGAAAGAGAGAGACAACATGAACTAGAAGTATTGCGGTTAGGTGGTCGGAGGCCAACAACGGAAACCAGTGGTTTCGATCCGGTGAGGAACATCAAAATGGTCCCAAAATTCAACGAAAAGGAAGTTTCGAAGTTCTTCGCGGCCTTCGAGAAAGTCGCTGCCTCCTTGGAGTGGCCAAGGGAGAATTGGGCCATCATGATACAGTCAGTCTTGACTGGGAAGGCCCAAATCGCCTACTCCACGTTGTCCCTTGACGACTCCGGCGATTATGACAAAGTGAAGAAGATCGTGCTCATGGCGTACCAATTGGTACCTGAGGCTTACAGGCAGAAGTTCAGGAACCTGAAAAAGATCTCAGAGCACACTTTCACCGAATTCGCCACAATCAAGGAGCGACTTTTCCAGGAATGGTGTGCCTCTCGGAAGGTGGAGACCAAAGAAGACCTCGAGCAGCTCATACTGTTAGAGGACTTCAAGGACTGTCTGTCTGGAGACCTGAAGACGTACTTAGAGGAACAGCAGGTAGAGACCTTAAGTGCGGCAGCAACCATGGCTGAGGAATACATCCTAACGCATAGGCCTTCTGCTAAGTACATCCCGAGGAATTACCAACGCCGGTTTGACAAACCTCATGACGAAGAGGAGACTCCCGTCCCACGAAGCGCTAAGAAGACTCCCCCAAGTAGCCCTCGAAGGACTAGTCCTAGCAGTCCGAAACACCGGAGTCCGAGGAGGAATATGGTGTGCTGGACTTGTGGGCAGAAAGGGCATGTAGCTGCTATGTGCCGAGGCAGAAGAGGTAACGGCGCTCGTAGGGAGGTGATGATGATGAGCTGTGTGACACCACCAGTAGGAAGCCAGTCTACAACTAGACAGGAAGAACCAGGATTGTTTTCCCCACACACTTCAGACGGGTATGTAACGAGTGATCATACTGGTAGATCAGTAGTAGTGCTCAGAGATAGTGGAGTAGCCCAGTCCCTGATCGTGAGTAGCTCGTTACGCGAGGGAATGAGTGTGGATGGGAGACAAGAGGTTATCCTGGTTGGGTTTCCTAGGACGCGGTATGTCGCCCCCTTAGTGCCGGTACATCTCGACTCGCCTTACTTCAGCGGCACATGTGCGTTGGCAGTAGTCGATGCCCTACCTATAGCTGGGATTGACGTGATACTAGCCAACGACTTGGTGACAGATTGGAGCAACAATCATCCCAAGGTCGCGGACGAGTCAGCCAGAACAGCAAGGTCTGAGGTAACGGCAGGCAGTGGTAATATCCAGGTAAAGACAGACACGGATTTAAATATGTTTAATCCTTCCTCTCGCCTACAGATTGACAACATCCTAGCAGAGTCTTTCGATTCTTCTCCCGATAAGGAACATGCGGTTAAGGAGGCAGAAGCAACTGAGCAAGAAGAGAGGCCTCGTGTACAAGCACCCACAGATACCGAAGAGTCTGGAGCGAAGGCACCTGAGTACTTGCAGTATGGCAAAGTACAATGTATGCTGAACCGACCAGAGATTCCCCAGATGTCGGAGGTATGTGAGGTATGTTCAAAAGGTCTAGTGCCCTCTTTGGTCCAAACCAGGCTAATGGATATAGCTGGCTATGGACATTTCAAGCTCAGGGAACTTGTCCCTAAGTTAACCAAATGTTTCTTGGCGGTATTTTGTTTTATTCTCGTATGTGTTCTCAGTAAGGACCAGTGGACGACCCGACAGATGATGGCTCCCATGAACATCGTGAAGAGATCCCAGGGATTGGAGATTTGCACTGCGAGTGATGCAGTCAAAGGAGGGACCTGGAAGGTGATGGTAGATACAGGAGGTGCGACAGATGATAATATGAGTGACTGTTTCCGATAGATTGACACCCCCCATGTGATTGCCGAGCCTGGATTCAGCGTTATGCGGAATGTTGGTCGACCGGACGGTGGCAGAGCGAATGCCATCCTCGATGTACGAGCAGCCCTGTTGGAACTAGGTGTGAGCCTAGTAGAGGCGTATGCTGTAAGTATTGACTTGCCTACTGTCGCTGTCACTCTAAATGATCAGACCCCTGTATTCCAGGTTCCCGTCTCCCTGAAGGACTACCGGACCGGGTACCAGAAATGCCGTCTGTGACCAGCCATCATCGGTGCCCCGACACAGGGAAGTGTTGAGTCGCCCCAGGTCGTGTTTATATCGATCCTTACTCGAGAGATGTGAGATTATGCCCCTGCTTGACATCGCAGTTGAGAGGTGGAAGGTTACATCAGGCAGATTATCGTCTTCCATCTTAAAGTTTCCTTTGTGCCAGAGTTCCCCAGTAGTACAGTTCTGTGGACAAGACAGCCTCACCATTCCAGTTAATAGTGTATGTGAATCTGTGTGGAGTCGTATCCACGTACTAATTTGGTTTGTCTTTTCTTTTATAGAACCCCAAACCAAATTCTTTTTGGTGGGGAGGTGTTACGGACCCGAATCCAGCGTCCGAGCCTGGAGCAGTGATGACCACGCCATCTGTGGGTCAGCTCCCGAAACCCCCTCCAAATGGACGACGACACCTGGTGAGGACGAGGTGTACTGGCCACCAGGGCTAGTTTCCAGTCCTAATCAGCTCATAACACAGCCACTGCTGACCTCTGGTGAGGTGGAGCTTAGACAGCAACGCCATCTATGGAATGGATACGTCGGGCGTTTGTGTCTAAGCCTGTAAGTGAGGTGCTTTTGTGTGTCCCTGTTACTGATGACGTGTCTGATTACAGAGTCGACCTGGGACTGCTGTAATGGAAGTTGGATCAGTCTACCCAAGGCAGCCGTCTCGTCACCAAGTGTTTGCTGCAGCAGCTGTGAGTCGCCCCCCGGATGAACACTGTGGTGTTACCCTGCTTGTGAAGCGGCAGTTGAAGGATTGTCATACCCGGGACTGACTGGTGGAGACGCTTAACCACTGGGGTGTTGTGGAAAGGAGAGTGATCTGTGGTATCACACGAGGCTCCTGACTAGGGCGCGGCCCTAGTATCGCTCATGGAGTGGCCTAACCAGCGTCACTGATTTGGAACCTGCCAGCTATCTGCTGGACTTGTGGTTGACGGCCTCCACGACGGTGCCCCCAGTGGAACTGTGTTTTGGCTGGCCTGTGGCCGGGGTAGACTCAAGATTTTCGAAGGATTCGTCGTGAGGCCACGTGAGCACCAAGAGCTTGGCACCGTGAACGTCCAGGGTCTTCAGAGGAAGACTACATCGTGTATTATAGTGTTTATACCCCCCCCCCCCCGTGTAATCGTTTATATCTTATTTATTGGTGACGGTGATAATTATATTATATTAAGTTTTTGACTTTATTTCCCTTCCCCTTTAATTTACTTGCGTTACGGATCACATCCCTTGAAAGCCACTACTGGCTTGGGGCCGGATACCCTTCCTCTAACAACATCAGAGTAAGAACCCGGTTGCGACCCGAGAGGACCGTAACATAATTGGCATCCCCAGCGGAATCCGACCCCTTGTCAAGTATGTTTGACAGGGGTGGTGAAGTGGCGTAATCCCTGTAAATAATTCCCCCTGTGTGTGACGATTAGGACGTTATACGTCCTGTGCGGTGCCCAGAGTGATTCAGTGCAATATTGTAGAGCGAGGTGCTCGCTGTGATTCAGTGCAATATTGTGTAGTGCGGTGCCCGGTGTAATTACGTGCAATATTGGCAAGTGCAGTGTTTGGTGCGATAAAGTGCAATATTGACGTAGAACAGTGCTCGGTGCGTTAAGTGCTAAAGTGAAGCGGTGTGTTAAGTGCTAAGTGTTCCATCTGTGACAATGGCAGAGAAATCGACCATCGACGATCTGGACGATGTTCAGTCTTTTCTGAACAGGAAGGACTGTCTTGCCAGATTAAAATATCTGGGCAAACAGGAACTCGTACTGGTGAGTGCCTACCTGGAGATCAAGATCCGTGCCAGTGATTCCCGTGTGGAGATCTTGTCCAAGGTTCACCGGCATTTGAAGGCCGAAGAAAAACAGGAAGATGAGGCACAAGGTATAAAAGAAAGTGAAGAAGTAGCTTCCACTGAAAAGGAAGATAAAGGCAGTGACATTGACAGCGATGCAGGTGAGCTGAATATAAGTTTACTTACCGTAAAAATGCGTGCCTTGGAAATTAATCGTGAGATAGAATGGAAGAAATTAGAAATGGAAAGAGAGAGACAAGATAGAGAATTAGAGATGAGGCGTTTAGAATTAGAAGAAAGGAAGGCAGAAAGAGAAAGAGAAGAGAAACGAGAAAGAGAGAGAGAAGAACGAGAAAGAGAAAGAGAAGAATGAGAAAGAGAAGAGAAACGAGAAAGAGAAGAACGAGAAAGAGAAAGAGAAGAACGAGAAAAAGAACGAGACAGGCAAGAACGACGAGACAGAGAGGAAAGAGAGAGACAACATGAACTAGAAGTATTGCGGTTAGGTGGTCGGAGGCCAACAACGGAAACCAGTGGTTTCGATCCGGTGAGGAACATCAAAATGGTCCCAAAATTCAACGAAAAGGAAGTTTCGAAGTTCTTCGCGGCCTTCGAGAAAGTCGCTGCCTCCTTGGAGTGGCCAAGGGAGAATTGGGCCATCATGATACAGTCAGTCTTGACTGGGAAGGCCCAAATCGCCTACTCCACGTTGTCCCTTGACGACTCCGGCGATTATGACAAAGTGAAGAAGATCGTGCTCATGGCGTACCAATTGGTACCTGAGGCTTACAGGCAGAAGTTCAGGAACCTGAAAAAGATCTCAGAGCACACTTTCACCGAATTCGCCACAATCAAGGAGCGACTTTTCCAGGAATGGTGTGCCTCTCGGAAGGTGGAGACCAAAGAAGACCTCGAGCAGCTCATACTGTTAGAGGACTTCAAGGACTGTCTGTCTGGAGACCTGAAGACGTACTTAGAGGAACAGCAGGTAGAGACCTTAAGTGCGGCAGCAACCATGGCTGAGGAATACATCCTAACGCATAGGCCTTCTGCTAAGTACATCCCGAGGAATTACCAACGCCGGTTTGACAAACCTCATGACGAAGAGGAGACTCCCGTCCCACGAAGCGCTAAGAAGACTCCCCCAAGTAGCCCTCGAAGGACTAGTCCTAGCAGTCCGAAACACCGGAGTCCGAGGAGGAATATGGTGTGCTGGACTTGTGGGCAGAAAGGGCATGTAGCTGCTATGTGCCGAGGCAGAAGAGGTAACGGCGCTCGTAGGGAGGTGATGATGATGAGCTGTGTGACACCACCAGTAGGAAGCCAGTCTACAACTAGACAGGAAGAACCAGGATTGTTTTCCCCACACACTTCAGACGGGTATGTAACGAGTGATCATACTGGTAGATCAGTAGTAGTGCTCAGAGATAGTGGAGTAGCCCAGTCCCTGATCGTGAGTAGCTCGTTACGCGAGGGAATGAGTGTGGATGGGAGACAAGAGGTTATCCTGGTTGGGTTTCCTAGGACGCGGTATGTCGCCCCCTTAGTGCCGGTACATCTCGACTCGCCTTACTTCAGCGGCACATGTGCGTTGGCAGTAGTCGATGCCCTACCTATAGCTGGGATTGACGTGATACTAGCCAACGACTTGGTGACAGATTGGAGCAACAATCATCCCAAGGTCGCGGACGAGTCAGCCAGAACAGCAAGGTCTGAGGTAACGGCAGGCAGTGGTAATATCCAGGTAAAGACAGACACGGATTTAAATATGTTTAATCCTTCCTCTCGCCTACAGATTGACAACATCCTAGCAGAGTCTTTCGATTCTTCTCCCGATAAGGAACATGCGGTTAAGGAGGCAGAAGCAACTGAGCAAGAAGAGAGGCCTCGTGTACAAGCACCCACAGATACCGAAGAGTCTGGAGCGAAGGCACCTGAGTACTTGCAGTATGGCAAAGTACAATGTATGCTGAACCGACCAGAGATTCCCCAGATGTCGGAGGTATGTGAGGTATGTTCAAAAGGTCTAGTGCCCTCTTTGGTCCAAACCAGGCTAATGGATATAGCTGGCTATGGACATTTCAAGCTCAGGGAACTTGTCCCTAAGTTAACCAAATGTTTCTTGGCGGTATTTTGTTTTATTCTCGTATGTGTTCTCAGTAAGGACCAGTGGACGACCCGACAGATGATGGCTCCCATGAACATCGTGAAGAGATCCCAGGGATTGGAGATTTGCACTGCGAGTGATGCAGTCAAAGGAGGGACCTGGAAGGTGATGGTAGATACAGGAGGTGCGACAGATGATAATATGAGTGACTGTTTCCGATAGATTGACACCCCCCATGTGATTGCCGAGCCTGGATTCAGCGTTATGCGGAATGTTGGTCGACCGGACGGTGGCAGAGCGAATGCCATCCTCGATGTACGAGCAGCCCTGTTGGAACTAGGTGTGAGCCTAGTAGAGGCGTATGCTGTAAGTATTGACTTGCCTACTGTCGCTGTCACTCTAAATGATCAGACCCCTGTATTCCAGGTTCCCGTCTCCCTGAAGGACTACCGGACCGGGTACCAGAAATGCCGTCTGTGACCAGCCATCATCGGTGCCCCGACACAGGGAAGTGTTGAGTCGCCCCAGGTCGTGTTTATATCGATCCTTACTCGAGAGATGTGAGATTATGCCCCTGCTTGACATCGCAGTTGAGAGGTGGAAGGTTACATCAGGCAGATTATCGTCTTCCATCTTAAAGTTTCCTTTGTGCCAGAGTTCCCCAGTAGTACAGTTCTGTGGACAAGACAGCCTCACCATTCCAGTTAATAGTGTATGTGAATCTGTGTGGAGTCGTATCCACGTACTAATTTGGTTTGTCTTTTCTTTTATAGAACCCCAAACCAAATTCTTTTTGGTGGGGAGGTGTTACGGACCCGAATCCAGCGTCCGAGCCTGGAGCAGTGATGACCACGCCATCTGTGGGTCAGCTCCCGAAACCCCCTCCAAATGGACGACGACACCTGGTGAGGACGAGGTGTACTGGCCACCAGGGCTAGTTTCCAGTCCTAATCAGCTCATAACACAGCCACTGCTGACCTCTGGTGAGGTGGAGCTTAGACAGCAACGCCATCTATGGAATGGATACGTCGGGCGTTTGTGTCTAAGCCTGTAAGTGAGGTGCTTTTGTGTGTCCCTGTTACTGATGACGTGTCTGATTACAGAGTCGACCTGGGACTGCTGTAATGGAAGTTGGATCAGTCTACCCAAGGCAGCCGTCTCGTCACCAAGTGTTTGCTGCAGCAGCTGTGAGTCGCCCCCCGGATGAACACTGTGGTGTTACCCTGCTTGTGAAGCGGCAGTTGAAGGATTGTCATACCCGGGACTGACTGGTGGAGACGCTTAACCACTGGGGTGTTGTGGAAAGGAGAGTGATCTGTGGTATCACACGAGGCTCCTGACTAGGGCGCGACCCTAGTATCGCTCATGGAGTGGCCTAACCAGCGTCACTGATTTGGAACCTGCCAGCTATCTGCTGGACTTGTGGTTGACGGCCTCCACGACGGTGCCCCCAGTGGAACTGTGTTTTGGCTGGCCTGTGGCCGGGGTAGACTCAAGATTTTCGAAGGATTCGTCGTGAGGCCACGTGAGCACCAAGAGCTTGGCACCGTGAACGTCCAGGGTCTTCAGAGGAAGACTACATCGTGTATTATAGTGTTTATACCCCCCCCCCCCCCGTGTAATCGTTTATATCTTATTTATTGGTGACGGTGATAATTATATTATATTAAGTTTTTGACTTTATTTCCCTTCCCCTTTAATTTACTTGCGTTACGGATCACATCCCTTGAAAGCCACTACTGGCTTGGGGCCGGATACCCTTCCTCTAACAACATCAGAGTAAGAACCCGGTTGCGACCCGAGAGGGCCGTAACATAATTGGCATCCCCAGCGGAATCCGACCCCTTGTCAAGTATGTTTGACAGGGGTGGTGAAGTGGCGTAATCCCTGTAAATAATTCCCCCTGTGTGTGACGATTAGGACGTTATACGTCCTGTGCGGTGCCCAGAGTGATTCAGTGCAATATTGTAGAGCGAGGTGCTCGCTGTGATTCAGTGCAATATTGTGTAGTGCGGTGCCCGGTGTAATTACGTGCAATATTGGCAAGTGCAGTGTTTGGTGCGATAAAGTGCAATATTGACGTAGAACAGTGCTCGGTGCGTTAAGTGCTAAAGTGAAGCGGTGTGTTAAGTGCTAAGTGTTCCATCTGTGACAATGGCAGAGAAATCGACCATCGACGATCTGGACGATGTTCAGTCTTTTCTGAACAGGAAGGACTGTCTTGCCAGATTAAAATATCTGGGCAAACAGGAACTCGTACTGGTGAGTGCCTACCTGGAGATCAAGATCCGTGCCAGTGATTCCCGTGTGGAGATCTTGTCCAAGGTTCACCGGCATTTGAAGGCCGAAGAAAAACAGGAAGATGAGGCACAAGGTATAAAAGAAAGTGAAGAAGTAGCTTCCACTGAAAAGGAAGATAAAGGCAGTGACATTGACAGCGATGCAGGTGAGCTGAATATAAGTTTACTTACCGTAAAAATGCGTGCCTTGGAAATTAATCGTGAGATAGAATGGAAGAAATTAGAAATGGAAAGAGAGAGACAAGATAGAGAATTAGAGATGAGGCGTTTAGAATTAGAAGAAAGGAAGGCAGAAAGAGAAAGAGAAGAGAAACGAGAAAGAGAGAGAGAAGAACGAGAAAGAGAAAGAGAAGAATGAGAAAGAGAAGAGAAACGAGAAAGAGAAGAACGAGAAAGAGAAAGAGAAGAACGAGAAAAAGAACGAGACAGGCAAGAACGACGAGACAGAGAGGAAAGAGAGAGACAACATGAACTAGAAGTATTGCGGTTAGGTGGTAGGAGGCCAACAACGGAAACCAGTGGTTTCGATCCGGTGAGGAACATCAAAATGGTCCCAAAATTCAACGAAAAGGAAGTTTCGAAGTTCTTCGCGGCCTTCGAGAAAGTCGCTGCCTCCTTGGAGTGGCCAAGGGAGAATTGGGCCATCATGATACAGTCAGTCTTGACTGGGAAGGCCCAAATCGCCTACTCCACGTTGTCCCTTGACGACTCCGGCGATTATGACAAAGTGAAGAAGATCGTGCTCATGGCGTACCAATTGGTACCTGAGGCTTACAGGCAGAAGTTCAGGAACCTGAAAAAGATCTCAGAGCACACTTTCACCGAATTCGCCACAATCAAGGAGCGACTTTTCCAGGAATGGTGTGCCTCTCGGAAGGTGGAGACCAAAGAAGACCTCGAGCAGCTCATACTGTTAGAGGACTTCAAGGACTGTCTGTCTGGAGACCTGAAGACGTACTTAGAGGAACAGCAGGTAGAGACCTTAAGTGCGGCAGCAACCATGGCTGAGGAATACATCCTAACGCATAGGCCTTCTGCTAAGTACATCCCGAGGAATTACCAACGCCGGTTTGACAAACCTCATGACGAAGAGGAGACTCCCGTCCCATGAAGCGCTAAGAAGACTCCCCCAAGTAGCCCTCGAAGGACTAGTCCTAGCAGTCCGAAACACCGGAGTCCGAGGAGGAATATGGTGTGCTGGACTTGTGGGCAGAAAGGGCATGTAGCTGCTATGTGCCGAGGCAGAAGAGGTAACGGCGCTCGTAGGGAGGTGATGATGATGAGCTGTGTGACACCACCAGTAGGAAGCCAGTCTACAACTAGACAGGAAGAACCAGGATTGTTTTCCCCACACACTTCAGACGGGTATGTAACGAGTGATCATACTGGTAGATCAGTAGTAGTGCTCAGAGATAGTGGAGTAGCCCAGTCCCTGATCGTGAGTAGCTCGTTACGCGAGGGAATGAGTGTGGATGGGAGACAAGAGGTTATCCTGGTTGGGTTTCCTAGGACGCGGTATGTCGCCCCCTTAGTGCCGGTACATCTCGACTCGCCTTACTTCAGCGGCACATGTGCGTTGGCAGTAGTCGATGCCCTACCTATAGCTGGGATTGACGTGATACTAGCCAACGACTTGGTGACAGATTGGAGCAACAATCATCCCAAGGTCGCGGACGAGTCAGCCAGAACAGCAAGGTCTGAGGTAACGGCAGGCAGTGGTAATATCCAGGTAAAGACAGACACGGATTTAAATATGTTTAATCCTTCCTCTCGCCTACAGATTGACAACATCCTAGCAGAGTCTTTCGATTCTTCTCCCGATAAGGAACATGCGGTTAAGGAGGCAGAAGCAACTGAGCAAGAAGAGAGGCCTCGTGTACAAGCACCCACAGATACCGAAGAGTCTGGAGCGAAGGCACCTGAGTACTTGCAGTATGGCGAAGTACAATGTATGCTGAACCGACCAGAGATTCCCCAGATGTCGGAGGTATGTGAGGTATGTTCAAAAGGTCTAGTGCCCTCTTTGGTCCAAACCAGGCTAATGGATATAGCTGGCTATGGACATTTCAAGCTCAGGGAACTTGTCCCTAAGTTAACCAAATGTTTCTTGGCGGTATTTTGTTTTATTCTCGTATGTGTTCTCAGTAAGGACCAGTGGACGACCCGACAGATGATGGCTCCCATGAACATCGTGAAGAGATCCCAGGGATTGGAGATTTGCACTGCGAGTGATGCAGTCAAAGGAGGGACCTGGAAGGTGATGGTAGATACAGGAGGTGCGACAGATGATAATATGAGTGACTGTTTCCGATAGATTGACACCCCCCATGTGATTGCCGAGCCTGGATTCAGCGTTATGCGGAATGTTGGTCGACCGGACGGTGGCAGAGCGAATGCCATCCTCGATGTACGAGCAGCCCTGTTGGAACTAGGTGTGAGCCTAGTAGAGGCGTATGCTGTAAGTACTGACTTGCCTACTGTCGCTGTCACTCTAAATGATCAGACCCCTGTATTCCAGGTTCCCGTCTCCCTGAAGGACTACCGGACCGGGTACCAGAAATGCCGTCTGTGACCAGCCATCATCGGTGCCCCGACACAGGGAAGTGTTGAGTCGCCCCAGGTCGTGTTTATATCGATCCTTACTCGAGAGATGTGAGATTATGCCCCTGCTTGACATCGCAGTTGAGAGGTGGAAGGTTACATCAGGCAGATTATCGTCTTCCATCTTAAAGTTTCCTTTGTGCCAGAGTTCCCCAGTAGTACAGTTCTGTGGACAAGACAGCCTCACCATTCCAGTTAATAGTGTATGTGAATCTGTGTGGAGTCGTATCCACGTACTAATTTGGTTTGTCTTTTCTTTTATAGAACCCCAAACCAAATTCTTTTTGGTGGGGAGGTGTTACGGACCCGAATCCAGCGTCCGAGCCTGGAGCAGTGATGACCACGCCATCTGTGGGTCAGCTCCCGAAACCCCCTCCAAATGGACGACGACACCTGGTGAGGACGAGGTGTACTGGCCACCAGGGCTAGTTTCCAGTCCTAATCAGCTCATAACACAGCCACTGCTGACCTCTGGTGAGGTGGAGCTTAGACAGCAACGCCATCTATGGAATGGATACGTCGGGCGTTTGTGTCTAAGCCTGTAAGTGAGGTGCTTTTGTGTGTCCCTGTTACTGATGACGTGTCTGATTACAGAGTCGACCTGGGACTGCTGTAATGGAAGTTGGATCAGTCTACCCAAGGCAGCCGTCTCGTCACCAAGTGTTTGCTGCAGCAGCTGTGAGTCGCCCCCCGGATGAACACTGTGGTGTTACCCTGCTTGTGAAGCGGCAGTTGAAGGATTGTCATACCCGGGACTGACTGGTGGAGACGCTTAACCACTGGGGTGTTGTGGAAAGGAGAGTGATCTGTGGTATCACACGAGGCTCCTGACTAGGGCGCGACCCTAGTATCGCTCATGGAGTGGCCTAACCAGCGTCACTGATTTGGAACCTGCCAGCTATCTGCTGGACTTGTGGTTGACGGCCTCCACGACGGTGCCCCCAGTGGAACTGTGTTTTGGCTGGCCTGTGGCCGGGGTAGACTCAAGATTTTCGAAGGATTCGTCGTGAGGCCACGTGAGCACCAAGAGCTTGGCACCGTGAACGTCCAGGGTCTTCAGAGGAAGACTACATCGTGTATTATAGTGTTTATACCCCCCCCCCCCCCCCGTGTAATCGTTTATATCTTATTTATTGGTGACGGTGATAATTATATTATATTAAGTTTTTGACTTTATTTCCCTTCCCCTTTAATTTACTTGCGTTACGGATCACATCCCTTGAAAGCCACTACTGGCTTGGGGCCGGATACCCTTCCTCTAACAACATCAGAGTAAGAACCCGGTTGCGACCCGAGAGGGCCGTAACATAATTGGCATCCCCAGCGGAATCCGACCCCTTGTCAAGTATGTTTGACAGGGGTGGTGAAGTGGCGTAATCCCTGTAAATAATTCCCCCTGTGTGTGACGATTAGGACGTTATACGTCCTGTGCGGTGCCCAGAGTGATTCAGTGCAATATTGTAGAGCGAGGTGCTCGCTGTGATTCAGTGCAATATTGTGTAGTGCGGTGCCCGGTGTAATTACGTGCAATATTGGCAAGTGCAGTGTTTGGTGCGATAAAGTGCAATATTGACGTAGAACAGTGCTCGGTGCGTTAAGTGCTAAAGTGAAGCGGTGTGTTAAGTGCTAAGTGTTCCATCTGTGACAATGGCAGAGAAATCGACCATCGACGATCTGGACGATGTTCAGTCTTTTCTGAACAGGAAGGACTGTCTTGCCAGATTAAAATATCTGGGCAAACAGGAACTCGTACTGGTGAGTGCCTACCTGGAGATCAAGATCCGTGCCAGTGATTCCCGTGTGGAGATCTTGTCCAAGGTTCACCGGCATTTGAAGGCCGAAGAAAAACAGGAAGATGAGGCACAAGGTATAAAAGAAAGTGAAGAAGTAGCTTCCACTGAAAAGGAAGATAAAGGCAGTGACATTGACAGCGATGCAGGTGAGCTGAATATAAGTTTACTTACCGTAAAAATGCGTGCCTTGGAAATTAATCGTGAGATAGAATGGAAGAAATTAGAAATGGAAAGAGAGAGACAAGATAGAGAATTAGAGATGAGGCGTTTAGAATTAGAAGAAAGGAAGGCAGAAAGAGAAAGAGAAGAGAAACGAGAAAGAGAGAGAGAAGAACGAGAAAGAGAAAGAGAAGAATGAGAAAGAGAAGAGAAACGAGAAAGAGAAGAACGAGAAAGAGAAAGAGAAGAACGAGAAAAAGAACGAGACAGGCAAGAACGACGAGACAGAGAGGAAAGAGAGAGACAACATGAACTAGAAGTATTGCGGTTAGGTGGTCGGAGGCCAACAACGGAAACCAGTGGTTTCGATCCGGTGAGGAACATCAAAATGGTCCCAAAATTCAACGAAAAGGAAGTTTCGAAGTTCTTCGCGGCCTTCGAGAAAGTCGCTGCCTCCTTGGAGTGGCCAAGGGAGAATTGGGCCATCATGATACAGTCAGTCTTGACTGGGAAGGCCCAAATCGCCTACTCCACGTTGTCCCTTGACGACTCCGGCGATTATGACAAAGTGAAGAAGATCGTGCTCATGGCGTACCAATTGGTACCTGAGGCTTACAGGCAGAAGTTCAGGAACCTGAAAAAGATCTCAGAGCACACTTTCACCGAATTCGCCACAATCAAGGAGCGACTTTTCCAGGAATGGTGTGCCTCTCGGAAGGTGGAGACCAAAGAAGACCTCGAGCAGCTCATACTGTTAGAGGACTTCAAGGACTGTCTGTCTGGAGACCTGAAGACGTACTTAGAGGAACAGCAGGTAGAGACCTTAAGTGCGGCAGCAACCATGGCTGAGGAATACATCCTAACGCATAGGCCTTCTGCTAAGTACATCCCGAGGAATTACCAACGCCGGTTTGACAAACCTCATGACGAAGAGGAGACTCCCGTCCCACGAAGCGCTAAGAAGACTCCCCCAAGTAGCCCTCGAAGGACTAGTCCTAGCAGTCCGAAACACCGGAGTCCGAGGAGGAATATGGTGTGCTGGACTTGTGGGCAGAAAGGGCATGTAGCTGCTATGTGTCCGCTGGGGGAATAGAACCACGAATTCATCAAGAATATGAAGTGAACTCAAGTGCTTTTTAATCTCATTTGTTCACTGATCTTGTAATATGTGACATCAGCATTTGTCTGACTGAGTAGAGATGTGGTGGAAATGGTGGTAGTTATTATATAACACGCTGGCCATGGTGAAACAGGGAAGAATTGACTCTTGGTTTGGTTAAGCCAAAATGAATCAAACTGTGAATCATTTTCCGTCTGAGGGGAGGTGAGAATACTGCTGGAGAAGGTTCCCCCGAGGCTGAAGGTGCTGTTGTGATGAAATTTCAGGTTGGGTGGAGAGACAAAGAGGCATGAGAGGGGCTCAGAGTCTCCTGGCGTGTGTGTGTGGCTCTCAACACCAGATAAGAGCAAGCTGGTTCGATGCCAGAGCTTAAAAAAAAAAATACTACTTTAATTCCAATAATAAAATTAAATTCAGGAGATTTTTCCAAGCTACAAATATTCTTGAATAATAAAAATAAAATTGATCAATAATTTGTGAAAATAAGATTAGAGAGACGAATCAGATGTTGAAGAGGCGTGTGGATGGAAAGTTTATCCACAGTGGATGTTCCACCCATGGTGGATGATCTGGTGGGGTGATGACGGGTGAGTGGATGACAGGTGATGGTGCTGTATTTGTGCTGATCTCCTGCATTTGTTATGTAGTCACATATGTTAGTACAAATGAAGACAAACTGACTTAAAATTATATACAGTTTTGTTTCTATTTTATCATTAAAATTAGCTTTAATTCAAATATAAAATTCTTTTAAAGGTCCAAAATTCCCATCAATGATATATGTTTCTTATAAGAAAAGCAAAATGAATCCATCGGATGCCTAAATAATCCAACATAGTGTAACACTTTGTCATCGCAATGTGCCAATAGTTAATCCAAACCTACCGCTCTTCTAAAAATTTTGCGATCTTTCTATAAAAAAACACAATTAACAAATTGCAAAACCCACTGGTCCTATTTTTTAGGATTCCATTCTCTAAATCACCCAAAAAAACAATAGTTTAACACTTGATTCTCCAGGACTTACCCAGCGAGCCTCGCTACTGGTGGAGACGCTGCAAGATGGGTCACACACACTGGGAGGTAGGGCGGAAGACGACGGATGACCTACTGAGTGTGTACTCACCTAGTTGTGTTTGCTGGAGTTGAGCTCTGGCTCTTTGGTCTTTGGTCACACACACACACACACACACACTTTGTGTGTGTGTGTGTGTGCAATGTTGCAGAATATATTGCTAAGACTTGGTCTGCAACGGTGAGATAAAAGTATCCTCTGGTGGCTCACGACGCCAGATGAAACTTAGTAAATACTTTTGTCAAGACATCATACTGCTGATAGAACTCTCTCTCTCTCTCTCTCTCTCTCTCTCTCTCTCTCTCTCTCTCTCTCTCTCTCTCTCTCTCTCTCTCTCTCTCTCTCTCTCTCTCTCTCTCTCTCTCTCTCTCTCTCTCTCTCTCTCTCTCTCTCTCTCTCTCACTCTCCCAGGGTGTGTGATAGTGGCACTGGGTCCTCTCTCACTCTCCCAAGGTGTGTGATAGTGGCACTGGGTCCTCTCTCACTCTCCCAGGGTGTGTGATAGTGGCACTGGGTCCTCTCTCACTCTCCCAGGGTGTGTGATAGTGGCACTGGGTCCTCTCTCACTCTCCCAAGGTGTGTGATAGTGGCACTGGGTCCTCTCTCACTCTCCCAGGGTGTGTGATAGTGGCACTGGGTCCTCTCTCACTCTCCCAGGGTGTGTGATAGTGACACTGGGTTCTCTCTCACTCTCACAAGGTGTGTGAAAGTGACACTGGGTCCTCTCTCACGGTGTGTGATAGTGGCACTGGGTCCTCTCTCACTCTCCCAGGGTGTGATAGTGTCATTGGGTCCTTTCTCACTCTCCCAGGGTGTGATAGTGACACTGGGTCCTCTCTCACTCTCCCAGTGTGTGTGATAGTGACACTGGGTCCTCTCTCACTCTCCCAAGGTGTGTGATAGTGACACTGGGTCCTCTCTCACTCTCCCAGGGTGTGATAGTGTCATTGGGTCCTCTCTCACTCTCCCAGGGTGTGTGATAGTGGCACTGGGTCCTCTCTCACTCTCCCAAGGTGTGTGATAGTGACACTGGGTCCTCTCTCACTCTCCCAGGGTGTGTGATAGTGGCACTGGGTCCTCTCTCACTCTCCCAAGGTGTGTGATAGTGGCACTGGGTCCTCTCTCACTCTCCCAGGGTGTGTGATAGTGTCATTGGGTCCTCTCTCACTCTCCCAGGGTGTGTGATAGTGACACTGGGTCCTCTCTCACTCTCCCAGGGTGTGATAGTGTCATTGGGTCCTCTCTCACTCTCCCAGGGTGTGATAGTGACACTGGGTCCTCTCTCACTCTCCCAGGGTGTGTGATAGTGACACTGGGTCCTCTCTCACTCTCCCAGGGTGTGTGATAGTGGCACTGGGTCCTCTCTCACTCTCCCAGGGTGTGTGATAGTGGTACTGGGTCCTCTCTCACTCTCCCAGGGTGTGTGATAGTGGCACTGGGTCCTCTCTCACTCTCCCAGGGTGTGTGATAGTGGCACTGGGTCCTCTCTCACTCTCCCAGGGTGTGTGATAGTGACACTGGGTTCTCTCTCACTCTCACAAGGTGTGTGATAGTGACACTGGGTCCTCTCTCACGGTGTGTGATAGTGACACTGGGTCCTCTCTCACTCTCCCAGGGTGTGTGATAGTGGTACTGGGTCCTCTCTCACTCTCCCAGGGTGTGTGATAGTGACACTGGGTCCTCTCTCACTCTCCCAAGGTGTGTGATAGTGGTACTGGGTCCTCTCTCACTCTCCCAGGGTGTGTGATAGTGGCACTGGGTCCTCTCTCACTCTCCCATGGTGTGTGATAGTGGCACTGGGTCCTCTCTCACTCTCCCAGGGTGTGTGATAGTGACACTGGGTCCTCTCTCACTCTCCCATGGTGTGTACAAAGCTCCAGTATGGTGACTGTGAATGACTGAAGGCACTGTACACAAGCCTCAGGCACCGTCGAGTAAGGACAGGAGCGTGGCACCACCATGCAAGCCGTCCTCTCTCCATCACTGTTGTATCTCCCACACACACACTCAACAACAGTACCAACAATACAGTGAACATTACCCCCCAACACTAACCTCCCCCCACCAAGATATCATGCCCGCATAACTCCCCATCGATAACACAAGCCGCCGGAGCAATGAGTGTACATGTGTGTGGTGCCGGGGCCTCGTAGATAACATTCATCTCCCCACACAAGACACGGAGGCTGCCGCCAAGATTACGCAGAATGGAGGCTTGTCGTTTAAATGTCTAATCCATTACCGCTCGACCAGCCCCACGTTCAGGTATCCGGATATTATGGCCGGGTGCCGTATATACAGTTTGATCCTCCGGTTTAAGGGAATCTACGCGTTCACAGGATTGATAACCGTAAGGGTTTTGGTAATGTAATGTACGGGTTTATTGATGGGGAACGGCATTTAGGTATTAAATGTTGCAAAGTGCTTTCCACTTGGAAATACTTAAGGGTCTCATAATATGTTTTAGGTGAAGACACACTAGCTTCCTTAAGTTCTAGATAACTTTTAGGTAAGGAACCTGATACCTGCACATGTCAACACTAGGACACAGAGTCAAAGGTTTTTAACCCTTGCGTCTCTTCTTCTCTTCTCCCAATCTTCCTTTTCACGTGATTCATGTTCTTATTATTGCGTATATTATCTCTTCCACTGCAGCTTAGAAAGGTATCTAACATCTCAAGCATCTCTGCCCTTTATTATGGAACTTGTCCTCTTATAAATTACGTTTGAATTTGGTCGTTTGCCCGTATGGCCGAAAATGGACGTAATATGAAAATAAAAACTAACTGAAAATAAATTTTGTATTTTTTCCAAAACAGTAAGTTAAGGGTCTTCTGGTATTTTACAGGAGCAGGAAATTCTCCTAAAGTTTCAAAATGTCATGAAAAACGTTAATTGAAAGTTTCCTCTCTTAATCTTACCGAGTAAGCCGGAGGACTCAAACAGAAAATGGGGCAGTACATCACTTATGTGAGCTGATTTCATTTCAAATTGCTTCCAGTTTTGGCCATAGAGCGCATCGAGCGAAAAGCGACGTTATTTTAAGAGGACGGGTTGCATTATAGTCCTGCTCCGTGTCGTCCTCCAAGACTCTCTCTATCTTCACGTTCTCAAGTCAATCAGGTACATCTTCGTTCTGTGTCGCACATGTCTATGTTGCACCTCTCTCTCTCTCTCTCTCTCTCTCTCTCTCTCTCTCTCTCTCTCTCTCTCTCTCTCTCTCTCTCTCTCTCTCTCTCTCTTTCTCTCTCTCTCTCTCTCTCCCCCCGCTGGAGGTATTTGTTATATGTTCCTCACTCAGCTCCCCCCTCCACCGCCCCCAAGCCCTTACCACAGCCCTCAGTCTATCTTAACCCGCAATAATAAAAGTTCAATATTCCTAAATTTTAGTTTAGTTCATCCTAAAAGTTTGATCTTGAAGACAAGTTAGTGGAGCTTGCAGGTCTTGGAGGAGCCAAGGCTGGTCCAGCACTGATCAATAATGTATAAGATCTTCTCCTCAACGTCTGAAAGGGTCCGCGCCGCAGACTTTAACAGACTTAACATTCACTTGGTGTACACACACATGTGTTACCTCGTGTGTTGCAACTTGTGTGGATACTTATATATAATATTTTTGTAAGCAATTCATTAATATAAAAACAATAAGTTTTTCATCCTACACACTTAGTGGATACATCAAGTTATGTTGCTTAATACTTGACGACACAGTGAGGCGCGGGGTCAGTGAGGCGCGGGGTCAGTGAGGCGCGGGGTCAGTGAGGCGTGGGGTCAGTGTGGCGCGGGGTCAGTGTGGCGCGGGGTCAGTGTGGCGCGGGGTCAGTGAGGCGCGGGGTCAGTGAGGCGCGTGGTCAGTGAGGCACGGGGTCAGTGAGGCGCGGGGTCAGTGTGGCGCGGGGTCAGTGAGGCGCGGGGTCAGTGAGGCGCGGGGTCAGTGTGGCGCGGGGTCAGTGAGGCGCGGGGTCAGTGTGGCGCGGGGTCAGTGAGGGGTGGGGTCAGTGAGGCGCGGGGTCAGTGAGGCGCGGGGTCAGTGAGGCGCGGGGTCAGTGTGGCGCGGGGTCAGTGAGGCGCGGGGTCAGTGAGGCGCGGGGTCAGTGAGGCGCGGGGTCAGTGTGGCGCGGGGTCAGTGAGGCGCGGGGTCAGTGTGGCGCGGGGTCAGTGAGGCGCGGGGTCAGTGAGGGGCGTGGTCAGTGAGGCGCGTGGTCAGTGTGGCGCGGGGTCAGTGAGGCGCGGGGTCAGTGAGGCGCGGGGTCAGTGAGGCGCGGGGTCAGTGAGGCGCGGGGTCAGTGAGGCGCGGGATCAGTGAGGGGCGGGGTCAGTGAGGCGCGGGGTCAGTGAGGCGCGGGGTCAGTGAGGCGCGGGGTCAGTGAGGCGCGGGGTCAGTGAGGCGCGGGATCAGTGAGGCGCGGGATCAGTGAGGCGCGGGGTCAGTGAGGCGCGGGGTCAGTGTGGCGCGGGGTCAGTGAGGCGCGGGGTCAGTGTGGCGCGGGGTCAGTGAGGCGCGGGGTCAGTGAGGGGCGTGGTCAGTGAGGCGCGTGGTCAGTGTGGCGCGGGGTCAGTGAGGCGCGGGGTCAGTGAGGCGCGGGGTCAGTGAGGCGCGGGGTCAGTGAGGCGCGGGTTCAGTGAGGCGCGGGATCAGTGAGGGGCGGGGTCAGTGAGGCGCGGGGTCAGTGAGGCGCGGGGTCAGTGAGGCGCGGGGTCAGTGAGGCGCGGGATCAGTGAGGCGCGGGATCAGTGAGGCGCGGGGTCAGTGAGGCGCGGGGTCAGTGAGGCGCGGGGTCAGTGAGGCGCGGGGTCAGTGAGGCGCGGGGTCAGTGAGGCGCGGGGTCAGTGAGGCGCGGGGTCAGTGAGGCGCGGGGTCAGTGTGGCGCGGGGTCAGTGAGGCGCGGGGTCAGTGAGGCGCGGGGTCAGTGAGGCGCGGGGTCAGTGAGGCGCGGGGTCAGTGAGGCGCGGGGTCAGTGAGGCGCGGGGTCAGTGAGGCGCGGGGTCAGTGAGGCGCGGGGTCAGTGAGGCGCGGGGTCAGTGTGGCGCGGGGTCAGTGAGGCGCGGGGTCAGTGAGGCGCGGGGTCAGTGAGGCGCATGGTCATACTCACGCACATGACAATATACACCCGATAACGACAGGATAACCAAACTGACCTGCAAGAAAAGAAGAAACAAAAATTAAGCAACAGCAGCTCATATAATACACTAAAATCACTTATAAACAATTAAAAAACCATCACATCGGCTGTAGAAAATATTTTTGGTTAAATATAAATATATTTGACACACATGAATGCAAACTTTTGAATTACAGTGTGAAATTTTTTTATTTTTTACCTGTATTTATAAGACGTAACAAAAATGAAAGTTAGAGCAGATGTGAGTTATTGATAATTGTTCGTGTATGTGTTCTGCATCACACTGTGTGTTTGTGTAAGGTGACTCACACTGTGTGTTTGTGTAAGGTGACCCACACTGTGTGTTTGTGTAAGGTGACCCACACTGTGTGTTTGTGTAAGGTGACTCACACTGTGTGTTTGTGTAAGGTGACCCACACTGTGTGTTTGTGTAAGGTGACTCACACTGTGTGTTTGTGTAAGGTGACTCACACTGTGTGTTTGTGTAAGGTGACCCACACTGTGTGTTTGTGTAAGGTGACTCACACTGTGTGTTTGTGTAAGGTGACCCACACTGTGTGTTTGTGTAAGGTGACCCACACTGTGTGTTGTGTAAGGTGACTCACACTGTGTGTTTGTGTAAGGTGACCCACACTGTGTGTTTGTGTAAGGTGACTCACACTGTGTGTTTGTGTAAGGTGACTCACACTGTGTGTTTGTGTAAGGTGACTCACACTGTGTGTTTGTGTAAGGTGACTCACACTGTGTGTTTGTGTAAGGTGACTCACACTGTGTGTTGGTGTATGGTGACTCACACTGTGTGTTTGTGTAAGGTGACCCACACTGTGTGTTTGTGTAAGGTGACTCACACTGTGTGTTTGTGTAAGGTGACTCACACTGTGTGTTTGTGTAAGGTGACTCTATAATATTACACCTCACATATACAACATTTATCACTTGTAATGATAACAAATAAAGTTTTATCTTCAGTAAAAGAGGATTAAAATGCTTTATCGTTTATACTAATGTATATAATAGATCAGTTGATGACTGTGTGTTAATATGTGGATAAGACAGCTGTATGTTACACCCCTCAACATGGGACATATACACAGTGAGAGATATACCATACTTCTTGTTGAACATACACCAAGTGCTTTATCCCTTAGGATATACACGGGATTAAAGTATAGTTGTGTATTACACAATAGGCTGTTCGGGGAGGGGGGGGGGGGGTAACCAATATAATTATTTTGCAGGCGAAAAAGGCCTTACCCCCCCCCCCCAAACATACAGTTAAATCTCTATTCCGTTCAGGGGAAAAAAAAGACCTTTACCACCAGCTTACAGGCCAAAGATCAATGCATCTGTCTCCGTCAACACTTGGTGGCGGGTGTTGCAGCTGCGTTCTCTGCAACATCCTTTTCTGAGCGGACCAGCTGGCACAGGTGGAGTGATATTGATACTGACGGTGAGGACATCCGTGGCAGCTGTGATGAGGATACGAACCTGTGCGGCTGGGTGTTCCCCAGCCACACACGCGCCCCACACAACCGAGCCACGACATATTATATGTAATTATGTACATAGAACTTTAGGTAATATGTAGGTAGAACTGCAGCTGCCGCGTCTATAACTACAAATAATTATATTAGAGAAGTAAAATATAGAGTGAACAACCAAAGTATTAACTAATTATCCTCAGGAGGTGATTAAGATTTGATGGCAGCAATTAAGGAGATTAGATGAATTAGTAGAGAAGTGTTTGGGGAGGAGTGTGAATGATCAACTCCCAGATCATCACTAGCCATCATTCATGACAGTTTTCCTCCCTGAATCATTACCAGTAATTGGCTGAAGGAGGCAGTTTAGGTCATGTCTCAGAGCCTGATTGGTTGTCCCAGAGAGTGAACCCAACCACTTGGGCTGGACGGTAGAGCGATGGTCTCACTTCATGCGGGTCGGCGTTCAATCCCCGACCGTCAACAAGTGGTTGGGCACCATTCCTTCCCTCCGTCCCAGCCCAAATCCTTATCCTGACCCCTTCCCAGTGTTATATAGTTGTAATGGCTTGGCGCTTTACCCTTACCTTACCTCACACTGAGAGAAAGTTTTGGGTGTCAACAACCTCGTTAGGGTTGTTAAGACCACCATAACAGCCAACTGACCAGCCAACAAGTACAGTTTTGTACTGGACATAACTCAGGACTAATGCAAACTTTGTCTTAGTACTATAATGGTCAACTTAGAGGAACATATTGACTTAACATAATGAGTATTTCTTGTGCTAAATCCACATGAACAATTTTCATAAAGGCCTCAAAGAACTTTTCAGTCAATTTAAATTGAGAAGTTTATAATAACTTAATATGTCGCCAATATACATCATTTACAATAAATGCAAAATAGAACACTGACTAAATTACTAAATTATGAACATAATTATAAATAGTTTGCAGTAACCCAGTGGTGGTAGTGACCAGTAACCACCACTAGGGACAGTGGTGGTAGTGACCAGTAACCACCACCAGGGACAGTGGTGGTAGTGACCAGTAGCCACCACCAGGGACAGTGGTGGTAGTGACCAGTAACCACCACCACCAGGGACAGTGGTGGTAGTGACCAGAACCCACCACTAGGGACAGTGGTGGTAGTGACCAGTAACCACCACCATCAGGGACAGTGGTGGTAGTGACCAGTAACCACCACTAGGGACAGTGGTGGTAGTGACCAGTAACCACCACCAGGGACAATGGTGGTAGTGACCAGTAACCACCACTAGGAACAGTGGTGGTAGTGACCAGTAACCACCACTAGGGACAGTGGTGGTAGTGACCAGTAACCACCACCAGGGACAGTGGTGGTAGTGACCAGTAACCACCACCAGGGACAGTGGTGGTAGTGACCAGTAACCACCACCAGGGACAGTGGTGGTAGTGACCAGTAACCACCACCAGGGACAGTGGTGGTAGTGACCAGTAACCACCACTAGGGACAGTGGTGGTAGTGACCAGTAACCACCACTAGGGACAGTGGTGGTAGTGACCAGTAACCACCACTAGGGACAGTGGTGGTAGTGACCAGTAACCACCACTAGGGACAGTGGTGGTAGTGACCAGTAACCACCACCAGGGACAGTGGTGGTGACCAGTAACCACCACCAGGGACAGTAGTGGTAGTGACCAGTAACCACCACCAGGGACAGTGGTGGTAGTGACCAGTAACCACCACTAGGGACAGTGGTGGTAGTGACCAGTAACCACCACCAGGGACAGTGGTGGTGACCAGTAACCACCACCAGGGACAGTGGTGGTAGTGACCAGTAACCACCACCACCACCACCACCAGGGACAGTGGTGGTAGTGACCAGTAACCACCACCAGGGACAGTGGTGGTAGTGACCAGTAACCACCACGAGGGACAGTGGTGGTAGTGACCAGTAACCACCACCAGGGACAGTGGTGGTAGTGACCAGTAACCACCACCACTAGGGACAGTGGTGGTAGTGACCAGTAACCACCACCACTAGGGACAGTGGTGGTAGTGACCAGTAACCACCACCAAGGACAGTGGTGGTAGTGACCAGTAACCACCACTAGGGACAGTAGTGGTAGTGACCAGTAACCACCACTAGGGACAGTGGTGGTAGCGACCAGTAACCTCCACTAGGGACAGTGGTGGTAGTGACCAGTAACCACCACTAGGGACAGTGGTGGTAGTGACCAGTAACCACCACTAGGGACAGTGGTGGTAGTGACCAGTAACCACCACCAGGGACAGTGGTGGTAGTGACCAGTAACCACCACTAGGGACAGTGGTGGTAGTGACCAGTAACCACCACCAGGGACAGTGGTGGTAGTGACCAGTAACCACCACTAGGGACAGTGGTGGTAGTGACCAGTAACCACCACCAGGGACAGTGGTGGTAGTGACCAGTAACCTCCACTAGGGACAGTGGTGGTAGTGATCAGTAACCACCACTAGGGACAGTGGTGGTAGTGACCAGTAACCACCACCAGGGACAGTGGTGGTAGTGACCAGTAACCTCCACTAGGGACAGTGGTGGTAGTGACCAGTAACCACCACTAGGGACAGTGGTGGTAGTGACCAGTAACCACCACCAGGGACAGTGGTGGTAGTGACCAGTAACCACCACCAGGGACAGTGGTGGTAGTGACCAGTAACCACCACCAGGGACAGTGGTGGTAGTGACCAGTAACCACCACTAGGGACAGTGGTGGTAGTGACCAGTAACCATCACCAGGGACAGTAGTGATAGTGACCAGTAACCACCACCAGGGACAGTGGTGGTAGTGACCAGTATCCACCACAAGGGACAGACAGTGGTGGTAGTGACCAGTAACCACCACCAGGGACAGTGGTGGTAGTGACCAGTAACCACCACCAGGGACAGTGGTGGTAGTGACCAGTAACCACCACTAGGGACAGACAGTGGTGGTAGTGACCAGTAACCACCACCAGGGACAGTGGTAGTAGTGACCAGTAACAACCACTTGGGACAGTGGTGGTAGTGACCAGTAACCACCACCAGGGACAGTGGTGGTAGTGACCAGTAACCACCACCAGGGACAGTGGTGGTAGTGACCAGTAACCACCACTAGGGACAGTGGTGGTAGTGACCAGTAACCACCACCAGGGACAGTGGTGGTAGTGACCAGTAACCTCCACTAGGGACAGTGGTGGTAGTGACCAGTAACCACCACCAGGGACAGTGGTGGTAGTGACCAGTAACCACCACCAGGGACAGTGGTGGTAGTGACCAGTAACCACCACCACTAGGGACAGTGGTGGTAGTGACCAGTAACCACCACTAGGGACAGTGGTGGTAGTGACCAGTGACCACCACCAGGGACAGTGGTGGTAGTGACCAGTAACCTCCACTAGGGACAGTGGTGGTAGTGACCAGTAACCACCACCACTAGGGACAAACAGTGGTGGTAGTGACCAGTAACCACCACTAGGGACAGTGGTGGTAGTGACCAGTAACCACCACCAGGGACAGTGGTGGTAGTGACCAGTAACCACCACCAGGGACAGTGTTGGTAGTGACCAGTAACCTCCACTAGGGACAGTGGTGGTAGTGACCAGTAACCACCACTAGGGACAGTGGTGGTAGTGACCAGTAACCATCACAAGGGACAGTTGTGGTAGTGACCAGTGACCACCACCAGGGACAGTGGTGGTAGTGACCAGTAACCACTACCGGGGACAGTGGTGGTAGTGACCAGTAACCTCCACTAGGGACAGTGGTGGTAGTGACCAGTAACCAACACTTGGGACAGTGGTGGTAGTGACCAGTAACCACCACTAGGGACAGTGGTGGTAGTGACCAGTAACAACCACTAGGGACAGTGGTGGTAGTGACCAGTAACCACCACCAGGGACAGTGGTGGTAGTGACCAGTAACCACCACTAGGGACAGTGGTGGTAGTGACCAGTAACCACCACCAGGGACAGTGGTGGTAGTGACCAGTAACCTCCACTAGGGACAGTGGTGGTAGTGACCAGTAACCACCACCAGGGACAGTGGTGGTAGTGACCAGTAACCACCACCAGGGACAGTGGTGGTAGTGACCAGTAACCACCACCAGGGACAGTGGTGGTAGTGACCAGTAACCTCCACTAGGGACAGTGGTGGTAGTGACCAGTAACCTCCACTAGGGACAGTGGTGGTAGTGACCAGTAACCAACACTTGGGACAGTGGTGGTAGTAACCAGTAACCACCACCAGGGACAGTGGTGGTAGTGACCAGTAACCACCACCAGGGACAGTGGTGGTAGTGACCAGTAACCACCACCAGGGACAGTGGTGGTAGTGACCAGTAACCACCACTAGGGACAGTGGTGGTAGTGACCAGTAACCACCACCAGGGACAGTGGTGGTAGTGACCAGTAACCTCCACTAGGGACAGTGGTGGTAGTGACCAGTAACCACCACCAGGGACAGTGGTGGTAGTGACCAGTAACCACCACCAGGGACAGTGGTGGTAGTGACCAGTAACCACCACCAGGGACAGTGGTGGTAGTGACCAGTAACCTCCACTAGGGACAGTGGTGGTAGTGACCAGTAACCACCACCAGGGACAGTGGTGGTAGTGACCAGTAACCACCACCACTAGGGACAGTGGTGGTAGTAACCAGTAACCACCACCAGGGACAGTGGTGGTAGTGACCAGTAACCACCACCAGGGACAGTGGTGGTAGTGACCAGTAACCACCACCAGGGACAGTGGTGGTAGTGACCAGTAACCTCCACCAGGGACAGTGGTGGTAGTGACCAGTAACCACCACCAGGGACAGTGGTGGTAGTGACCAGTAACCACCACCAGGGACAATGGTGGTAGTGACCAGTAACCACCACCAGGGACAGTGGTGGTAGTGACCAGTAACCTCCACTAGGGACAGTGGTGGTAGTGACCAGTAACCACCACTAGGGACAGTGGTGGTAGTGACCAGTAACCACCACTAGGGACAGTTGTGGTAGTGACCAGTGACCACCACCAGGGACAGTGGTGGTAGTGACCAGTAACCACCACTAGGGACAGTGGTGGTAGTGACCAGTAACCACCAGCAGGGACAGTGGTGGTAGTGATCAGTAACCACCACCACTAGGGACAAACAGTGGTGGTAGTGACCAGTAACCACCACCAGGAACAGTGGTGGTAGTGACCAGTAACCACCACTAGGGACAGTGGTGGTAGTGACCAGTAACCACCACTAGGGACATTGGTGGTAGTGACCAGTAACCACCACTAGGGACAGTAGTGGTAGTGACCAGTAACCACCACCACTAGGGACAGTGGTGGTAGTGACCAGTAACCACCACCAGGGACAGTGGTGGTAGTGACTAGTAACCACCACCAGGGACAGTGGTGGTAGTGACCAGTAACCACCACTAGGGACAGTGGTGGTAGTGACCAGTAACCACCACTAGGGACAGTGGTGGTAGTGACCAGTAACCACCACCACTAGGGACAAACAGTGGTGGTAGTGACCAGTAACCACCACCACTAGGGAACAGTGGTGGTAGTGACCAGTAACCACCACCAGGGACAGTGGTGGTAGTGACCAGTAACCCCCACTAGGGACAGTGGTGGTAGTGACCAGTAACCACCACTAGGGACAGTGGTGGTAGTGACCAGTAACCACCACCAGGGACAGTGGTGGTAGTGACCAGTAACCACCACTAGAGACAGTGGTGGTAGTGACCAGTAACCACCACCAGGGACAGTGGTGGTAGTGACCAGTAACCACCACCAGGGACAGTGGTGGTAGTGACCAGTAACCACCACTAGGGACAGTGGTGGTAGTGACCAGTAACCACCACTAGGGACAGTGGTGGTAGTGACCAGTAACCACCACCAGGGAATGTGGTGGTAGTGACCAGTAACCTCCACTAAGGACAGTGGTGGTAGTGACCAGTAACCACCACCACTAGGGACAAACAGTGGTGGTAGTGACCAGTAACCACCACTAGGGACAGTGGTGGTAGTGACCAGTAACCACCACCAGGGACAGTGGTGGTAGTGACCAGTAACCACCACCAGGGACAGTGGTGGTAGTGACCAGTAACCACCACTAGGGACAGTGGTGGTAGTGACCAGTAACCACCACTAGGGACAGTGGTGGTAGTGACCAGTAACCACCACTAGGGACAGTGGTGGTAGTGACCAGTAACCACCACCAGGGACAGTGGTGGTAGTGACCAGTAACCACCACCAGGGACAGTGGTGGTAGTGACCAGTAACCACCACTAGGGACAGTGGTGGTAGTGACCAGTAACCACCACTAGGGACAGTGGTGGTAGTGACCAGTAACCACCACTAGGGACAGTGGTGGTAGTGACCAGTAACCACCACCAGGGACAGTGGTGGTAGTGACCAGTAACCACCACTAGGGACAGTGGTGGTAGTGACCAGTAACCACCACCAGGGACAGTGGTGGTAGTGACCAGTAACCACCACTAGGGACAGTGGTGGTAGTGACCAGTAACCACCACCAGGGACAGTGGTGGTAGTGACCAGTAACCACCACCAGGGACAGTGGTGGTAGTGACCAGTAACCACCACTAGGGACAGTGGTGGTAGTGACCAGTAACCACCACCAGGGACAGTGGTGGTAGTGACCAGTAACCACCACTAGGGACAGTGGTGGTAGTGACCAGTAACCACCACCAGGGACAGTGGTGGTAGTGACCAGTAACCACCACCAGGGACAGTGGTGGTAGTGACCAGTAACCACCACTAGGGACAGTGGTGGTAGTGACCAGTAACCACCACCAGGGACAGTGGTGGTAGTGACCAGTAACCACCACTAGGGACAGTGGTGGTAGTGACCAGTAACCACCACCAGGGACAGTGGTGGTAGTGACCAGTAACCACCACCACTAGGGACAGTGGTGGTAGTGACCAGTAACCACCACTAGGGACAGTGGTGGTAGTGACCAGTAACCACCACCAGGGACAGTGGTGGTAGTGACCAGTAACCACCACCAGGGACAGTGGTGGTAGTGACCAGTAACCACCACTAGGGACAGTGGTGGTAGTGACCAGTAACCACCACTAGGGACAGTGGTGGTAGTGACCAGTAACCACCACTAGGGACAGTGGTGGTAGTGACCAGTAACCACCACCAGGGACAGTGGTGGTAGTGACCAGTAACCACCACCTAGGGACAGTGGTGGTAGTGACCAGTAACCACCACCTAGGGACAGTGGTGGTAGTGACCAGTAACCACCACCTAGGGACAGTGGTGGTAGTGACCAGTAACCACCACTAGGGACAGTGGTGGTAGTGACCAGTAACCACCACCAGGGACAGTGGTGGTAGTGACCAGTAACCACCACTAGGGACAGTGGTGGTAGTGACCAGTAACCACCACCAGGGACAGTGGTGGTAGTGACCAGTAACCACCACTAGGGACAGTGGTGGTAGTGACCAGTAACCACCACCAGGGACAGTGGTGGTAGTGACCAGTAACCACCACCAGGGACAGTGGTGGTAGTGACCAGTAACCACCACTAGGGACAGTGGTGGTAGTGACCAGTAACCACCACCAGGGACAGTGGTGGTAGTGACCAGTAACCACCACTAGGGACAGTGGTGGTAGTGACCAGTAACCACCACCAGGGACAGTGGTGGTAGTGACCAGTAACCACCACCAGGGACAGTGGTGGTAGTGACCAGTAACCACCACCTAGGGACAGTGGTGGTAGTGACCAGTAACCACCACCAGGGACAGTGGTGGTAGTGACCAGTAACCACCACTAGGGACAGTGGTGGTAGTGACCAGTAACCACCACCAGGGACAGTGGTGGTAGTGACCAGTAACCACCACTAGGGACAGTGGTGGTAGTGACCAGTAACCACCACCAGGGACAGTGGTGGTAGTGACCAGTAACCACCACCAGGGACAGTGGTGGTAGTGACCAGTAACCACCACCTAGGGACAGTGGTGGTAGTGACCAGTAACCACCACTAGGGACAGTGGTGGTAGTGACCAGTAACCACCACCAGGGACAGTGGTGGTAGTGACCAGTAACCACCACCAGGGACAGTGGTGGTAGTGACCAGTAACCACCACCAGGGACAGTGGTGGTAGTGACCAGTAACCACCACTAGGGACAGTGGTGGTAGTGACCAGTAACCACCACCAGGGACAGTGGTGGTAGTGACCAGTAACCACCACCAGGGACAGTGGTGGTAGTGACCAGTAACCACCACCTAGGGACAGTGGTGGTAGTGACCAGTAACCACCACCTAGGGACAGTGGTGGTAGTGACCAGTAACCACCACCAGGGACAGTGGTGGTAGTGACCAGTAACCACCACCAGGGACAGTGGTGGTAGTGACCAGTAACCACCACTAGGGACAGTGGTGGTAGTGACCAGTAACCACCACTAGGGACAGTGGTGGTAGTGACCAGTAACCACCACCAGGGACAGTGGTGGTAGTGACCAGTAACCACCACCAGGGACAGTGGTGGTAGTGACCAGTAACCACCACCAGGGACAGTGGTGGTAGTGACCAGTAACCACCACCAGGGACAGTGGTGGTAGTGACCAGTAACCACCACCTAGGGACAGTGGTGGTAGTGACCAGTAACCACCACCAGGGACAGTGGTGGTAGTGACCAGTAACCACCACCAGGGACAGTGGTGGTAGTGACCAGTAACCACCACCAGGGACAGTGGTGGTAGTGACCAGTAACCACCACCAGGGACAGTGGTGGTAGTGACCAGTAACCACCACCAGGGACAGTGGTGGTAGTGACCAGTAACCACCACCAGGGACAGTGGTGGTAGTGACCAGTAACCACCACCAGGGACAGTGGTGGTAGTGACCAGTAACCACCACCTAGGGACAGTGGTGGTAGTGACCAGTAACCACCACCAGGGACAGTGGTGGTAGTGACCAGTAACCACCACCTAGGGACAGTGGTGGTAGTGACCAGTAACCACCACCTAGGGACAGTGGTGGTAGTGACCAGTAACCACCACTAGGGACAGTGGTGGTAGTGACCAGTAACCACCACTAGGGACAGTGGTGGTAGTGACCAGTAACCACCACCTAGGGACAGTGGTGGTAGTGACCAGTAACCACCACCAGGGACAGTGGTGGTAGTGACCAGTAACCACCACTAGGGACAGTGGTGGTAGTGACCAGTAACCACCACTAGGGACAGTGGTGGTAGTGACCAGTAACCACCACCTAGGGACAGTGGTGGTAGTGACCAGTAACCACCACCTAGGGACAGTGGTGGTAGTGACCAGTAACCACCACTAGGGACAGTGGTGGTAGTGACCAGTAACCACCACTAGGGACAGTGGTGGTAGTGACCAGTAACCACCACTAGGGACAGTGGTGGTAGTGACCAGTAACCACCACCTAGGGACAGTGGTGGTAGTGACCAGTAACCACCACTAGGGACAGTGGTGGTAGTGACCAGTAACCACCACCAGGGACAGTGGTGGTAGTGACCAGTAACCACCACTAGGGACAGTGGTGGTAGTGACCAGTAACCACCACCAGGGACAGTGGTGGTAGTGACCAGTAACCACCACCTAGGGACAGTGGTGGTAGTGACCAGTAACCACCACCAGGGACAGTGGTGGTAGTGACCAGTAACCACCACCAGGGACAGTGGTGGTAGTGACCAGTAACCACCACCAGGGACAGTGGTGGTAGTGACCAGTAACCACCACTAGGGACAGTGGTGGTAGTGACCAGTAACCACCACCAGGGACAGTGGTGGTAGTGACCAGTAACCACCACCAGGGACAGTGGTGGTAGTGACCAGTAACCACCACCAGGGACAGTGGTGGTAGTGACCAGTAACCACCACCAGGGACAGTGGTGGTAGTGACCAGTAACCACCACCAGGGACAGTGGTGGTAGTGACCAGTAACCACCACCTAGGGACAGTGGTGGTAGTGACCAGTAACCACCACCAGGGACAGTGGTGGTAGTGACCAGTAACCACCACCAGGGACAGTGGTGGTAGTGACCAGTAACCACCACTAGGGACAGTGGTGGTAGTGACCAGTAACCACCACCAGGGACAGTGGTGGTAGTGACCAGTAACCACCACCAGGGACAGTGGTGGTAGTGACCAGTAACCACCACTAGGGACAGTGGTGGTAGTGACCAGTAACCACCACCTAGGGACAGTGGTGGTAGTGACCAGTAACCACCACTAGGGACAGTGGTGGTAGTGACCAGTAACCACCACTAGGGACAGTGGTGGTAGTGACCAGTAACCACCACTAGGGACAGTGGTGGTAGTGACCAGTAACCACCACCAGGGACAGTGGTGGTAGTGACCAGTAACCACCACCTAGGGACAGTGGTGGTAGTGACCAGTAACCACCACCAGGGACAGTGGTGGTAGTGACCAGTAACCACCACCAGGGACAGTGGTGGTAGTGACCAGTAACCACCACTAGGGACAGTGGTGGTAGTGACCAGTAACCACCACTAGGGACAGTGGTGGTAGTGACCAGTAACCACCACTAGGGACAGTGGTGGTAGTGACCAGTAACCACCACCTAGGGACAGTGGTGGTAGTGACCAGTAACCACCACCAGGGACAGTGGTGGTAGTGACCAGTAACCACCACCAGGGACAGTGGTGGTAGTGACCAGTAACCACCACCTAGGGACAGTGGTGGTAGTGACCAGTAACCACCACCTAGGGACAGTGGTGGTAGTGACCAGTAACCACCACCAGGGACAGTGGTGGTAGTGACCAGTAACCACCACTAGGGACAGTGGTGGTAGTGACCAGTAACCACCACCAGGGACAGTGGTGGTAGTGACCAGTAACCACCACCAGGGACAGTGGTGGTAGTGACCAGTAACCACCACCAGGGACAGTGGTGGTAGTGACCAGTAACCACCACCAGGGACAGTGGTGGTAGTGACCAGTAACCACCACCAGGGACAGTGGTGGTAGTGACCAGTAACCACCACCAGGGACAGTGGTGGTAGTGACCAGTAACCACCACCTAGGGACAGTGGTGGTAGTGACCAGTAACCACCACCAGGGACAGTGGTGGTAGTGACCAGTAACCACCACTAGGGACAGTGGTGGTAGTGACCAGTAACCACCACTAGGGACAGTGGTGGTAGTGACCAGTAACCACCACCAGGGACAGTGGTGGTAGTGACCAGTAACCACCACCAGGGACAGTGGTGGTAGTGACCAGTAACCACCACCAGGGACAGTGGTGGTAGTGACCAGTAACCACCACTAGGGACAGTGGTGGTAGTGACCAGTAACCACCACCTAGGGACAGTGGTGGTAGTGACCAGTAACCACCACCTAGGGACAGTGGTGGTAGTGACCAGTAACCACCACTAGGGACAGTGGTGGTAGTGACCAGTAACCACCACTAGGGACAGTGGTGGTAGTGACCAGTAACCACCACCAGGGACAGTGGTGGTAGTGACCAGTAACCACCACTAGGGACAGTGGTGGTAGTGACCAGTAACCACCACCAGGGACAGTGGTGGTAGTGACCAGTAACCACCACTAGGGACAGTGGTGGTAGTGACCAGTAACCACCACCAGGGACAGTGGTGGTAGTGACCAGTAACCACCACCTAGGGACAGTGGTGGTAGTGACCAGTAACCACCACCAGGGACAGTGGTGGTAGTGACCAGTAACCACCACTAGGGACAGTGGTGGTAGTGACCAGTAACCACCACCAGGGACAGTGGTGGTAGTGACCAGTAACCACCACTAGGGACAGTGGTGGTAGTGACCAGTAACCACCACTAGGGACAGTGGTGGTAGTGACCAGTAACCACCACTAGGGACAGTGGTGGTAGTGACCAGTAACCACCACCTAGGGACAGTGGTGGTAGTGACCAGTAACCACCACCAGGGACAGTGGTGGTAGTGACCAGTAACCACCACTAGGGACAGTGGTGGTAGTGACCAGTAACCACCACTAGGGACAGTGGTGGTAGTGACCAGTAACCACCACTAGGGACAGTGGTGGTAGTGACCAGTAACCACCACTAGGGACAGTGGTGGTAGTGACCAGTAACCACCACCTAGGGACAGTGGTGGTAGTGACCAGTAACCACCACTAGGGACAGTGGTGGTAGTGACCAGTAACCACCACCAGGGACAGTGGTGGTAGTGACCAGTAACCACCACCAGGGACAGTGGTGGTAGTGACCAGTAACCACCACTAGGGACAGTGGTGGTAGTGACCAGTAACCACCACTAGGGACAGTGGTGGTAGTGACCAGTAACCACCACTAGGGACAGTGGTGGTAGTGACCAGTAACCACCACCAGGGACAGTGGTGGTAGTGACCAGTAACCACCACTAGGGACAGTGGTGGTAGTGACCAGTAACCACCACCTAGGGACAGTGGTGGTAGTGACCAGTAACCACCACTAGGGACAGTGGTGGTAGTGACCAGTAACCACCACTAGGGACAGTGGTGGTAGTGACCAGTAACCACCACCAGGGACAGTGGTGGTAGTGACCAGTAACCACCACTAGGGACAGTGGTGGTAGTGACCAGTAACCACCACCAGGGACAGTGGTGGTAGTGACCAGTAACCACCACCAGGGACAGTGGTGGTAGTGACCAGTAACCACCACTAGGGACAGTGGTGGTAGTGACCAGTAACCACCACTAGGGACAGTGGTGGTAGTGACCAGTAACCACCACTAGGGACAGTGGTGGTAGTGACCAGTAACCACCACCACCCCTAGGGATAGTGGTGGTAGTGACCAGTAACCACCACTAGGGACAGTGGTGGTAGTGACCAGTAACCACCACCAGGGACAGTGGTGGTAGTGACCAGTAACCACCACCAGGGACAGTGGTGGTAGTGACCAGTAACCACCACTAGGGACAGTGGTGGTAGTGACCAGTAACCACCACTAGGGACAGTGGTGGTAGTGACCAGTAACCACCACTAGGGACAGTGGTGGTAGTGACCAGTAACCACCACCAGGGACAGTGGTGGTAGTGACCAGTAACCACCACCAGGGACAGTGGTGGTAGTGACCAGTAACCACCACCAGGGACAGTGGTGGTAGTGACCAGTAACCACCACTAGGGACAGTGGTGGTAGTGACCAGTAACCACCACCAGGGACAGTGGTGGTAGTGACCAGTAACCACCACCAGGGACAGTGGTGGTAGTGACCAGTAACCACCACTAGGGACAGTGGTGGTAGTGACCAGTAACCACCACTAGGGACAGTGGTGGTAGTGACCAGTAACCACCACCAGGGACAGTGGTGGTAGTGACCAGTAACCACCACTAGGGACAGTGGTGGTAGTGACCAGTAACCACCACCAGGGACAGTGGTGGTAGTGACCAGTAACCACCACCAGGGACAGTGGTGGTAGTGACCAGTAACCACCACTAGGGACAGTGGTGGTAGTGACCAGTAACCACCACCAGGGACAGTGGTGGTAGTGACCAGTAACCGTAACAATTACCTGGCACTCTAACAAGGCCAATTACTCACTGTTTGTGTAATATTACTTTGAGTAAATTTCTTTGCAGTGTTTCCAACTTTATCCCAATAAGACCCGAGGCCTTGGTCCATGGGCAGAGTGCCAGGAGGGTCCTCAAGGGTCTGGGTTCTAAACTTATCGGAACAACAAGAGACCCAAGAGCAGCCAGCTTCCTTTTCACAGAGGCGAGCTTTCCTTTCGAGTAGATTTAATAATTCACTCTTTAAAGTTCGTAAATATTTTTATTATGACACAAACACAACTAGGTGAATACACTACACCAAACTCGTCTCTTAATTTATTTCACATTTTTTTTTTTGGGGGGGGGGATAGAGATTGGAAATATGTTTAAGAAACAGGAGTACACAAGTTCCTTCTATACACACAACTCTGGACAACCAGTAATGCTTCCTACTTCATTTGGGGTGACTTTTCGTGCGTTTCCGGGCGTTCGCCGCTCAACGAGACCAACGGGACCAACAGGACCAGCAGGACTAACGGGACCAACGGGGGATTCTTACAACACGACGCCCAACGGGTCAAGATTCAATTTCAGGTCAATAATATTGGCTCTCCCTCACAGACACAACTCAAAGCTGTTCTGTGTGGGATTATTGCTTCCTCTCACGGCTCCCACTTCTCCAGGTCTGCTGCAACCAGTTCCAGGGCCACACCACCACCCACCAGGGCCACACCACCACCCACCAGGGCCACACCACCACCCACCAGGGCCACACTACCACCCACCAGGACCACACCACCACCCACCAGGGCCACACCACCACCCACCAGGACCACACCACCACCCACCAGGGACCACACCACCACCCACCAGGACCACACCACCACCCACCAGGGCCACACCACCACCCACCAGGACCACACCACCACCCACCACTGCCACACCACCACTCACCAGGGCCACACTACCACCCACCAGGACCACACCACCACCCACCAGGGCCACACTACCACTCACCAGGGCCACACCACCACCCACCAGGGCCACACTACCACCCACCAGGGCCACACTACCACCCACCAGGGCCACACCACCACCCACCAGGGCCACACTACCACCCACCAGGGCCACACTACCACCCACCAGGGCCACACCACCACCCACCAGGGCCACACTACCACCCACCAGGACCACACCACCACCCACCAGGACCACACTACCACCCACCAGGGCCACACTACCACCCACCAGGGCCACACTACCACCCACCAGAGCCACACCACCACCCACCAGGGCCACACTACCACCCACCAGGACCACACCACCACCCACCAGGACCACACTACCACCCACCAGGGCCACACTACCACCCACCAGGGCCACACCACCACCCACCAGGGCCACACTACCACCCACCAGGGCCACACCACCACCCACCAGGGCCACACCACTACCCACCAGGACCACACCACCTCCCACCAGGGCCACACTACCACCCACCAGGGCCACACTACCACCCACCAGGGCCACACCACCACCCACCAGGGCCACACCACCACCCACCAGGGCCACACTACCACCCACCAGAGCCACACTACCACCCACCAGGGCCACACCACCACCCACCAGGGCCACACCACCACCCACCAGGGCCACATCACCACCCACCAGGGCCACACCATCACCCACCAGGGCCACACTACCACCCACCAGGGCCACACCACCACCCACCAGGGCCACACCACCACCCACCAGGGCCACACCACCACCCACCAGGGCCACATCACCACCCACCAGGGCCACAACACCACCCACCAGGGCCACACTACCACCCACCAAGGCAACACCACCACCCACCAGGGCCACACCACCACCCACCAGGGCCACACTACCACCCTCCACCAGGACCACACCACCACCCATCACCAGGGCCACACCACCACCAGGGCCACACCACCACCCACCACCAGGGCCACACTACCACCCACCAGGGCCACACTACCACCCACCAGGGCCACACCACCACCCACCACCAGGGACACACTACCACCCACCACCAGGGCCACACTACCACCCACCAGGGCCACACTAACACCCACCACCAGGGCCCCACTACCACCCACCAGGGCCACACTACCACCCACCAGGGCCACACCACCACCCACCAGGACCACACCACCACCCACCACCAGGGCCACACCACCACCCACCAGGGCCACACCACCACCCACCACCAGGGCCACACCACCACCCACCAGGGCCACACCACCACCCACCAAGGCCACACCACCACCCACCAGGGCCACACCACCACCCACCAGGGCCACACCACCACCCACCACCAGGGCCACACCACCACCCACCAGGGCCACACCACCACCCACCAAGGCCACACCACCACCCACCAGGTCCACACCACCACCACCCACCAGGGCCACACTACCAACCACCAGGACCACACCACCACTCACCAGGGCCACACCACCACCAGGACCACACCACCAACCACCACCAGGGCCACACCAACACCCATCACCAGGGCCACACCACTACCAATCACCAGGGCCACACTACCACCCACCAAAGCCACACTACCACCCACCAGGGCCACACTACCAACCACCAGGACCACACCACCACCCACCAGGGCCACACTACCACCCACCAGGGCCACACTACCACCCACCAGGGCCACACCACCACCACCCACCAGGGCCACACTACCAACCACCAGGACCACACCACCACCCACCAGGGCCACACCACCACCCACCACGGCCACACTACCACCCACCAGGACCACACCACCACCCACCAGGGCCACACTACCACCCACCAGGAGCACACTACCACCCACCAGGGCCACACTACCACCCACCAGGGCCACACTACCACCCACCAGGGCCACACCACCACCCACCAGGGCCACACCACCACCCACCAGGACCACACCACCACCCACCAGGGCCACACTACCACCCACCAGGGCCACACTACCACCCACCAGGGGCACACTACCACCCACCAGGACCACACTACCACCCACCAGGGCCACACTACCACCCACCAGGGCCACACTACCACCCACCAGGGCCACACCACCACCCACCAGGGCCACACTACCAACCACCAGGGCCACACCACCACCCACCAGGGCCATACCACCACCCACCAAGGCCACACTACCACCCACCAGGGCCACACTACCACCCACCAGGGCCACACCACCACCCACCAGGGCCACACCACCACCCACCAGGGCCACACTACCACCCACCAGGGCCACACCACCACCCACCAGGGCCACACTACCACCCACTAGGGCCACACCACCACCCACCAGGGCCACACCACCACCCACCAGGGCCATACCACCACCCACCAAGGCCACACTACCACCCACCAGGGCCACACCACCACCCACCAGGGCCACACCACGACCCACCAGGGCCACACCACCACCCACAAGGGCCACACCACCACCCACCAGGGCCACACTACCACCCACTAGGGCCACACCACCACCCACCAGGGCCACACCACCACCCACCAGGACCACACCACCACCCACCAGGGCTACACCACCACCCACCAGGGCCACACTACCACCCACCAAGGCCACACCACCACCCACCAGGACCACACTACCACCCACCAGGGCCACACTACCACCCACCAGGGCCACACCACCACCCACCAGGGCCACACTACCACCCACCAGGGCCACACCACAACCCACCAGGGCCACACCACTACCCACCAGGACCACACCACCACCCACCAGGGCCACACTACCACCCACCAGGGCCACACTACCACCCACCAGGGCCACAACACCACCCACCAGGGCCACACCACCACCCACCAGGGCCACACTACCACCCACCAGAGCCACACTACCACCCACCAGGGCCACACCACCACCCACCAGGGCCACACCACCACCCACCAGGGCCACATCACCAACTACCAGGGCCACACCTCCACCCACCAGGGCCACACTACCACCCACCAGGGCCACACCACCACCCACCAGGGCCACACCACCACCCACCAGGGCCACACCACCACTCACCAGGGCCACATCACCATCCACCAGGGCCACACCACCACCCACCTGGGCCACACTACCACCCACCAAGGCAACACCACCACCCACCAGGGCCACACCACCACCCACCAGGGCCACACTACCACCCACCACCAGGACCACACCACCACCCATCACCAGGGCCACACCACCACCAGGGCCACACCACCACCCACCACCAGGGACAAACTACCACCCACCACCAGGGCCACACTACCACCCACCAGGGCCACACTAACATCCACCACCAGGGCCACACTACCACCCACCAGGGCCACACTACCACCCACCAGGGCCACACTACCACCCACCAGGGCCACACTACCACCCACCAGGGCCACACTACCACCCACCAGGACCACACCACCACCCACCAGGGCCACACTACCACCCACCAGGACCACACTACCACCCACCAGGGCCACACTACCACCCACCAGGGCCACATTACCACCCACCAGGGCCACACTACCACCCACCAGGACCACACTACCACCCACCAGGGCCACACTACCACCCACCAGGGCCACATTACCACCCACCAGGGCCACACCACCACCCACCAGGGCCACACTACCACCCACCAGGGCCACATTACCACCCACCAGGGCCACACTACCACCCACCAGGGCCACACTACCACCCACCAGGGGTACACTACCACCCACCAGAGCCACACCACCACCCACTAGGGCCACACTACCATCTATCAGGGCCACACCACCACCCACCAGGGCCACACCACCACCCACCAGGGCCACACTACCACCCACCAGGGCCACACCACCACCCACCAGGGCCATACCACCACCCACCAGGGCCACACTACCACCCACCAGGGCCACACTACCACCCACCAGGGCCACACCACCACCCACCAGGGCCACACCACCACCCACCAGGGCCACACCACCACCCACCAGGGCCACACCACCACCCACCAGGGCCACACTACCACCCACCAGGGCCACACCACCACCCACCAGGGCCACACCACCACCCACCAGGACCACACCACCACCCACCAGGGCTACACCACCACCCACCAGGGCCACACTACCACCCACCAAGGCCACACCACCACCCACCAGGACCACACTACCACCCACCAGGGCCACACTACCACCCACCAGGGCCACACCACCACCCACCAGGTCCACACTACCACCCACCAGGGCCACACCACAACCCACCAGGGCCACACCACTACCCACTAGGACCACACCACCACCCACCAGGGCCACACCACAACCCACCAGGGCCACACCACTACCCACTAGGACTACACCACCACCCACCAGGGCCACACTACCACCCACCAGGGCCACACTACCACCCACCAGGGCCACAACACACCCCACCAGGGCCACACCACCACCCACCAGGGCCACACTACCACCCACCAGAGCCACACTACCACCCACCAGGGCCACACCACCACCCACCAGGGCCACACCACCACCCACCAGGGCCACATCACCAACTACCAGGGCCACACCTCCACCCACCAGGGCCACACTACCACCCACCAGGGCCACACCACCACCCACCAGGGCCACACCACCACCCACCAGGGCCACACCACCACCCACGAGGGCCACACCACCACCCACCAGGGCCACACCACCACCCACCAGGGCCACACTACCACCCATAAAGGCAACACCACCACCGACCAGGGCCACACCACCACCCACCAGGGCCACACTACCACCCACCACCAGGACCACACCACCACCCATCACCAGGGCCACACCACCACCAGGGCCACACCACCACCCACCACCAGGGCCACACTACCACCCACCAGGGCCACACTACCACCCACCAGGGCCACTCCACCACCCACCACCAGGGCCACACTACCACCCACCAGGGCCACACTAACACCCACCACCAGGGCCACACTACCACCCACCAGGGCCACACTACCACCCACCAGGGCCACACTACCACCCACCAGGCCCACACTACCACCCACCAGGGCCACACTACCACCCACCAGGACCACACCACCACCCACCAGGGCCACACTACCACCCACCAGGGCCACACTACCACCCACCAGGACCACACTACCACCCACCAGGGCCACACTACCACCCACCAGGGCCACACTACCACCCACCAGGGCCACACCACCACCCACCAGGACCACACCACCACCCACCAGGGCCACACTACCACCCACCAGGACCACACCACCACCCACCAGAGCCACACTACCACCCACCAGGCCACATTACCACCCACCAGGGCCACACTACCACCCACCAGGGCCACACCACCACCCACCAGGACCACACCACCACCCACCACCTGGGCCACACCACCACCCACCAGGGCCACACCACCACCCACCAGGACCACACCACCACCCACCAGGGCCACACCACCACCCACCAGGGCCACACTACCACCCACTAGGGCCACACCACCACCCACCAGGGCCACACCACCACCCACCAGGACCACACCACCACCCACCAGGGCTACACCACCACCCACCAGGGCCACACTACCACCCACCAAGGCCACACCACCACCCACCAGGACCACACTACCACCCACCAGGGCCACACTACCACCCACCAGGGCCACACCACCACCCACCAGGGCCACACTACCACCCACCAGGGCCACACCACAACCCACCAGGGCCACACCACTACCCACCAGGACCACACCACCACCCACCAGGGCCACACTACCACCCACCAGGGCCACACTGCCTCCCACCAGGGCCACAACACCACCCACCAGGGCCACACCACCACCCACCAGGGCCACACTACCACCCACCAGAGCCACACTACCACCCACCAGGGCCACACCACCACCCACCAGGGCCACACCACCACCCACCAGGGCCACATCACCAACTACCAGGGCCACACCTCCACCCACCAGGGCCACACTACCACCCACCAGGGCCACACCACCACCCACCAGGGCCACACCACCACCCACCAGGGCCACACCACCACCCACCAGGGCCACATCACCACCCACCAGGGCCACACCACCACCCACCAGGGCCACACTACCACCCACCAAGGCAACACCACCACCCACCAGGGCCACACCACCACCCACCAGGGCCACACTACCACCCACCACCAGGACCACACCACCACCCATCACCAGGGCCACACCACCACCAGGGCCACACCACCACCCACCACCAGGGACACACTACCACCCACCACCAGGGCCACACTACCACCCACCAGGGCCACACTAACACCCACCACCAGGGCCACACTACCACCCACCAGGGCCACACTACCACCCACCAGGGCCACACTACCACCCACCAGGCCCACACTACCACCCACCAGGGCCACACTACCACCCACCAGGACCACACCACCACCCACCAGGGCCACACTACCACCCACCAGGGCCACACTACCACCCACCAGGACCACACTACCACCCACCAGGGCCACACTACCACCCACCAGGGCCACACTACCACCCACCAGGGCCACACTACCACCCACCAGGACCACACCACCACCCACCAGGGCCACACTACCTCCCACCAGGACCACACCACCACCCACCAGGGCCACACCACCACCCACCAGGACCACACTACCACCCACCAGGGCCACACTACCACCCACCAGGGCCATACTACCACCCACCAGGGCCACACTACCACCCACCAGGGCCACACCACCACCCACCAGGACCACACCACCACCCACCAGGGCCACACTACCACCCACCAGGACCACACCACCACCCACCAGAGCCACACTAGCACCCACCAGGGCCACATTACCACCCACCAGGGCCACACTACCACCCACCAGGGCCTCACTACCACCCACCAGGGCCACACCACCACCCACCACCAGGGCCACACTACCACCCACAAAGGCCACACTACCACCCACCAGGGCCACACCACCACCCACCAGGACCACACCACCACCCACCACCTGGGCCACACCACCACCCACCAGGGCCACACCACCACCCACCAGGGCCACACCACCACCCACCAGGGCCACACCACCACCCACCAGGGCCACACTACCACCCACCAGGGCCACACCACCACCCACCAGGGCCACACCACCACCCACCAGGACCACACCACCACCCACCAGGGCTACACCACCACCCACCAGGGCCACACTACCACCCACCAAGGCCACACCACCACCCACCAGGACCACACTACCACCCACCAGGGCCACACTACCACCCACCAGGGCCACACCACCACCCACCAGGGCCACACTACCACCCACCAGGGCCACACCACAACCCACCAGGGCCACACCACTACCCACCAGGACCACACCACCACCCACCAGGGCCACACTACCACCCACCAGGGCCACACTGCCACCCACCAGGGCCACAACACCACCCACCAGGGCCACACCACCACCCACCAGGGCCACACTACCACCCACCAGAGCCACACTACCACCCACCAGGGCCACACCACCACCCACCAGGGCCACACCACCACCCACCAGGGCCACATCACCAACTACCAGGGCCACACCTCCACCCACCAGGGCCACACTACCACCCACCAGGGCCACACCACCACCCACCAGGGCCACACCACCACCCACCAGGGCCACACCACCACCCACCAGGGCCACATCACCACCCACCAGGGCCACACCACCACCCACCAGGGCCACACTACCACCCACCAAGGCAACACCACCACCCACCAGGGCCACACCACCACCCACCAGGGCCACACTACCACCCACCACCAGGACCACACCACCACCCATCACCAGGGCCACACCACCACCCACCACCAGGGACACACTACCACCCACCACCAGGGCCACACTACCACCCACCAGGGCCACACTAACACCCACCACCAGGGCCACACTACCACCCACCAGGGCCACACTACCACCCACCAGGGCCACACTACCACCCACCAGGGCCACACCACCACCCACCAGGACCACACCACCACCCACCAGGGCTACACCACCACCCACCAGGGCCACACTACCACCCATAAAGGCAACACCACCACCCACCACCTGGGCCACACCACCACCCACCAGGGCCACACCACCACCCATCACCAGGGCCACACCACCACCCACCAGGGCCACACCACCACCCACCAAGGCCACACCACCACCCACCAGGGCCACACCACCACCCACCAGGGCCACACCACCACCCACCACCAGGGCCACACCACCACCCACCAGGGCCACACCACCACCCACCAAGGCCACACCACCACCCACCAGGGCCACACCACCACCACCCACCAGGGCCACACTACCAACCACCAGGACCACACCACCACCCACCAGGGCCACACCACCACCAGGACCACACCACCAACCACCACCAGGGCCACACCAACACCCATCACCAGGGCCACACCACTACCAATCACCAGGGCCACACTACCACCCACCAAAGCCACACTACCACCCACCAGGGCCACACTACCAACCACCAGGACCACACCACCACCCACCAGGGCCACACTACCACCCACCAGGGCCACACTACCACCCACCAGGGCCACACCACCACCACCCACAAGGGCCACACTACCAACCACCAGGACCACACCACCTCCCACCAGGGCCACACCACCACCCACCACGGACACACTACCACCCACCAGGGCCACACCACCACCCACCAGGGCCACACTACCACCCACCACGGCCACACTACCACCTACCAGGGCCACACCACCACCAGGGCCACACCACCACCCATCACCAGGGCCACACCAACACCCATCACCAGGGCCACACCACTACCAATCACCAGGGCCACACTACCACCCACCAAAGCCACACTACCACCCACCAGAGCCACACTACCACCCACCAGGGCCACACCACCACCCACCAGGGCCACACCACCACCCACCAGGGCCACATCACCAACTACCAGGGCCACACCTCCACCCACCAGGGCCACACTACCACCCACCAGGGCCACACCACCACCCACCAGGGCCACACCACCACCCACCAGGGCCACACCACCACCCACCAGGGCCACATCACCACCCACCAGGGCCACACCACCACCCACCAGGGCCACACTACCACCCACCAAGGCAACACCACCACCCACCAGGGCCACACCACCACCCACCAGGGCCACACTACCACCCACCACCAGGACCACACCACCACCCATCACCAGGGCCACACCACCACCCACCACCAGGGACACACTACCACCCACCACCAGGGCCACACTACCACCCACCAGGGCCACACTAACACCCACCACCAGGGCCACACTACCACCCACCAGGGCCACACTACCACCCACCAGGGCCACACTACCACCCACCAGGGCCACACCACCACCCACCAGGACCACACCACCACCCACCAGGGCTACACCACCACCCACCAGGGCCACACTACCACCCATAAAGGCAACACCACCACCCACCACCTGGGCCACACCACCACCCACCAGGGCCACACCACCACCCATCACCAGGGCCACACCACCACCCACCAGGGCCACACCACCACCCACCAAGGCCACACCACCACCCACCAGGGCCACACCACCACCCACCAGGGCCACACCACCACCCACCACCAGGGCCACACCACCACCCACCAGGGCCACACCACCACCCACCAAGGCCACACCACCACCCACCAGGGCCACACCACCACCACCCACCAGGGCCACACTACCAACCACCAGGACCACACCACCACCCACCAGGGCCACACCACCACCAGGACCACACCACCAACCACCACCAGGGCCACACCAACACCCATCACCAGGGCCACACCACTACCAATCACCAGGGCCACACTACCACCCACCAAAGCCACACTACCACCCACCAGGGCCACACTACCAACCACCAGGACCACACCACCACCCACCAGGGCCACACTACCACCCACCAGGGCCACACTACCACCCACCAGGGCCACACCACCACCACCCACAAGGGCCACACTACCAACCACCAGGACCACACCACCTCCCACCAGGGCCACACCACCACCCACCACGGACACACTACCACCCACCAGGGCCACACCACCACCCACCAGGGCCACACTACCACCCACCACGGCCACACTACCACCTACCAGGGCCACACCACCACCAGGGCCACACCACCACCCATCACCAGGGCCACACCAACACCCATCACCAGGGCCACACCACTACCAATCACCAGGGCCACACTACCACCCACCAAAGCCACACTACCACCCACCAGGGCCACACTACCACCCACCAGGGCCACACCACCACCCACCAGGGCCACACTACCACCCACCACGGCCACACTACCACCTACCAGGGCCACACCACCACCAGGGCCACACCGCAACCCATCACCAGGGCCACACCAACACCCATCACCAGGGCCACACCACTACCAATCACCAGGGCCACACTACCACCCACCAAAGCCACACTACCACCCACCAGGGCCACACCACCACCCACCAGGGCCACACTACCACCCACCAGGGCCACACTACCACCCACCAGGGCCACACTACCACCCAACAGGGCCACACTACCACCCACCAGGGCCACACCACCACCCACCAGGGCCACACCACCACCCACTACGGCCACACTACCACCTACCAGGGCCACACCACCACAAACCAGGGCCACACCACCACCCACCAGAGCCACACTAGCACCCACCAGGGCCACATTACCACCCACCAGGGCCACACTACCACCCACCAGGGCCTCACTACCACCCACCAGGGCCACACCACCACCCACCACCAGGGCCACACTACCACCCACAAAGGCCACACTACCACCCACCAGGGCCACACCACCACCCACCAGGACCACACCACCACCCACCACCTGGGCCACACCACCACCCACCAGGGCCACACCACCACCCACCAGGGCCACACCACCACCCACCAGGGCCACACCACCACCCACCAGGGCCACACTACCACCCACTAGGGCCACACCACCACCCACCAGGGCCACACCACCACCCACCAGGACCACACCACCACCCACCAGGGCTACACCACCACCCACCAGGGCCACACTACCACCCACCAAGGCCACACCACCACCCACCAGGACCACACTACCACCCACCAGGGCCACACTACCACCCACCAGGGCCACACCACCACCCACCAGGGCCACACTACCACCCACCAGGGCCACACCACAACCCACCAGGGCCACACCACTACCCACCAGGACCACACCACCACCCACCAGGGCCACACTACCACCCACCAGGGCCACACTGCCACCCACCAGGGCCACAACACCACCCACCAGGGCCACACCACCACCCACCAGGGCCACACTACCACCCACCAGAGCCACACTACCACCCACCAGGGCCACACCACCACCCACCAGGGCCACACCACCACCCACCAGGGCCACATCACCAACTACCAGGGCCACACCTCCACCCACCAGGGCCACACTACCACCCACCAGGGCCACACCACCACCCACCAGGGCCACACCACCACCCACCAGGGCCACACCACCACCCACCAGGGCCACATCACCACCCACCAGGGCCACACCACCACCCACCAGGGCCACACTACCACCCACCAAGGCAACACCACCACCCACCAGGGCCACACCACCACCCACCAGGGCCACACTACCACCCACCACCAGGACCACACCACCACCCATCACCAGGGCCACACCACCACCCACCACCAGGGACACACTACCACCCACCACCAGGGCCACACTACCACCCACCAGGGCCACACTAACACCCACCACCAGGGCCACACTACCACCCACCAGGGCCACACTACCACCCACCAGGGCCACACTACCACCCACCAGGGCCACACCACCACCCACCAGGACCACACCACCACCCACCAGGGCTACACCACCACCCACCAGGGCCACACTACCACCCATAAAGGCAACACCACCACCCACCACCTGGGCCACACCACCACCCACCAGGGCCACACCACCACCCATCACCAGGGCCACACCACCACCCACCAGGGCCACACCACCACCCACCAAGGCCACACCACCACCCACCAGGGCCACACCACCACCCACCAGGGCCACACCACCACCCACCACCAGGGCCACACCACCACCCACCAGGGCCACACCACCACCCACCAAGGCCACACCACCACCCACCAGGGCCACACCACCACCACCCACCAGGGCCACACTACCAACCACCAGGACCACACCACCACCCACCAGGGCCACACCACCACCAGGACCACACCACCAACCACCACAGGGCCACACCAACACCCATCACCAGGGCCACACCACTACCAATCACCAGGGCCACACTACCACCCACCAAAGCCACACTACCACCCACCAGGGCCACACTACCAACCACCAGGACCACACCACCACCCACCAGGGCCACACTACCACCCACCAGGGCCACACTACCACCCACCAGGGCCACACCACCACCACCCACAAGGGCCACACTACCAACCACCAGGACCACACCACCTCCCACCAGGGCCACACCACCACCCACCACGGACACACTACCACCCACCAGGGCCACACCACCACCCACCAGGGCCACACTACCACCCACCACGGCCACACTACCACCTACCAGGGCCACACCACCACCAGGGCCACACCACCACCCATCACCAGGGCCACACCAACACCCATCACCAGGGCCACACCACTACCAATCACCAGGGCCACACTACCACCCACCAAAGCCACACTACCACCCACCAGGGCCACACTACCACCCACCAGGGCCACACCACCACCCACCAGGGCCACACTACCACCCACCACGGCCACACTACCACCTACCAGGGCCACACCACCACCAGGGCCACACCGCAACCCATCACCAGGGCCACACCAACACCCATCACCAGGGCCACACCACTACCAATCACCAGGGCCACACTACCACCCACCAAAGCCACACTACCACCCACCAGGGCCACACCACCACCCACCAGGGCCACACTACCACCCACCAGGGCCACACTACCACCCACCAGGGCCACACTACCACCCAACAGGGCCACACTACCACCCACCAGGGCCACACCACCACCCACCAGGGCCACACCACCACCCACTACGGCCACACTACCACCTACCAGGGCCACACCACCACAAACCAGGGCCACACCACTGAAACAAACTAGGCTGGTTGTAAGAATTATCCAGAGTGGTTTATCGACAAAAGAGAATGGGAAGCTGAACCCGCATGGTGACCTGGGAACCTGACCCCCAGGGGAATTCGCGGTGGAAATAACCGACGCCTTGTTCATAGCTGCGTATAAGGAATCATCCTATAGTATTCAGTAATTTAGAGAAATTAGCCTTTATTCATTTTGCATTAAAATTGTATTGTATAATAGTACTGGATACAATATCAAGAGTATTCTAATTATTGAGTTTAAGTCACCATCAATGACGTCACGAATCAGATCTAACTTGTAAGGCGGAGTGACCGGCGGTCATAGGTCATCAGGGTTGACAGGTCTACTATTTCTCAAAGTTCAATTAACCATTTTTGGGGATCGGGAACAGCTCTGCCGTTAGAGGCTTGTGTAATTTAATTTCAGTAAAATAATTCAACCAGTCTGGATCAATTAAGTACAACAGAGGTTAATTGTTATAACTTAAACCTTGCTAGTAACTTGGTGAAACTTTGACTAGGCGGAAGGTTACAATGTTCTAGTCTGGACTAGATCAGACGAGGACAGATCAGTGTGGAGACAAGAGCAACTGGGATAAGAGGTCAAACATCTTACCTCTCCCCGAGACCAGCCCAACATCTTTAGCTGGTAAAACATAGAGGTATAGTTGCTATGGTTATTTATAGAATAGTCTTCATTGCCATTCAGGTCAAGTAGGGAGTGTTAAAGTGACAGGGAGTGAACATATTTAGATTTTGTTTTAGTTTTTCTTTTAATAAATTAAATTTGTTAATATTTTGCATTTTATTATTTCCATGTGTTTTATGTGTAAACTTGTCCTGGTCACGTGGTCCACACGAGGTAGAGTTGGATTGGGCGCCGATTCTAACATCGAATCATTCCCGTGTAATTAATTTCACACTCTTAAGTTTCCACGGTCATCGAGTGGGGATCAAGCCCCAAGGTTGATTAATTAGCGTGATCGATCCAGACCTCGATCATTGCTCTGTGTTGCTGGTCTGGTGGTGGCAGCGTAGAGGCGACTCTAGGGTTTTGCTCAAAGCCTAGGTCACGTCATACTGGGTGTAGAATCCTAAGTCGGTCAATCGTCTTAGGACCACGTGGCGTGGAGTTGGCTTTGGTAAAAGTTTTGGAGTCCCTTGGTAGAGAATAAAAAGTATGAATACGGGTAGAGAGGGAGTAGAAGGAAAGTGAAGTAGAGAGAGGAACCCTAACCCGTGTTACAATGGTGCACAGTGGTGGTTTCAACAATTTTGTTTGAAATTGTTGAAAGGCTCACGCGTCTAGCCGTTCGAACACGTGCGCGGATGTTAAGGAGACAGCCGCGGGCCAGGATTAGCAGTGCGCCTCACAACAGTGCGTTTGAGTGGGGATTGGCGAATCTTGGGTCATGCGGGCTGATATGATTAAGGTTTAGTTAGTAAGATTAGGCTGTTAAAATAGATTTATTGAAAAGGAGACCGCTCCGAGTTGATTGGACTGGGTACCATAGTCGACCCTTTGCAATTAATTCAGAGGTGTTGGGAGCCGCCATACTCTCAACAGCAGTTCCTTGAGGGCTGTCGGGGGCGGATATATCTGTGGGACGGCAGTAGATAGTCCGAGGGCGTTATTAGACGACCCAAAACGCTAGGAAAAACGGAAATCCGTGAAGGGCGTTGCGGCCTCCGAGGGACGGACTAGTAACCTACCTAGCAGCGATTCAACAACTAAGTGATCGCACACTTAGTGGAGGTTGAGTCGTCCCTAGTCATAATTGTTGCTGAAAGCTGCGTGTCGCTCTGTTGGAACCTAGATGGTGTGGCCCCTAGGCTAGGTGTGGTACGGCGAGCCGGTAGGAACAATTATAAGATTAAGTCGAGTGCATTTTTGAATTAAGTATACTTCAATTTATAAAGTAATTTCCAATTATTTTCGTTGTTCTAGAGATTAATTTTTTTTCCCCCTAAATTCAATCCCCGGTTAAAAATTTTTCCAAGTGTTTAGCATTTTCTTGCATATTAGGCTAAGTGCGTACATTAAGTTTTGCTATTCCCTGTTGTATCAGTCTAAGTCAGAGGTGTTGTTGCTGGAGTGTAGTTAATCCTCTGGACTTAGGGCTATTGGTCGGTCACTATAGTAAGTGAAGGAGTTTAAGGGATAGTAAGTTGCGTGTAAATGTTATTTTCCGTGGAATATTTCTAAGTATTTTGGGATAAGTTTTCGGCTAAGTCAACGTCGGAAAGTCGTTAAGTGTAATTAATTTGTATTCGTGGGTCACGTGTATGATCTGGGTATCATTAGCATTCCCGAGTCGATGCGGATGATATTTTCTAGTTTTTACCAGTAAGACGGTAAAATTGTGTTTGTAGACTTAGAATTCTGTTTTCAGTAGAAACGTAGGTGAAAAATTTTCTAAGTCCAGCTTGGGCTAGAATCTGACTTTTTGGCGGAAATTCTAATTTTCATGTTTCGTGTATATTCTGGGGTCAGTATTACTCTCTAGTGCGCGCAAGGGACGTAATTCTGTTCGTAAAGCATTAAACAGTGATAATTACATTTTTGCCGAATTTAGTTATTTTTCGAGAAAATCGTGTTGTAATTTTGTCAGAGTCCATTTGAGGTGAAAATCTCTGATTTTGACGAAAATTCGAATTAGTGAGTGTTGAAACCGCCCGAAGTGTCAGTATTGTTCTGCATACAACGTCAGTAGTAAATAATAACGTATTTATATCTGGGAACGAGAAACCCAAATTTTTGTGAATTAAAGGAGTTTTGTGATATTTGGGGTGATAGAAATTTTTTTCCCTCGGAGTCAGAAAATTTGGCAGAGTCCAGCAATTGAGTAAAAACGCAGTTTTTTGATAAAAAGTCAATTTTGGTAAGCAAATATATGTCCTGGGTGTCTATATTAATTGCTAGAGCGGTTTATTAACGTAAAACTAGTTATTTTCCTTCAGAACAAAAATTTTGATTTTTCAGCGTTTAAGCGAAAAAGCGCGGGACTTAGTTTTTTTTTCAGCGCAGCTGGTCCCGCTCCATCAGTCATCAGGGGCCACGCTGCTCACTTCAAGCGCGTTTAGTATTCAAGTACAGTAAATATTCTTTATTAATCCATCACGAGTGCTGCGCGTTAGTTGCGTTATCATTTAAATTGTTTTATATAAATTAGATTGATTTTTTTTTACGTAAAGGACTTAGGTTTCAGCAATAGAACTGCGGGATATTTCACGGTCAGACACGAGTGCGGGGCAGACACTCATTCATTGGATTCACTTCAGCGTTTCTCTCGATAAATCGTTGTATTTCCTACTTTGGGAATTTAGTAGTTTTCTCTTAGAAAAGAGTTGTGATTTTTTTTATTTTTGTATAAGATCACGGTTGTAGTGAGTCCGGGTCGAGGGTGTACTAAAGGGTAGTTTAGAAGAGACATGGCACACCAGGAATCACAGAAAATGTTTAACCCAGACAGTGACCAGTCAGTAGGGACCAGTGGGAGTGGAAGTGGAAGTGTAGAGGACAGCACCTCTTCCGACACCACTGGGGACCGCTCAGGTACACCTCATCCACCACTACAACAACCCCAACCCCATCCTCAATTCCCGTACCAACCCCATCCTCAATTCCCATACCAACCCCATCCTCAATTCCCATACCAACCCCATCCTCAGTTCCCATACCAACCCTTCCCCCAACCCCAGGCCACTCCATACCCATTCCAACCCCAGGCCACCCCATACCCATACCCATTCCAACCCCAGGCCTACCCATACCCATTCCAACCCCAGGCTACCCCATACCCATTCCAACCCCAGGCGACCTCATACCCACCTCAACCTCAATCCACACCCCAACCTGAGGTCACCCACACCATACCTCAACCCCAACCTCAATCCACACCCCAACCCGAGGCCACCCACACCATACCTCAACCCCAACCCCAATCCGCACCCCAACCCCAGGCCTCCACAGCCTTAGACAGGCAGATGCGCGCGGAGACGCCGGGCACTCAGTTGTCGCCATACGTAGAGGCGGTAAGTAAAGGCGAGGGAGCCAAGCCGAGTCACTGTGGTGCGGGTTCATCAGGCGGGAAGCAGCCCTCAGCGGCAAGTTCGAGCCACCCTGCGCGGGGTAACAACAGAGATCCGCGGAGGTGTTACTCCTGCTGGAAGCGCGGGCATATACAGAGGGATTGCGAAGTCACTCCTACGAAAGCATGAAAGCAGGCTCCTAGTGATGGTAGGCCTACTTTTGTGGTGAAAGTGGAAGGTGTGAGATTGACAGCTTTTGTTGATACAGGAAGCCAGGCAACGGTAATTAAAAAGTCAGCCTTCAGCAATTTTAAGTATGCACGTCTTCAACGTTGCGCAAAGACATTAACAGCAGTCAATGGGGAAAAGATTGAGATCGTAGGTCAAGGTACAGTTAATTTTGAGATTGATGGGGCATTGCAGCCTCACACATGTACGATCGTAGAGAACCTTGATTTTCCTGGTCACATCTTAATGGGAACTGATTTTCTGTCGCGATTTGATTATTCCTTGTCTGCTCAAAAAGGGGCTAGGAACTGCAGGTTGCAGTTGGGACAGACTTCCTACCCAGTGGAGATGATCGACCATCCCCCAGTTGTAGCTTCAATTAAGAGGAAGCTGAAATATAATGCGCACTATCCAAAATTGATTTTTAAGTCTCTTCCAGACACAGTTAAGAGGTCATGCGCATTGCATGCATTGACCAAACAGAGTTGCCCACCACATTCTGTTAAATTTATTAAAGTAGCCGTGGGACGTCACATACAACCAGGTACCACCCTTCAGGTGGCTGGGAGATGTGATAGTTTATTAATTCCTCATCACTTAGTTGTAGTGCTCGATAAAGGTGCACTCATTCCAGTTGTCAATCTTTCACATAAGACTTTTCGCTTCAGGGCAGGTGATAGGGTATCTCAGGGAACCATGGTGGAGGACACAGAAATCTTTCACCATGAGTCAGCTGAGACGCCAGCCGTCACTGCACAATGTAGTGCACTGAATATGTTGAACACTAAAACACCATCCAAAGTACAATACGAGACGAGAAATGTTGCACAGAATGTAGAGGAAGTGGAAAAATTAATTTCAGCACTTGATTTGCAACATGTTGCACAGGCAGATAGGAAGGCACTGAGAGGAGTTTTACGAAAATTCCCGAAATTGTTTGCGACAGAGGATGACCAGATTGGTCTCCTTGATAAGATCGAGCACACCATTCCAACTGGTGACCATTTGCCTGTGTACACAAGACAGTGGAGGTTGCCAGAACAGGCAAAGAACATTATCAGGGAGGAGTGCCAGAAAATGTTGAGACAGGGCGTGATAGAGCCTAGTACGTCACCGTGGCTCTCTCCTGTTGTGCTAGTTCGGAAACCGGACGGTAGTTATCGTTTCTGTGTAGACTACCGGAAGGTGAACGAACTAACTAAGGGTGATGTGTATCCGTAGCTCCGAATACAGGAGATAATAGATCAATTTGGTGCTGCTAAGTATTTCTCAACTCTTGACGCAAAATCGGCGTATTGGGCGATTCCGGTGGCAGAACAAGATTGGGAAAAAACAGCATTCTCGGATGGTAGGCACACTTATCAATTCCGTAGGATGCCGTTTGGTTTGAAGACAGCGCCTTCGTCGTTTCAGAGGGCCATCAACTTTATCCTTAGTCCGGTACTGGGTAGGCATTCTTTAGCGTACCTGGATGATGTTGTGATATATTCCAGGACGTTTGAGGAACACCTACAGGACTTGACTGAGACTTTGAAGTTGTTAGATCAGGCAGGTTTCAGGCTGAATGTTCAGAAGTGCACCTTGGCGGCTCAGAAATTCAAATTTCTGGGGTTCCAGGTGTGCCCAGACGGTATCCGACCTGACCCAGATTCTTGCCGCGCCATTGCTGACATGCCTACTCCAAGGACAGCAAAGGACGTGCGTAGGTTTTTGGGGGCGGCCGGATATTTTCGTCGTCATATTGAAGGTTTCACTGGCATTTCAGCACCCCTGACTGATCTGACAAAGAAAAATGCGAAGTTTGTGTGGAAATCTGAACATGACGAGGCCTATCGCAAACTGAAAGACCAACTAATCACGACACCGGTATTGGTTATTCCTGATTTTGAGAAAGAGTGGGAAGTGCACACTGACGCCAGCGGTATTGCTATTGGCGGGTGCTTAATTCAGCGAGACGCAGATAATTTACCCCATCCAGTAGCCTATTTCAGTAGGAAGGTCAAAGGACCTGAAGTTCGTTATTCAGCTACGGATCGGGAGGCACTGGCAGTAGTAGAATCAGTTAGGTATTTCGAGCCTTACCTATTTCAGCGGCATTTTGTAATCTACACAGACCATCGAGCATTAACACACATATTTAAAAAGCGAACGAAATGCCCACGAATGTCACGCTGGTCTCACGAACTTTCGGCCCACTCATTCCAGATCTTGTACAAGCCTGGTCCAGCACATGTTGTGCCAGATACGCTAAGTAGAAATATAGCGGCAATACAGATTAATGAAAATATTGAAACCATTCCATCGGATAAAATGAGAGAATACCAGATGAACGAGCCGAGATGGAAAGAGATTATTGAGTATTTAGAGGGAGGAAAATACCCGAAAAAAAAAAGAATTTACCTATTCATGATTTTGAAATGAAACAGGGCGTCCTGTATTATGTTAATAGCCAGAATGATAGGGCAGTATTTCAGCTAGTTATTCCGGACGCGTTGCGGTCATCAGCATTAAAGCTTGCGCATGCTTCAAAAATTGCAGGGCGTCCGGGGATCTTTAAAACGCACTTATAAGCAAAGTCTCTATTTTATTTTCCAGGATTACTTTCTGAGGTAATCAATTTCGTGAAGTCGTGCCCTCGTTGCCAGAGGAGGAAAGGCACCCTTAAGGTACAAGCCCCACTTCAGGAATTTCCTGAAATTCGTGAACCGTTAGATCGTGTGGGGGCCGATCTGATTGATTTACACCACAGTCATTCAGGTAACAGATATGTGTTGGTGCTAGTTGACCATCTGTCTAGATACACTACACTAGTTGCATTACCTCAGAAGGATTCTCGTACGGTTGCAGATGCGTTCTTGCGTAGGTTCGTTACTGTATTCGGACCTCCTAAAGTTTTAGTCTCTGACCGGGGTCAAGAATTCAATGGGAATATATTTAGAGAAGTTTGTAAGATTTTAGAGACAACTTCGGCTTTTACAACGGCCTACCACCCACAAGCAAACGGAATGACGGAACGGACTAATCGTTCAGTCAAGGATATGCTTGCAATCCTTGCTGAACATGATGCAAACACCTGGGATGAACACCTACCCTATGTTCAGTTCGCCTTGAATACTGCCATCCACCAATCAATTAACACCCAACCACTTCATTTGTTTACTGGTAATTCATGCAATTTCCCCTCAGGTCTGCTTAACAGACATAATGTTGCATATGGGGAGGACTATCCTTCAGAGGTCCTTGGAAAAATGAGAAATGCATGGAATATTGCAGCCGAAGCGTCCAAGAAGGCACGGACTCGGTATGCTCATTTTTATGACAAGAAAGTGCGCCCTCTTGAGTTGAAGGAAGGAAGTCTCGTATTGAGAGTGAATGAGGCTGCGCCCGCCAATCAGAGCAGGAAACTAGCTCCGAGGTGGCGAGGACCCTATAGAGTAATTAAAAGGCCGGGGCCGGTTAATCTTGTTATAAAAGGAGTGTTCGAGGACCAGGTGGAAAGGACAATTCATGTAAATAAATTGAAACAATATCATGCTAGAGAGGAATTAGAACTGCCTTCAGCGGGTCTAGTTCCTGACTCAGCAGTGCTGACTCATGGCTTCACCGACGAGTCAGAAGATGAGGATGACCCTCTGTCATCGCTCATCAGTAGTCAGGTGCAGTCTCGCCACCCTATGGTGACGAGATCTCGCGCTGTACAGTAAAGTAACTTCCTTGGTTAGTATAATTTAGTATTCATTAGATTTTCCTGTAAAGGCAATGAGGTGTACTATGTCTATACTTGACTCAGGTAGCAACTTTTACCGTGCTCTGGGGTTCCACCTCCACCAAACCCAGAGTATATCTATGCTTCCGCTGTGTTGTGTCTGTCTGTTCCCAGGTCTGATTGGTACACCGACCCAGTTGTTCCAGCCACACGTGAACCCTTGTCTGTAAAGACCGAGGGGGGGAGGCACGTTACACAAAGCCCTCCCCCCACCAGACCCAGTAACCCATACATCAGTTACTTTGGGGATGAGTGACTGTCCAAGAGTCACCCGGCCGACGCCTCAGGTCACTAACGAGGTTGTCAGGGCCAGCGAGCTGTCCACATTCTAGCAGTCACCGGAGGTGCCATACAACGCCGGGGTAGCTGTCTCGAGATCACCACTACCCACCTGCTGCGTCATCAAGACTGCAGCCATTCCAGCAGTGTTGGAGGAGAGGTCAAGAAATGGAAAGCACGTAGCAGTACTCAAGAATTTCGCCGGAAGATTAATGATTACGTCATCTGAAGTAACAAGAAAGCGGAAGTAAGGCGGTCACAGGTGGAAGGCATGGTTTCCCTACAGAGTACCGGGACTCGCCAATAGAAGGTCGCAAAATTGTCTCCTTTGGCCTAAAGTCGGCGGTACGAGGGTATACACAGTTGGTGTTTACGGCCTAGTAACCTGGTGACATCAAGAAACGCCTGAGATGACGTGAGCAATGATGGAAGACGAGATTCACCTGTTCTGCAAACAAGCAACCCGCCTCTACGACCTTCTGACACCACTCCTGCTAAGAGACACCGTTGGTACATCCAGTTCTGCTCTGCTGTGGTCATCTGCGCCATCAAGTTTAACATCAAGACTGCCGTGTGAACTGTGATTGATACGAAGGCGTGTGGACTGTCGAGAGCAAGGTTAATGGCCGAAGTAACAGTATTCTACAGCTGTCACTTGGCACTCCGCTCTACTACACTCTGTCGTCATTCAGGAGTACCGGATGGGAGTACAAGAGGACCAGGTATTGATGTCTACACATGGAGAGAAGCAAGATCGACACCGTCATCGTCAGCGACTACGTTCAGCATCCAGCAGCATCGATTTTTTGTTTTTCTCGATTACTCAATATGAACAATTGATACAAAACAACAAAGTTGGCTCTGAACATCTGTGTAAAGAACATCTGGACACTTTTGTTTAAATGTTGAAAAACAGAGTTAGAATCACAATCCTTTTTAAATGTTGAAAAACAGATTTAAAATAATTCTGGTATAATATATGAAAATTTAACTCTATAAATTGGTCAGTAATCAAAATCGAAGCCCCTGTGTAATTGTCTCAGCCCAGAACAAACGGTTATGGAAAATTATGTTGTGCTATTTTTTGCTGAATGTTTGAACACAGGAGGGGCGGACCAATATAAACATTGACACTTCTAGTGAGTGAGAACACTTGGCTGTACAGTCAGCTGAAACCTGTGATATAGTATAGGAATTTTTTATTTTTAGATACATGTAATAAACGTTAGGTGTGTTCCTTAACATGTCAAGGTTGACATTGATGGGGAGTGGTTAGTACACGGAGGTGTACCTGATAGTTCCGTAGTACACTCCCGGATGACAAAGTTCAGTCTGATGATATAACTTTAATGTTTAGGTTTGAGCACGGTGTGGCCGGCTCTTGAGGACACACGAACTTGGCTAGCGAAGAGCCAAGAGAGTTTAATAGCTAGTCTTTGATGGTAGAGTAGGGACATGTTATTTAGCTATGTCAGTAAGGATAGGATGTATGTTTCCTGATGTTAGAGGATTGCTGTCAGTTGACAGCTGAGAAATTTATGAAATATGAACATGTTTATTATGATGTTGGACTATTATTTGTCAAATTTTATTAGTTAGGTTAGCTTTTGTTTGTGGCATGAGTTGAATTGTGGGTTTGGATACTAAACCTCGTGATTTTTTTAACAAATTAACAAGGTTTACTAAGTGCTTGTGCGGGGGGGGGGGGGGGGGG